>NC_057784.1:8427406-8778303 GCF_014825855.1 Bombus pyrosoma
GATTGATGCAACAGACATTGTTTTCCCGCCACTTTCTATTAATCGCATTCATTTAAATTTTTAAGCTGTGAACATGCAAATGCACGATGTTCCTTACCAAGGCCATACAATAATGAAACTGAACGAGTCTGTTCCTAAGCTCGTTAAAACACTTGCTTGTGCTCCTTGACATTTATATAAATATAAATTGGAAAAAAATGCGTTTTTTACAGAATAGAATAAATGTATTACTTATACTGGGACATTTACGTTTTAATACTGAACGCCTTATTAATAATAATTAATTAATATATATATCGCCTGTAATGATGAATAAACGCTATCGTAAGTATTATACTTTGGTTACTATATTGCACGAGCTTGTAAATGGTGAGGTGTTACAGTTGCTTACAACGATCTGTCATCTGAACAGACACATCAAGTAGGTTAGTAAGCTGTTTGTAAGATAGGTTAGGATGATAAATCATCAAATCTGCTATAACTTCAATTAAATTAGGTACTGAACTCACAAGAAATACCTACTATAAAATTATAAAAAGTTTATAATTTTTATTAGTGAAAAGATTACCACAGTCAACAAATTTATCTTTCAATATACAATTAACTACACGGAGCGAACTCTTTATTTTCACTTCATATTTATTATAAATTGTACACAAAATACAGGTCTCGCAAAAAGTATGTTGAATATAGAGATTCACGGAAATAAAACATAATATTCACGAAAGTAAATATAAAAAAAGTGTTCAAAAAGTTCTGATCGTACATAGTAATTGAGTGACACATTGCAATTTCTAATTCAAGATATCAAATTTTTAACTGTTAAATAGCAGAAGATACAATAATAGTAAAATGTGGTATATCTTCTAGAGATATTAAAATACTTTCAAGAAACTAATCATGTTTTAACTATTTTAACTAAAAATATCTTAATTTTAGCTTCAAACATTATAACTAAGGGTTCTTCTTTTGCATAATGAGTTGCATATTTTTTTTTTCAAGCTGGTATTAAACCTTCTTCAATTAATTTGTCTTTAACCAATGGTAATTCCACATTGTACATTCCACACTCCAGATCACGCTCAATAATTTTTATTTTAATACAACTATCAGGAACAACTAATTCTGAGATTCGTTTTTCGATTAGGGAAGAATATCGTCCATTGCTATCAGTAGGTGCGATATCTGTGAAATCATGTTAAAAAAAAACTGTAACTGTATAATAATTAAACAGTAAAATAATAATGATTGAAATATACACAATAGTCAATAATGTACGTACTAATAATGTTACAAATGTTTGCAAGCGTATCTGGAGTTGTAAAATCTTTGGGCATAAGCCGTAAATCTTTATGACTGACGAATTCCGTATTTCCAAAATCGACAAAAAACACGGCACATGTTGTATGTGTGTAATTACGATTTATACATATAGCACGATACCACCCATCATCATAAAGTGCGAGACATAACTCATTATCGCGAGGAATATAGTAATCAGTTGTTTCGCAATATGCAGCCATCTTTAAAAGTATTACACATATATATATAAATTTATATTAAGCCAGAATATAAGTTTATGAAATCGAAAATTACCTTCTTTGGCATTATGTCAAAAACATGAGTCATTAAGTCATAATCTAGGAGACATATTGCGTATCTGTAACCATTTTCAATAGGATGCAGTACAAGTGCTTCAATGATATCACCAACATTTCCCAAATCAACAGTATTTACATTCTCCGCCATATAACAGGTTTTATCTGCAAGGGGAATTAATATTAATTTAAATATTATTTATTAAAAATACTTGTTATCCATTTCTTAATAATTACCTGCTTCAGCAGCTTCCTTAGATATCGGCTCGAGTAATTTACTTATCACTTTATTAATGTCTTCTCCATCATGAAATTTCAGACATACACCGTCTTTGGAAGGTATACCATCAAATGTACATAACAGAGGAACTTCAGTTCCTACTAAGTGAGCTAGATAATCATTTACTTCTTTCGTCATAGGAACATCTTTAGGAACATCTTTTAGTACAACTTTTGTTGTACAAGATCGGAGCTTTTTTTAAAAATTAGATTAATAGATTAAATAGATACAAATACTTTTAAACTATATTATCATACGTATATTAAATTATAACCCACCTGCTTCAAATTATCAGATAAAATCTTAAGTTTCTTTATATCTGTAACTTCTGTATTACCAAAATCAACATATGAAACTGTAATTTTATCATCTAGTATCTTAGTAACAATTGCACGATAATAATTTTCGTCAGCAAACTGAGCTATTACCATTTGCCCCACAACTGGCAGTTCTTTTAAAAATGGAGCTATAGGAAAGAAAAAGAAATGGTATTTTTATTTTATACAAGTTTATACAAAGTTAGTTTAATTCTTACTAAATCTTATCAACTATTTTACGTACATGTTTGAGCGCATTTTGCAACATTTTGCATAACATGGTTATAGTGTTCCAAACCTGCAGTATCTAAGGAACGAACAAATAGAAGTATATGACTTCGATAAGAAGTAAGGCATACCTGAAAAAATGGTTTTCATAAAAAAAATGATACTTTGTCCAAAAGCAATAGTGAAATAAATAAAATAATAGTAAAATAATAACTATTTTTATTTAAATTAAAACCAAAAATCATACCTCAGATTCATTTTTCAATTCAGCATACTGTAGTCCTTTTTGTTCAGGCATTGGTATCCAAGGCTTTACAGTAGCTTTTATCTTCAGATAGACATTCATCTCCTTTTTAAGAATTAATATTTCAAATCCGCCTTGTTCCTTATTATGTGTTTGGCCTGTTACTTCAAATTCACACATATCACCTTCCTAGAAGTCATAATTGAGAAATTAAGAAGTAACATACATTATATTTAACAGCATATTAGATATTATAAATCTTACTTCAAATTTATGTTTAGCATCAGTCAGTTCACAAATTGCACCAAATGCATAAATATCTGAAAAGATTTTATCGCATGTGACAGCCCTATTAATTGGCATTATTCTAGCTTCGTCTATTATAGCCATTTTTAAAGATGGTTGCAGAGATAAAATATATCCCCTAAGCCAATCTCCATCAGCTCTTCGACCACATATTAAATCTCCTACATTTGGTCTAAAAATTAATAATTTTAGAGACTATATTAACGTTTAATTTGTTGAAATAATGTATAGTATATTGCTATTGTTTACCTATGATTTGAACATTCTGCCGCTTGCGTGCACATTGTAGGTAATTCGGCCACTAATTTTTCATAATGAGGTACTGCATTATTAGGCAATAATGTAATACTATAAGCATTATTCTTTATTTCTGCATGAATTTCTAGAATACCAATTTCTCCAACAGTTAAAGCATTCACTATACTTTTTTCTTTGCATAAAGAATACAATGCTTTACTGCTAGTGGATATTTCTGAAGAAACCATAGTTTCATCATCAACTTTTGCAATAGTTGAGGTATTTAGATTTTGATCATTATTTGTCTGAATTACTTCTGATGTTGATAAATCATTCTCATTTTTAACTTCAACATTAATTACTTTGTTGGAATCAACTGATATCATTTTTACACTTATTATATCCTCATATTTGAAATTTTTATATTTCTCATAAGCTTTTTGAGATAATCGAATTTTAGCACAAAATCTTGGAATATTCTCATATTTATCAATTTTACGAAAATCATTTGTTTCAACAATTTCTTCATTACCATAATCTATATAGTGTACTTTTACTGGATTTAAACATGTAACTATACCTCTATGCCATACATTTTCATATTCCACAGCATAAATATTTCCAACTATTGGTCCCACCTTTTGTGCTTTTTGTGCTTCATGTTGTAACTCGGTCATTAACTTTGAAATAGCATCCTGATCTTCTACTTTTTGAACAAAACATTCACGATTTTGTTTTGTAATTATTGTTACATCTTGAAATTCAGTTTTTGATAAAAATGTATTTTTAGAGAATGATATATCATTCTCCATAACTTGAATATCATTGGCACTAAAATTTTGCCATTTTTTATCGTTTTCCTGATCATTTACTTTTTGTGGACTTTTAGCCTTATTGTTGAAAATTTTTTCTCGAATTGGTTGTTTGTGTAAAGAGGACTTATTTCCTGTAGAGTTTCTTGTTTCTTCTATTTCATTTGATTTTGTTACTGCATTCGTTTTTGGCCGCCGAAGAGGTAATTGAATATTAGAAACATTTTTGGGAGAATTTTGCTGTTCATCATTTGATTGTAGTACAGGCATAGAACGGATAGTCGTTACTAAAGCTCTAAAAATAAGATACTAAAATTTAAAAGCCCAGAAGTATTTCTGCCTTCTAATTGTATCATATATTTCTTAACTATCAACATGTAATACTATGAGAGAGTACATACGGAATAGCTTCACATTCAAGCTTATGTTTTGACCAATTAGTTACTTGGCAAGTTCTACTGCAATAAAAAGTATTGCATTTTTCACATGTATACTTTGTCTTTTTCGAACATACTTTGCATGTTCCAATTGCATCTTGGAATATGTCTTTGCCATATTCATATAGGCTCTATTACATAAAATCGTACATTATTAAATTATTATTGTAAAGAATATTTTTTCTTAATCTTTCATATTACTCTACTTACAGAAATACGTTTCTCATATACTTTATTAATGTGATTGTGTATTTCAGGATCAGGATCTGGGATTTCATACACTGTATAACCCCGACCAAGTGCAACACGTCTCTTACCATCTGGGGTAATAGCTAATTGTCCTCTAAAATATTTTCAATAAATATTAATCCATATAACAATATATGATGTATGTACATTTTACTTAACATTGAACAATACCTTGTCCACAATGTGTTCGTACTTGTATAAGGCTCTGCATTTTCATATGGATTATACGTATATGGGTCAGAAGGATATGGATACAATAAATCATTATCTGCCGTATAAGCATATTTTGGTAATCCTGGATTCGGTTCCACATTTTTGAATACATCTAATGGCCTGCTTCGTCCTCTTGTTTGTATCCTGCACATATTTATAAATTAATATTACATAACTTATATTACATAATTATGACAAAAACAATGACTATAAATATATACTTACAATTGCTTATCTGTTACTGTAACATTCATTATATTATGATTTTCATATTCTTCTGTAACATCTTTAGTAGAAAATGTTTTTGTATTTGCTATATCATTCTTAGCTCTTTCTTTAGCAAATGATATCTTCAGACGTAGTGGTGGTACATTATGTAAATCTTTTATAGCATTTTCAGCATTATGATATGCACCATAAGTAATATAAGCCCAATTAGCATTTGGGCGGTAAAAATATCCTTTAACTTCTCCATAATGGTTAAAAATTTCTAATAAGCCTTGCTAAAATATTATAATCCATTTATAAGTTATCTTATATCTAGATATTCACACAAATTATATACATTTTATTATTATTTTTAAATAAAATTTTTACAAATGTGGAAAAAGTCTTAAAACTATTTAAATCAGTAAGAAATCAATAATTGTATATACTAGTAATAGTAAAAAAGCTATTAATAATTTTACATACCTTATTTAGTTCCCCAGGTAAATCACTTACGTATAACGTAAATTCCTCGCTAAAAACAAAATTTCTGCAATTTATATATGTAAAAAAGATATAGGAATTTACAAAATCAATAAAAATTATTTCATTATTGTTTAAAAATGTATACACGTGACATATAATAATCACGTAAAAGTAAGTAATATAATAATATAATAAAAAACAAAATATAGAAGAACGTTTAAATAAATTTTAAATAATTGATTTCAAAGTTAATTGTTAAAAATATTTTAATCTTACTCATTAGACGATTTGTTTTCTGTCAATTTATCAACTTCGTGAAATGCCATCGTTTTATTATTAATATTGCTTAATCAATTATAGATACATTTATAAAAATTTATAAGCGTATTAGATTTTATAAATGTGACTTATAAATTAGATGAAAAATATTCAATTGCAAAAATCCAGAAATATAGATAGATAAAGAGAATTTCGAACAGTCTATGTTACGACGTTATACGACATCTAGTATTACTTGTACAAAGTACAATGAATAATTTATACTAAACAAATACAATGAACACAAAACTATAAGTTGTAAAATCAAAAAAATATATCTAATATATCAATTAGAAATAAAGAAACCGTAATAGATTTATTTTGTTACAATAAAATAAATTTATTTTTGATTCTATGTATTTCGATTATATTTGAATTAGCACGTGTCTTTAAATTAATCTCCAATAAAATATAATTTATTGGTACCATAATTATACATCGTTTTTGTTCAAATTTATGGCATATCTTTAATTATATATAGGGTTTTAATTTGTAAATATAAAAATCAATGCTTACAAATATCATATGAATAAATTTATTGAAAATTACTACAAATGTGGTAGGGTCAGTTTAAGAAATTCTATTTTTCGCGGTTTCTGATGTGAAAAAATATACAGTACATTTGAATATCTATAAGCTAGGACATATTTCGTGGTGTACTTGTGGTCTTCGTGTTCTCATCATCGTGATAACATCCAAGCACTGGTCATCTTGTTTTGCATTATAGTTGTGTTAGATGCCAAGATAAAAAAGTCGTATTTTGTTCACACAACAAATGTGCGTATCGAAATGTAATTAGTGTACATACCTTGTTATAATAAGCTTTTAATTAAAATGACAATGGCATGGAAGCAAGTTAAAGAACATTTAGGAGTTGGTAAGAAATAAATCGCTAATTTAGCCTTTGTAAGATCTAACATCCTGGGAGGTGCCCCAATCAGATAAAATTTTAGTTTCTGTTTGCGCGCGAAATATTAATTTATAATAATTTCGCTGGTTATTTTGATTATAAGTATCTAAATGTTAAATGTGAATATATTACTTATATTCTTTGAAAATAGTTAATTAAATGGTGGATATTATCGAAACTATAATTGTTCATGACATTATCATTTGTATAATAACTACACAGTATATATATATACAGTATATATATATACAGGAAAGTACATGTCAATTGAACATTTAATATCTTTATTTAATATCTTTCTGTTTCTTGTATTTGTAATGGAAATCACATTAATGCTATATTTTGATTAATTAAAATATTAAAATATTATATTTAGAATAACACATGCTAGCGCTCTTAACTGTTTATTATTAATTGTAGCCATACATAACTTTGTACATGGGGCTCCTTATGCAATGCGATTGACTGTTGGAGAAATGGTACAGGTATTAGAAGAATATGGAGATTGGTATTATGGACGTAGTAAATTTAAAGGGACATGTGGGATTTTCCCAAAATCTTATATACACATTTTACAACAATCAATGAATATGGACTGTTTAATACATGAAATCACTAATGTTTTACGAGAATGGGGACACCATTGGAAGCATCTATATGTAGTTAGTATATACAGAATAATAAAATATTTAATTAGTAAAATTATGTTTAATATAATATAATTTTTGTCATGTATAGATTCACTCTATGCACTTCAGAACAATGCAGCAACAGATTTTAGAGTTAATAGGATATAGAAGCAAAATTCTAAGTGGCACATTGACTGTAGATGAATTGAAGGATGTAAAAAGATTAGCAACAGCTAGAATTGATACTGGTAATCAATTATTGGGCATGGATATGGTTGTACGTGATGATCAGGGGAATGTTCTTAGTCCTGAAGAAACAAGTACAATTCAATTATATTATCATCATGAAACAGCTGCAGAAAGAATAAGAAAGGCAGCTAATGATACAAAACATAAGCCTTCAAAACCACAAGCACCAGTATACTCACATATCTTTTTTATTAGTGTAAGAAACTTCGTATGTAAAATGGCAGAAGATGTAGAATTGTTATTAACTTTGTACGATGGGAGAGAAATGAAAGCTATTACTGAAAATTATGTTGTGTCATGGAGCAAGGAAGGACTTGCCAGAGACATAGATCAATTACACAATCTTCGAGTTTTATTTACAGACCTTGGTTCTCGAGATTTAACTAGAGATAAAGTTTACTTAGTTTGTTATGTAATTAGAGTAGGAGGTATGGAAGCTAAAGATGCTGATCATCGACGTTCAAGTGTAGCACAAACTAATCAAAAAGTCAAAAATACTGAAAATATGAGAAGACCATTTGGTGTAGCAGCAATGGATATTACTTTATACATTACTGGTAAACTTGAGGGTGATTCAGATCATCATCATTTTATTCCGTTTGTACAGTAAGTATGAAATTTTGTTAGGATTTATATTCTGAATATAAACTGTTTCATAAGAAACCTCTTATGAATACAGTTAAAATAGATCGTTTTGTTGGGTTTCTTTTCATTGCTCCAGATGTTGTGAGAAAGAAAGTTTGGATGGTACATTACGTAGAATTCTTTCCCAAAAAGAAATAAATATTCAAAAAAGTAGTAATGGCAATAGTGGCAGCTCTGCTGGTGGTCAAGGTTTATGGGCTAGCTTAAAGTTGCTTAGGGGAGATCCAAAACAAGTAAATAGAAAATTACTTGATAAATAACGAGATTTAACAATATATTTTAATATTTATAAAGAATTTAATATTAGGTACGTGATGAAAATCCACATCTAGTACTTGGTAATGTTGCTATTGCAAGAAAAATGGGATTTCCAGAAGTTATTTTACCAGGTGATGTGAGGAATGATTTGTACCTCACATTGATTAGTGGTGAATTTAATAAAGGATCAAAGTCTACAGATAAAAATGTTGAAGTTACAGTTAGTATTATTTAAAAATGAATGATATTTTCAAGTATATTATTAACTTATTTTTTGGTAGGTTAAAGTATGCAATGAGTTTGGTGTACCAATACCGGGAGTTATGACATTAGGTGGTGGAGTTTCACCTATTGATGAATATCATAGTGTTATTTATTATCATGAAGATAAACCTAGATGGTGTGAAACATTTAAAATTGCTATTCCGATTGAAGAATTTAAACAAGCACATTTAAAATTTACATTTAAACATCGTAGTTCAAATGAAGCAAAAGATAAATCTGAAAAACCTTTTGCCTTAAGTTATGTGAAATTGATGCAGCGTAATGGAACAACATTGCAAGATATACAGCATGAGCTACTAGTTTATAAATTAGACCAAAAGAAATATGAAGAAATTGATATTTCATATTTGAAATTGCCATCTACAAGGGGTGAATTGGTAAAATTAATATTGCAAAAAATGTAACTGTTTTTACACATAAATATATTACAAAATTTAAGTACTCTTAATTATAGGTTGAATTAAATTTAGAAAAAAAGCCAACATTAGGAGCGCTTACTTTAAGTAGTAAAGACAGTTTTCTGATAGCGACTAATATTTGTTCAACAAAATTAACGCAAAATGTAGATTTATTAGGTTTATTGAATTGGGCATCACACAATACAAATTTAAGAGAATCTCTGATTGCTTTAATGAAAGTTGATGGTGAAGAAGTAGTGAAGTTCCTACAGGTTAGTTAATTTTCTATATTATGTAATATATGAATACAAAGTATAAATATTACTGTACAAAAATTTGTTTTTAGGATGTTTTAGATGCTTTGTTTAACATATTAATGAGTAATTCAGATAGTGACGTTTATGATGATATGGTGTTTGAATGTTTATTATATATTATTGGGCTTGTGTCTGATAGAAAATACCAACATTTTCAACCAGTAATGGATTTGTATATTTCTGAAAGTTTCTCTGCAACGCTCGCATACAAAAAATTGATTAGTGTATTACGTAAACGTATAGATAATGCAACTAATAATGATGGACAAGAACGTGATATATTACTCAAGACAATGAAAAGTCTTCAATATTGCATGAGATTTGTTGTAGAATCCCGTCTTTTATTTACTGCGTATGCTTTACTTTTCTTATATTATCTCGACTATATTCATACATTATCATATACTAGAAATGTACTAAAAATGTGTTATCATATATATTATTTGGTTAACAACAGGTTAAATCAAGATGAAGAGGAGTTCTCTCAAACTTTAACAGAATTATTGAGATCTATAGTTGAACTCATGAGGCACGAAACAGATAGTACTTTATTAGTTCAAGGAGCATGCTTGAAATATTTACCAACTACTATACCCCATTTGCTACGAGTATATAGTGGCAAGCAGTTGAGCACAATTTTGACTGACTTATTAGTTACTTTACCAGTAGGAAGATTAACTAAACAGAAAATGATGACAGTGAATGATATTGTTCATAGCCCCCTTTTTTTAAGTGCAGAATGCAGAGCAATTCTGTTACCTAGAATTACTATTTTGGTTCGTGATTTATTGGAAGCTAAAGAAGAGGTAAGATATGTCATGTCACTAATCATTACGATTTATTAACTTTAATGTGAAAAGAGCGAATTATTATTTTTTGAAGTACATATAAAATAATTTAAAAGTGCTGTTACACCTAAATGTATCATGGTGATTTTTTAAATGTAAAATTTATTTTGAGTAACGTAATTTTTGTTAAAGCTTCGTTCATATTAATATTATCGTGATCAAGCTTAAAAAGCAAATATATGTTGCACATTTGATATAGCTAAAATGTGAGCGGAGCTTTCGATTTGCATTTAAAACATTCTTACACACAATTTGTGAATAGTGTCATTATTTGTGCTTTCCGTGCAGCCTGACATCCTCCCGCCACGCATCTTTCTGTGAATTTCATCAATCTTGTATTATTCTTTAAGCCAGGATGTCTTTATTTTTATAATATATTTAATTATTTTGGATATATAATATTGTAAAATGATATCCTATTGGTTTAGATAGTAAATTTGAAATTGAAATGACAGAAAGAAATATAATGAAATCAAAGACATCCTCTACAAAATTTTACTACAGCATGAGAACTAAATCAAATTTCCTGTTATAGCATGTAATCATAAAATAGTATTTCCAGCTACTCTAAAGGCATTCATAAAGTGTAAGTTATTCCTTTTGTGTCTATCTTCTCATTCATGTTTAGATTGGATATTATAAGAACATATATTCTCAAAGTAAGAAATTGAATAACTCTTTGAAAAGCATTAAACAAAGTATTCAAATTCTAGTATTTGTTGTAGTTTCTTAGCTCTTTCATAACTGTTCTAATGCTTGGGGCACTGCATTCTTCTTGCATGCAGTCTTATAATGCAATTTTCCTTAGGTGATGGACAATGTTAAGGATGTAACTATATTTTTTTATGCATAAATTGGCATTATATTCTCACTAACATAGGGCTATTTCATTTTTGTGTTTGGTTTGGTTTTGGTTATTGGCCTATAAAAGGGGCTGTCAAGTACGCCTGGAAATAGCGTGGCGAAGGTAGCCAGGCTGCTCGGCGAAAAACGACACCGACTCAACCAGCACCGCGGCTACTCTGAAGAGGTAATTGTTGAAATATACATCGTGAACTCGAGCGCGTTACTTGCAAGTAAATTTTGGATTACTGGCACGATGGTTAATGATGTCATGAAAGATACAGTGATCTACATATGATAAGTATTTTATGTTAGATTTTCAGGAATGGTGTTTATTGTTGTGTTGTTTAATTTTTTTCTTTTTTTTTGTTGTACCTAATTATTTTTACAAGAACATTTATAGATAATCTATAATAGTGATGAGGAACATGTTTTTATTTTATGTTTATGTAGGTAGAATTGTGTGTCAAGATTTTATCTGACATCCTGGAATTAACATTTAGGAAAGATATAGGAAGCACTATACAGGATGTGAAAGAAATTATGCTTACTGCTCTACGGACCATTATACAGACAGTTATATCAATGGATAGAGAAAATCCATTAGTAGGAAATTTAGTTTCAGTTATGTTAGCAATATTCAGGTAAAAATAGTAAAATTTTATTTGAAAAACGTAAAAATATAAATTTTTTTTAAAAGAACAGGATCTGAGCGTTTAATATTAAATATATATTTCAGACAAATGACACAACATCATTACGAAATTTATATAAATCACTTTGGAACTAAATTTGATTTGCTCGATTTCCTTATGGAAATATTATTAGTATTTAAAGATTTAGTATCAAAAAGTGTATTTCCGGCAGATTGGTGTGAAATGATTATGCTTCAAAATAGTATAATTTTAAAGTCATTGCGTTATTTCTCGGGTACTATTAGGGATTATTTTTTTACTGATTTTGAACAGCAAGCTTGGTCCAATTTTTTTCATTGTGCAATTGCGTTTTTGACTCAGCCAGCCTTACAGTTGGAAACATTCACGCCATCAAAACGCAATCGTATTGTTTTGCGCTATAATGATATGCGAAGGTATGAATATAGATTGGGATATCAAATTAGTTTATTTTTCAAATGTGTAATAAGTATTAAAATATCTTCCTTTACTTCTGTAGAGAAACAGCGTTTGAAATACGATCAATGTGGTTTAATCTAGGACAGCATAAAATATTGTTTGTTCCGGGTTTAGTTGGAGCAATATTAGAAATGGCATTAATTCCAGAAACTGAATTAAGAAAAGCTACTATTCCTATATTTTTTGATATGATGCAATGTGAATTTTATAGCTCACGTATTGTTGAAGGATATGGTGATACTAAACGTGATCCGGCTCACATAAAAGCTAATTTCACAGAATATGAAAATGAAATGATTGCAAAATTAGATATATTGGTATGTTATAATGTATATATTTTTAATTTATTCATTCATTTATCATTTTTTATGTACATTCCAATAGGTTGAAGGAGGCAGAGGAGATGAACAATTTCGTTTGCTTTGGATTCAAGTAATGGGTAATCTTTGTGAAAAGCACTCAACTATGCGAGAACAAGGATTACGCTTTGTTGAGACAGTAGCTAAACTTATGGAACGCCTATTACAATATCGTGATATCATACATGCCGAGTCTCAGGAACATAGAATGCTGTGTATTGTAAATTTACTAGAATTTTACTCTGAAATAAATAGAAAAGAAATGTATATTAGGTATATATGCAGTTAACAGTTTTGTTAATTAAAACTCAATACATTATTTCTAAAAAGTTAAACAAATGATGTGTTTATTTTACAGATATGTGAATAAGCTTTGTGAGCTACATTTGGAGTGTGACAATTACACTGAAGCAGCATATTCTTTGAAACTTCATAGTCAATTACTAGCTTGGAGTGATCAACCATTACCGCCACTTTTAAGATCGCATAGATATTTAGCGTGTCAAACGCATCGTGAATTAAAAGAGGCATTATATAATGATATGATCGAATACTTTGATAAAGGTAAAATGTGGGAATGTGCACTTGCAGTATGTAAAGAATTAGTTACACAATACGAAGAAGAGACATTTGATTATTTACAACTTTCTGTATTATTGACGCGCATGGCAAAGTTTTACGACTCAATAGTAAAACAATTAAGACCTGAGCCTGAATATTTTAGAGTTGCGTATTATGGACGTGGTCACCCGGCATTTTTACAAAATAAGGTATGTCATGAAATGTTTGTGTACCTTTTAATTAATTATTTGAGTATTATTAGTTATCGATAATTAATCATAGGTATTTATTTATCGTGGAAAAGAGTATGAGCGTCTCAGTGATTTTTGTTCACGAACATTAAATCAGTTACCAAATGCAGAACAAATGAACAAATTGTCTCCTCCTACTTCGGAAATGCTAGAATCCAATCATCAATACGTCCAAATTAATAGGGTAGATCCATTAATGGATGAAAAAAGGCATCGTCTTAGTGGGAAACCTATAACAGCAGAAGCAGTTTTGAGGTAAAATATGATTAAATAATATACAGTAAGTTTATAACATGAAATTTAAAGTCTGTTTTCTTTCTCACATTTAAGATATCATCGAGTGAACGATGTTCAACGTTTTCGATTTTCAAGACCAGCACCAAAGAAAGATTTAACCTCTACTACTGCAAATTCTGGTGATAAAGAAACGAATACTGTTACCAATAACGAGTTTGCTTCACTATGGTTAGAAAGAACAGTACTCGTTACGAGTCATCCTTTGCCAGGCATTCTTAGATGCTTTCCTGTTACATCTAGTGAAACCTATTTAGTTAGTCCCCTTCGTAATGCCATTGAAACAATGGAAGCTACAAATACTACATTAAGAGATTTAATCTTAGCACACAGAGCTGATAATAATATTCCGCTAAATCCGCTTAGTATGAAACTAAATGGTATATTAGATCCAGCGGTAATGGGTGGTATAGATAATTATGAGAAGGCGTTCCTTAATTCTGAATATCGCAGTGCTCATCCAGAAGAAAGTTCCGATCTTTTGAAACTAGAGGGGTTAATCGCTGAACAAATTCCATTACTGAGTGTTGGTGTCCAATTACATAAAGTACGTGCTCCGCCTGAATTGACTCCGTTTCATCAACGTTTGGAGCAATGTTTCACATCAATGCGGAATCAAGTAGAGGCGAAATATGGGAAAAGGGTAAATATAGATATCATTTTATAAAAAAGAATTTTTTGAAAAAATTAATTATACATGAATTGCAGACATGCGATCTACAAATTGAAAGCTTAACTCAATCTGTTATGATGAGAAGACATCAAAGTTCGAGAGGCGAGAATAATCGATTATCTGAATCACATATTATGAATTCAGAGTAAGTAATGTATACGCTTATTTGCGTAATTTGCTGCAAATACTGCTATTATTTGTAACTAACAATTTCACTGATTCATTACTATGTTATTAAACGGTGGTAACTTTGGTATGAGATTATGATCACATTTTTTTTAAATACTATTTACATTAGTGAAGATTAATATGCATGTAAAACTGAAAATATCCTGAAATTTGCAACGCATATTTCGTATAAGAATAAGCAAAAAGATATCCTATGTAAGTTTCCCCATATTTTTTTATTGTAATGTTACGTGGTTACTTTGTAATTATCTCGTTCAGCTGTGGAACTCACTCCAGGGTATCCTCTCTTACAAGATCCCAAGTTGCAACATTCAAGTCGCTCGCCTCATTCAATTTTAACAACAGTACACCTTCATCTGGTACTCAAAACGTCAGTTTGTCAAGGTAAAGATATTAGAATGGTGATGTGTAAAAATAATTATAGCATTAATTAATTTCTGAAAGTCTTTTTCATCTCTCATTTTTATTATTATCTCATTTATTATTATTTTATATCAACTATTTGTAGACCTAGCATCAGTATGATTTATCAGTGCTATCATATATTAAATATTCATACTAATTGTTTGTTGATAGCACGATTATCATTAAATAAATGAATGATGTACCAATTATTTAGTTTGAAAGGAGAAATATAGTTAAACATTAATTAAAAAATACTTATATAATTTTATCTAATCTTCAATATTACGAGTGAATATTAGAATAACATATACATATGTAATTTCAGGAATTTAGCTGTTGGGCCTGATAAACACAGTATCCTATTATCCTTCCTTCGCGCATAGCAGTTTCTGTATATGTACATGTGTATATATATGTACAAATTTTTATTTATATCCTACTTATTTTTTTATATATTTATATATATTTTGCCTATTGCCTAATATATGTTAATCAGCTTATTATTCTAAAATCATTTTAATTATTTTAGTATTATTTAGTTAAATTAATTATAATTTTATAAAAACGCTCTTAGAAATTAAGTATAAAACATTTAAGAAATACCACATATGTACATATATATTTAAAAAATTATATTTGTACATATTACCTCTTTCTCTTTTACTATTTATTATTTATTTGCATGATATTTTTTGTACTTTTTGTTGTATTACCATGTTTGTCCTTGAGTAAAACAACTTCTATAACACAACCGATTATCATGCTAAATAGGTAAATAATGTGTTATTACAGTAGAATTATATTAATACATATCTTTGAGATATATATATTCATAAAATTAAATTTGTAATAAAAATTATTATTGTGCAGGAATTGTTCAATACGTTCACACATATTATCAACTGCATCTCTACAAAAGGCATTAGGAAGTCCAAGTCCAGGGACAAATAAAAAGAAAGATTCAAAACGAAGAAGTTCACGCAAGAGTGATTCAGTTGCATCAACAAAAAGTGATCAGCCGACGAGTCAGTGGTATACTACAGCAGATGTACCACAAATTACGTCGTCCCCTGTCACTCCATTAATGTCGAGTTTTCCTACTACTCCAATATTCGAACTTCGTCAAGAGGTAATATTTCAGTATAATGATAGTTGGTAACATTAGATCATAATAATAATGATGACGATGATGATTATGATGATAATAATAGTAATAGTAATATAATTCTTGTTTAGCTAACACCTAAACGCCCTTTGAGGTCGGAAGTAGAAAAGGAAAGAAGAATAAGTAATCGTTTATCTGGGCAATCTCAACATTATTTAAGGAACATAAACAATGGAATGGATTCAAGCAGTTTAGGGAAAGGAAATAGAGATAGTATCGGTACTACAGACAGTACAGCGTCTGAAGACGACCCGCCACCACCCTTACCTATGAAAACACGCGAGGCTGATTATTGTAATCTTCCAGAAGAATTGCCTGTTCAGCATTGTGGGACAGGTAGTCTAAATAACTTTAATCGATCTTTAGGACAATGGTCAAAAAACAAACTTCCAACCCCGACAGACGATCTTGACATTCAAACAAAGCCACCCACTCCACCTCCAAAGCCAAAAAGGCCGCCTTATAGCTTAAACAAACTTATTCTTTCTTCAGATGTAGATAATTTTAGTCAAGACCCGTCCGTAACTTGATTCAAATTATTTGATGATCATGTGTCTTGCCAGTATACTGAAAATTACATATAATGTTTATACATATAGGCTCTAGTTACAGTAGGAAATTAAAAAGTTACCATTTACATTTTATTATGTACCTTTTCTTTTTGTAAAGTAAAAAACTATCTATCACTGTTAAAGATAACAGAATAGTAGTAGTTCAACATATTTTCAGTAACATGACAAAAGTATTGAGAATTAGATTTAATTTTATACTTTTACCTTTATTCCATCCAATTGAGAAATTTTTGAATAAATGGAATATATTGCTATTAAATATGATAAAGGTATAACAATTTTTTAAAAAAATTTACAATTTATAATTTTATACTTATAAATGGAAAAACATCTTTATATATGCATATATATTATAAATTCTTCACTTTATATTTTATAAATACATTTATAGAAGTATAAGTTTGGAATATACCTGTATTCACAAATGTTAATTAACATATTAAGCATATTTACTAATGCCATTGATATCAAAGTCTTTCATTTATGGAAGACTTTATACTCATTACAAGACATATATATATATATATATAAGTTATGCATAATATGTTTATTAAGAAGCAGATATTAGAATTTTCACTGCATATTTTTATAAATTTTTATAATACGTGTTTACTGGATTTTCGCTTTAATAACATTTTTGAACAAATTATACTGTTATTGTTGCTAATCTTTTTTAACATAGATAAAATTTAGAAAGCTGTTTTTAAATCTAAAATAATTTTTTAATATCTGTTTTCTTTGAAAGCTCGATTTTATATATACACCATAGTATTATTAATACCTAACTATTACCTAAGCATTACCAATTTATTGTGATGTACTAATATAAATTAAAAGTTTGTTTTTACGGATCAGTTGACAAGATGATGTTTAAAATGTTAAATTATTTAAAACAATGAAGACTTAATTTTATATAATCCTGAAATAAAAAAGTAAGTTACTTTGTATGCAGTACACGATCAGTATATTATAGAGTTTATAGCATGTTTATTTACTCCATTTTTATATATCATGACAGAATATTTTATAATGAAACAAATTTTTATGTATTTTTACACAATTATACAAATTTGTTATAAAGCACTATATCATTCGACAGGATTATTGTGTTTTTGTTTTTGACATGCAAACGTATAACAAATTTGTAAGAAAAAGCAAACGTATCTTTGATTATAAAATATTATACAATTTTTTAAATTGCGATTATTATGTGAGTCTCATACCAAAGAGATTAGTGCTTTATTTATTTTGTTAATAGATTGTATGCGTCATTTAAGAAATGTTATATCACGCATTATTCACATAAAACAAAAACAAATAAATTCGTTCTTTTCAAATTAATGGTAAAGAAGAAATTACTACAATTATATATTTATACAATTATACATTTGGCTGTAATTGACTTTTTAATAATCACGTAAGAGAAAGTTAATTTATTATAATTCGTATTTATCGTGCCATTTACTCTCCTTAGTGTTCAGATTGATTAACTTAAATTTAATTTAGAGACCAATGTAATAACGTATATTGTCAAAATTAAAATTTATTTACTGTTAGATATAATAAAATCCTCTATTTATCACTTATTGACAATTCTGGTTTTTATTAAAGATAAAAGAATTTAAGAAATTATTTTATAATATTGCAATATTCTCCATATGTTTTTTTATGATAGTTGGCAGTTATCGTTAGATACTGCAGGAATTTTATCACTCTTGACATTAGAAGTTTTCATTGTCTTTTGTCCTGTGCTTGGAGGCTTTCATGAAAATAGGAAAGTTTTAATAATTTTAATAATTCAATTAGATATTACGATACAAACGTTTCAAAAAACTGCTCACCGATGATGCCTGACTTCCTTGCAAATTTTCATTTAATATTCTAGACCTATTTTCCATCCATGACCATTCCTTTGTGTTCTAAAAATAAAAATCGTTATTTAACTTTTATTCATTCCCTTTTTGTTTTAAATCGTACCAGTGTCTCCTGAGAGGTTTTGACATGATATAAACTTGGATACAATGTGTAGTCAATATCAGAAAGTGGTGGAGCAGTAGGATGCTACAAAAGAATTTTTTATTACTTTTTTATTTAGACATAAATAAATTATACAAAGAGTGCTCTTTCATTTGTCATCATTACTTATCTGTTGATATACATTAATAGGAATATTTGTTTTCTTTTTCAAATTTATCAAAATAAAAATGTTATGTTAATAAAGTGAAGAAACAAGTTTAATACATATATTTACTAGAATAAATTATGGATTTATACATACTTCCATTTTTTCAGTGTCTGCAGGCTGAACTGGACAACAATTAGTGTAGTGATTATATTTGTAACATTTTTCACATTTAAGACCCGAAGCAGGACAAGCTTGCATAGGATGCCTCTGATTACATTTGCTACATTTTTTTTTATTTTGTCTTCTTACCCGTTTTTCATTCCTATTTGAATTACTAGTCTCTTTATCAGAATGTGTAACGTCCTTAGCAGATACATTATCAATCTTAATATTATTGTTATCTATCTGTTTTCTATTTTGGTTTGTATTCTGTTTCTTCTTTTGCATGGCACATTTATGTTCATTAAAAATTGATATAAATTCTGATAAATTAAGATTTTTTACATTAAACAGCTTTTGTCTCATTCGTTTATCATCAAATTCAATAATTAATTTGTCCCTAATTATGCTGTCTGTCATATCTCCAAAATTACAAGTTTTTGCTTTATTCTAGAAATTAACAGATACATAGAAAAAGTGCATTAAAAAATATATATAGTTTTTCAAAATTAACTTACTTTCAAATAAACAATATAATTTTCAATAGAGATATCGGAGTTTTTGCGTGACTTAAAAAAGTTATATCTTTCTATAACTTCATTTTTTGGGGGAAGAAAGTATTTATCAAGTTTTGCTAATAATATATTCATGTCATCTCTCTCTTTCAAATGGTTTGAAACAATTTTTTCTATAACATCTTGGCCAATCTTTCCTATGTAAGTCCTTAAAAGATAAGCTTGATAATCCGGTTCTTTGTTTATAGAATTACTTGCTTTCAGAAATATCATGAAATCTTTTCTCCATTTTTGCCAATTTTGGGCCATATCTCCATTATCAGATAAAGGCTCTGGAGATCGTACATATATATCCATGTTGATAGTAATTTATTATCTACAATATCAACACAAAACTGAAAAAATTTCATTTTAAGTATGATATTACTATATAAATAGTGTTAATGTTAGAACTAACATATCAGTAAAAATGACTGATTTTACAATTTTATTTTAAAATTTCTATTTCTTGGCATTTTTTTTTGCAATGATGTAATGACTTTCACAGCGACAACTAAAGGAATAATATAATGAATTTTATTTTATTTTTTTTATTTATTTAAAATCAAAATAATTTTGTATCATGGTTATTTATACCAATACCAGTCATTTTGACTGGTACTTGTCAAAAGGGTCCTACAATCTGTTTACCGAACCCGAATTTTCCAGCTTCCCCGTCTTGCACAACTTCCCACACGTTTTTAGCATTTTTATTACGTATCATTCAATATAATGATGTCAATTATCAGGAAAATTTCGGATCGATTATGATTTAAGTTATTTTATTTGACATATTATATTGTAAAATTATGAATACCTTCTCAGAAAAGATTTGAAAATATTATTAATTTATTTAACATTTATTTTATATATGTAATGTTTGTTATATTGTATATATTTTTATAATTATGTTACATATAATTTATTATTATACAATAAAAAATTAGTTTTTTCTACATATATTATATTTTATAATGATCAAAGACATACAATTACGAACCTGATTATCAAAAATGTGTTGCGCAGTGTCACATGGACACAATCTTTCACTTCTATAGCTTATTACAATATGACTTCGATGACTCTTTTTCTGAAGGGTATTTCCCTACCTATTAAATGTGCTTACTTTACGACTTGAAGAAAAAAAGCGATTGATCATGTGTGTTAACATCGTAAAAGTTAAGTTTAAGTTGACTTATTAATTTTAATGTTGGTAAGAAGTTTAAATCAAATTACTATAAACTTTAAATAGCTTTAAAGTATAATGAGAATAGAATAATATATTATTAAACATAGTTTTCTTAGTGATTATCATTTTTCTGTGAATATCAATTAATGTCAAAGATAATTATTTATTAGGTCAAGCTTATGCTTTATCTTATTTAATTTATGTTATAGGTTAAGTTAGAAGTAGAAGAATCTTAAAAAGTATTTGGATTTGGAGTTACAATTTTGAATAGAAAAGTTAATATAAGATGGATGAGGTACATGATTTGGAAGATTGGAGAATTTCCTTATCCTCACGAAACAATGTGATATATAATGGTACTCCGTATGTTCCTATGCTAGTGGAGAATATTCTTATACATATTTCTTTCGAAGATTACGAGACAAATGGGATTAAAACAATACAAACAGTAGGAAAACTTATTCCAAAAACTGAAACGTTTGCTACACTTTTATCTGTGACACCTGGAAATAATTCTGCATTTTCTGTTAGCCTCAAAATTTTAAAAGTTGGAGATATATACATTAAAGATTCAAATAATATATATTGTCCAATATGGGTAAGATTTTTACTTCTAAAGATTATTTATCTCTTGCTTGTTTTTGTAATGTAATTATGACACGGAACATTTTTTTTTTCAGAAAAAATGCAGTATATTTAAAATATATGGAACTTTAAAAAAGGAAGGATTAGAAAATGTTTTAGAGGCTTCCCATTTGGTTCCAGTACAAGATGTTGTGGGTACATGGAATCTAATGGCGTCATTAAGCATAATTGCACGTTCAGAATATCGCCAGTAAGAATACTTGTCGATAAGAAATGAGAATGAATAATTACTAATGCTTATCTTATTACTAATGTTACTAATGTTTAGCTATTACCGTACCAAAGGACAAAGTAATATGCTACAGTTACAATGGGATAAAATGAAAAAGGAAAACAAACGAGTTACAAAGAAAGACATAAACATTTGATAAAATATATTATTTCAAAATCAGTTTTGAACATACATAAATATATACTTGTAATAAAAAGTATATTATATTTTCTTATGTATTAAAGTATGTATAAAATTGTTAATAAATTGTTATGAACAGATACTTTGATTAATGTGCTTTTAGTGTTTAATATTTACTTAATATTTTTGATACATAATAAGTATAGGAAAGCATTCTTCAATTCAATTATATGAAAGAGTATCACCATCCTAATGTCTATGTGCATAAAATTTCTTATTACATTTTGAAGGAACATGCCCTATATGTTTGCAAATAGAGCAAACATTATCTTTTGCTGGACAAAGTGATCTAGATGCAGCATGGCTTAAACCACAAAAGTGACATTGTGCAATTTGAACAAGATGGCATTTCCACTTAAAATGATTTAATTTCTGGCATTTTGTGCAAATTTCATTAAAAGCTGGGCATTTCTTACGCATATGATCACCTCCACAATAATTGCAATTGTAAATGAAAATCGTTGGACATCGTCTTGGGAAATGATTCCATTTGTTACATTTTACACATTGTTTTCCCAATGCTGGACATTTCTCAGAAGAATGATTACCACCACAACATAAACAACTGATGATATCAGTGTACAATTTCCAAATAAATGCGATTTCCTTTAATGTTAACTTGTTGAAATCAGAGGAAAATATAAATGTTGGAATTAATTGTTTAGCAGCATTTGTAAATTGATGTTCATTAATTTCTGTTAAAATTTTCTTTTTTATTAATTCTTCTTCATTTTCAATATTTTTTTCTTTGATTATCAACTAGGAAAGAGAATTATAAAGTGCTTAAAAACTTGCTATACATATGTATGCAACTTAAAACAATTTTTGTTATAAATTTTTAAATGTCTTTACCTGTAGGTCATTTATATATTTATAAACATTTTCTAAAGGTATCTTCTTTCTTCCTGAAAATACGTAATATTCTCCAAATTTTTCTATTAATATATCTACATTTTCTTTGTCATTTGGAAAATTGAATACAAATGTATTATGAATGTCTTGTCCAACTGGACCCATTAAATTTAATAATAGGTTTCCCCATTGTTGCTTGTCAGAATTGTTTTTATTCTGCGCTCTTTTAAATGCAAGAAAATCATTTTTCCAAGTGTTCCAATTTTTGAAGAATTCCTCTTCCGTTATAAATGGCGCAGGTAGCTTAACGTAAGGTACATTTGTAGTTCTTTCCTCCGAAACATTTTTATTATGTGTATTGCCTAAAAGTAAATGTATTATACAAAGAAATTACATATTTATACATAGAAAATAGTTACCCATTATTACAATAACTGTATTTAAAATTCTTTACAGCTTTTAACCTCTACAATCATACCGTCACTGGCTTGATCTCTTAGATGATTAGACCAATTCCGTTGGTGCGATTTTTTAATTCGCAAATAAGCGAGGAATCCCCTATAACAATTCATTTCGTCAAAAACTGTCGTACACGAATAAATATAATTTATGCAAACTATGAAAATAATTAAATGTATACACTTCCTGGTAAACTATTATAACTAATATGTTATCATTAAAAATAAGTTATTTGTAACAATAGATTAGATATTTCCAGGCTGCGATGCAGTATTAATCTTATAGAAGTAAAAAAATTAGGTTCGTTTTTTAAACAAAACTGTGTGCATTTGAGCGTAAATTTAAACATTTGGTAATTCCCACATGATTTGATCATGAAGAATGAGCTAGCATAGTTGATGAATTGGTTTTTAAACACGGCCTGTCAGTCGTTAGGCGTTCCCCTGGCAACTCTACTCAGATTACATACGACTACTTTATCATGCGATAAGATTTCCTAGTTCAACTTCTATCCTTTAACATTTCAATATTCTTTGTCTAAGTATTTTTGATTGTTTTTCTATCTGAAATATCTGTGAATAATCTCATAGTTCGCAAGACAGTTTTGTGATTCGGTGGAATCGAAAGATTACCAGAAAAATTTAATCAGCTTCTTAAGGAATTATTTACAATGAATTTTTAATCATCATCGCCTAAAAAACGTTCGATTTGGAATTATTACATTTGGCTACGACATAAAAAAAAATGTGTTTGCATTCCAAAGGAGTCAAAACGATTATAGTACGTAGTACATGTATGATGAGCGATAAAAACGATATGGTTTTTCGAATGATCGATTGAAAGAGGAGTTGATACATATAAATTTTCGCTAGTGGAAGCCTAGCCACATGGATACCAATTACAGAGCAAATATCGGCAAGTGGCTGCCACCTCCAGGCGACGTTTTCGAGAAATGGTTTGTCAACTCGTCGATGGTTAGAGAGAGCATAGACAATCTTGTTGAATCCATAGCCTTAATTATCCAGGACATCACAGATTCACAGATCTGTGAATTCGAGGTGCGAAACATGAGTCCTTATATGTTTTTCTATGGTAAAGTATTGGTCGTAGTTTAATTTCTCATTATGAATCGATTAATGAAATTAGCACGCTTAATGCAATATGCGCTTTGGTGTCATGAATGAAAGATATTTCCACGGAAGCTGCTCGAATTAAATAAAGTGTTCTCTGCTTTTTTTTGTTCTGTATCCAAAAAAAAAGAATTGAAATTTTATTTTCTATTTTCATATCGTTGAAAAAATTTCTATTATTTCATAGCATGAATATTTTTAGTATAGATGAAGTTTCATAAAGATGGTTTCGTAAGATCTTTGAAATTTTTCGTAAATAAAGAATAATTTAGGTAAAAAGGTACTTCTATTCCTTCACGAATAGACTGCAAATGTTCATGCATTTATGGAAAATTTAAAGGTTCAAAAATGCACAGAACGCATATAATATGTAAAAATATATATAACATCCAATTTATGTTATAACATCTAATAGATGAACCGAATTTTAGATTCGATTTGGATTCTCTATTTAGGTTCTATTTCTTTAGTCAATCAAAATTAATTTATAAAATTGCGTAAATATCCGCAGTATATTCACAAATAATTATGATAATTGTCGAATTATCTTTGTATTGGATTGAACGAATTTTTATTTGTATTTTATATACAGGTATATAAGAGAGTTGCAAACGATCTAGAAGAGATAACGAAAGGGTACAAATCGATCAGTACGACGAGCCTTAATACACATCCGATTTACAAGTATAAGATGTGTCATTTCTTGACGATATTAAAACGAAAATTGAACGTACTCATAAGGTTCACTCGCAATTTGATAAACGAAATCGTCGATTGTAAGAGTGACGAGCTGCTTAGGATTATTTTTAGGTGAATACCGTAGGGCCCGTACGTTGAATTTTCGTTCGACTAATAAAAACCTATTGGTTCTAGGTTGGTGAACATTTATAACGATATATTAGACATGGATATCGACGTTTCTGGTCCTTCAACAAGCGTATTCTGTAATGATTGTCCTTATATATTGGAACCAATGAAGAAAATATCCGTTACTCGAATATTGCAGGTGAAAGTTTTTCTCAAAATTGTACTACATCACTATGAAAATTTTATTCGTTCAATCTTTCTTTCTGAAGCCTATAGTGTTTCAAATTTCCAACGAACGAAATCATGAATTCCTTGGCACAAATTCAACAAAACGAATAGTATGATATTAGAAGTTAAGTCGATAGATTGTTCGATTGATTTTCTAGATGAAAGTTCGAACAATAAATGATCCACGACTTGATTCCAGGTGCTGGCCAAAAATAGAGCGGAAGAATCTTGTCACGAACTCATTGACTGCCTTTTAGCAAATTACAAGCCCCGCGAGAAAACCGATCCCTCTACGGCAATATCTGGCGACGCCGACGTTTCCGAAAATTCGAGTATCGAGATTTATCGGTCAGGACAGCCAGTATAAAATTAGTATAAAAGACTATTCTATTTTTGTCGCGTATTTCACGAAAAATTGTTTCGCAGAGCGCTTACGAGACACTTAACGCCGCCGATCGAAAGTTCCACGTCGAGAACGGAGTTGGAGGTATCAAATATTGAGAGCATTCAGACATTAGTCAATACTCAAAATGAACAGGTACTGAGGCTGTTAAACGTCGTGCAAGATGTTTCACCGAAATTATTTGGCACTGATGCGTTAAAAATTAGCAAAGGTAAACAAGAAAATCTTTTTCATTGCTTAACTCTTGCCTGGCGCAGGTGTGGCCATTTTTATCACGTGTATCGAATGAATTAGAACTTTATTTTACAGCAACAAAGCGAAGGTTTAAACAAAAAGAATTTTTACCTTTACGTGATAATGAAATTCACTTAAAAAATAAAATTGCTTATATAGTTTAATAGAATAGTAACAGAGAAATATAGTTTAGAAAGTAATTAATGACGAATATTTCGTCGAATTCTCCCTGACTGTATGTGTCAGAATTAATCGGACCTAGCTTCTTGTGCTTGCGGATTAAATTTCATTTTTAATTACTAATCCGTCTTGAAACATTATAAAATATTCATGGTCGTGAAAGGCGAGACAAGATTGAGAAGCAGTGCGACAAAGAAGGTGAAGAATTATTATCAAGAAATTGCGTGGGGCGCTCTATCAAGTATTCTGGATCACGTGGTTCTCTGGTGGTCTTCGGAGGCTCTGGCTACTCGTCATAACCATGGAGCACAGCAGCTTAAAGATTGGCTTAGTCAATTCATCCAGAAGAATCATGGTATAAAAGAAATATCAATATGAAACACACACTTAAAAGCTTCACGTAAAACAAACAACTATGTATATTTATTAAAATTTTAGTACCACAAACGGTGAGACCAGCGTTACAGAATCTTTGCGACGCACTTGGTTATCACGCCACGATTACAGAATGGGATCAGTTCTTTAGACTGGCTTATACATCAGCTTTTAAATGTCAATCCAAAGCTTCCTTCACGGAGGTAAGTTCTCTTTTTATTTAAAAAAATACTCAAGTAAAGAATAAAATAATATTAATAAATTGTGTTTATACATAGTGTTTAGGTTTAGCGATCGGTTACTCTACAAATTAAAATGCTACATACCATGCCTTCCTAATCCCAACACATAGAATGATTCAAAAGGGTTTGTGTGAATTTCCAGGTATCTGACACGGGTCAAATGTTTGTAGAATTGTTCCAACTGCTCGTTAGGTTGAGCAACGAATGCGAGGCAGGGGGTGAATGGGTGATAGGAGCACCATTGATAGAGCTACCACTATCGGAACAGATCGTCATCCTCCATCGATTAGATCATTCGGTACATACAGCGAGACTATGGATAGTACAGGAGGCGAAAATCATAGCTCATACGTGGGAACTGGACGTTTTCTTTCTTTTGGTAAAAGGTGATATAGTGAACTGTCTCGAAGAACTTTCATATTTAAAGGTAAAGCTTAGGCTCATTAAACAACTAGTTATTCTTTAATATTCTTCTTTAATGTATAATTTTCTTCATCAAAAGCTTTTACACTGTGTTATATTATTTTATATATTTCAGCTGGCTGATCATACGAGTATATTGTCAACAGATTCTGTGAGTGTTCAGGTATATGTTTGCGCGAAAATGAGAGCGAAAATCGTGTCTGAAGTAAATGTCAACATAGATTTACTCCAGGTAAGCGATGATTTGTAAGTGTTCGGCAGCTTTGCTGAGGTTTCTGCTTTTATATACTTCCTGTTGTTTTTCCATAGAAGTGTTCCAGAAAGTGTGTAGAAATTCTGGCAAAAATCTGCCGCGTGGTCAGCCTAGCGAATCTGCACATGTGTTTTCCACGGTCAAGTTACTGGAGGAAAGGGAGCGACGTTGCTCCAGTGACTGCTAGTCTTTACGTGGAGTCTTATTTCGGTAAGTAAATCCCTCTTATACGTACGCTTGATTCTCTAAAGCTGTCTATTCCGCAGAGAAAGTATTGCTTCCGGTGTTGGAAGTTATTGAAGATCCCGAGACATCGAATATGATTCTGAAAATTATGTGCGAGGCATGGCTGGATTACATCTATCTGCACCGTATTAAATTTAGGTAAATCGTCAGCTGATCCTGATCTTTATTTCCGGTAAAAAAAAGTGACAAGAGGAAGTGAAATAGAAACACGATACGATATAAATTAGATTTTACATTTTTAAAAATATCTTTTAGCGAATATGGTGCGTTGCAATTGCTTACGGACTTCGCGTACGTATCGAAATGGGTGACAAATTGCCCGATTATTTCTCAGAATGTACGAGATCATCTTTTGAAAAACGAAGTGCTCCGACGATGTGAAGGAGTGGGTCGATTGCTCCTTCGACATCCTGGCGAGGCTATTTCTATGCATAAAAGACTCAGTACGAAATAGAATTATCATAAAATTAGGGCGACTTGAATTCAAAGTGGTAAGAAAAGATCTTTTACTCTATCTAATGTTTCAGCCAGAAGAACAAACGAGCGTGGGTCGCCCGAATCCCCGGGATTGGAACGCATGCCAGCGGAAATGTACGTCCCCAACCAGGAACAATGGCTGGAGCTTCGCGCCTCGAAAAGATACAACTTTTGTTGCACCGAATGATCAAAACATTTCAACGAATTTATTATATGAAAACAATCATAAGATTTTAATATTTAGATCCAGGTTACTCGTTTCCAAACCAAATATACCATAATAATATAATAACTAATCAACTAAATCAACTTGCTATAATCTTTATTAAATCGACTTAAAGATAGATGTCTCATCAGCTTATTCTAGTCGTTTTAGTAGGTTTTTGTGTTTGTCTTCGTTATTTTTTCGCGCTTGCTCTTTCATTTCTCATTTAAACTTGAATAGGAATATCGAGTATCTGGATGCAACTGCAATGTTACGAACGAATTACGTACGCATATAGGCTAATTCTGCACGCGTATTGTTCCAACAAAGCTGGAAGATCCCCGGCGCGAATTCAAGCGAGTTATGCGTCTGCGAAGCCCGTCAACGGGAAGGAAACCTTTCGGCAAACCTTCGCGCGTCACGTATTACGTTACGCATCTCCATACATTACGAAATAAAAAGGGACAATATGTTGTATAAGATTTAATTAGTTGAACGTCGACCATTGACTGCCTGTTGGAAATTAGTCGAGTCTTTGCTTTGGAATCTAACGCAACGCTTTTTTTAGGTCTACCGTGATGAAACGGTCTAGATTATCGTTGGTCCGTTGATTTTCGTATTTGATCGACGGAAGGACTCGGTTAATTACACCCTGTCACGTTTACGACGCGTCGAAGATTGTAATTAGCGGTGGATGCACGACGATCGATGCGCCAGTTCAGCCGCTTTCATAATTACTGCCTAGCTATGCGGAGAGGAGGTGGATAATCAACAGGGAGCCCATTGCTCGGGTTGATCGTCGATTCGACACGTGACAGCAGGTCATCGGACTTCCCACGATTATCACTGATAAATCGATTTTTCCTCACCTACTGCGGAAATACTCATGTTCATCGCGTTGCTTCGCTAATAATCGTTTCTGGAAATGTACCAATGCTCGTGAAAACGTGAGTATAGATAGCTTTGACGATATAAGCGGTTTTGAAATCGGTCGTGTATTTCTTGGATGTCTCCCGAAGTTACATTTTTAATTATTATAATGTAGATTATCGCTATTTTAAGATGTAAAGGTGTCGATGATCTTTTTCGAAACGAAGTTCCGCTTCTCGACTTCGACCCATAGACATCGCAGGATAAAAATGCGACGAGGCGACTTGTATTTCATTCTAGTCCGTCGATCCTCGATTCTTCTTATGTAACACGAATCGGTCAACTTGCGTAGCTAGTGCACTGTATGTATAATGTATAGTGTGCTAAGCATAGAACGCTCGCGGGATATTAGATATCTCGATAGCAGTGGCCCGTCAAGGCGTTCGAACTTGCTTGACTCACTGTGACGAGTGAATGTGAGGATTTGCGGATGATAAGAATAATCCCGATTTAATTGCCTTTATTTTCGACCGTTGCCCCCGCTGGTATTAAGTTAATAGCTTATTTAGAAACTTTAACGCGTTCGTTTCCTTCTTTCGACATTATTCAAGCGTTTACGATCCTAATTCGTAGGAATTCGAATTTTTCCGATTCTTGGTGCGCGAGTAAGTTTAGGAGTGAGCTTTTGTGAGTTTCGAATATTTTAGAATTTGATTGACTGCATAAGAATGATTTCGTATAGTGGTGGATTTTGAAACGTTCAGGTGTTTGGAAATTTATATGATACTTCATCACTGTATCGAGACCAGCATCGTTCGTATCACGTTTCACCATCGAGTTAGAGCCTGTTTACTGCTATTCCATTTTTCATCCGTCAGTAGTTTTTACAATTTTTTGGGCAAGAGTGAGCATCGATTCTGGCATGTGATTCTTGTAAACACAACTATAGAAATGGTAGTTAAGTTTGTTTCCCTTGCTGAATATCATCATAAATATTCTATTTTCGGTATATTTTACATATTTTTACATATTATATACTTTCCATATATTTTTTCATCTCTAAATTTCTCGAATTTTGATGTTGATACAAGATGGATCTTATTATAATCTCTGAACTCGATGATAATATATTAATAAATATCACAATCTTCCATTTTCATGATTAAAGAATTAAAGGTAAAGGAAATAATAGTTTTTAACGTTCTCAAACAATGAGAAATAGTATTAATAACTTTCTGACGAAGGGATGCAGCGTAGAGAGCGACAGGAAGCATCTTGCTGTGCATTGATAGAAAGAGGGTGCCCAACAGGATAGGAAGTTCCGATTTGCGTCGATTCCTCCGCGGTAAACCGAGTCGACTCGAACCGAACGGAGTCGAGCTGCGAAACTCGCCAGTTGTCCACGCCAGTTCACTTTTGTTCGCCATTGTGATCATCAACACACTACGAGTATTTTTCTCGAGATTTCTTTTTGTCGTTCGCTAGTGAGATTTTGTCGTTCGCCAGTGAGATTTTGTCGTTCGCCAGTGAGATTTTGTCGTTCGCCAGTGAGATTTTGTCGTTCGTCAGTGAGATACTGTCGTTCGGACTATGTACGCGGATAGAGGAGTTAATGAAAGGACGTCGCTCACGAGACCTCTGGATTCCCCGGACTATGTGGAATTCGCGAGCCTGCTGAGGACCCGGAAGACTCGAATCAGACAGTTTCAGTGCTGCATCTGTGCCGCTTTAATGTAAGTCTTTCTATATTCTCCAGAAAAAAAGACCTCGCTTGTCTTATATTTCTTTATCTTTTTATTCTTAAAAAGATGTAGAGAGATGTTGGAAATATTGAGAGATCGAAAGAATTATGAGAAGGAATTCTCTGTTTTTTAATATTTTCTTATTTCTTTATCCTTTTCTTTAAAGAGATGGGGATGGCTGTTGAAAATATCTGAAAATTGAAGTACGGGGACAAGTTCTCTCTAGTCAAGGTATTTCTTAATATTCCCATATTTCTTTATTTCTTTCTTTAAAAAGATGAAGAAACCTGTTAAAATTATAGAAAGCTTCGAGTATGAGTGGTGTAAACTATCTTTATTCTTTTTATCGTTTAACATTCCTTTGTTAGTGTGACTTAATTTTTATGATTTTCTTGGAAAGAAAACATGAACACTCCTTTATTTGTGTGATCTATTGGATCTTCTTATTCTTCGTATTTCTTTATTCATGTAATTTTAATAAAAATTGTCATAAACAATTTTTTATTTGTCAGAGTGTATCTTTTTATATCGGATTGGATTGGAATAGTTTTCCAGTAGGGATGGTAAGCGTATTATTGCCTGTCGCTGGAATGTTCGATGTTTTACACGCATTATAAGATGCGATTTGCAACAGAACGCTGCCAATCCAGCGTTCGGAAGCATTAAGAATTTGCGTCTGTAATTAAGCGTGTTTATATAATTACAAGAGAAGGCAACCTCGCACGCGTGATGCGATGCAACCAGTCGTTTAAACAAATAACATGCGGATGAGGCATACATAATCAACCACAATCAAATAAATAATATAAAAACCTTTTACTTAAAAATATTCGTACAATTAATTAAAATTGCACAATTAAACCAATATTATTAACGAAATTGTACAAATCACGAATCAAAAATTACCAGTAATAATACATTTTCTTCTATAATAGCAACAAATTTAGAAATCAAATAAAATTTTACAAACAAATTTTACAAATTACCAATTAACTGATTTCCTTTTTCGACGTAAAACTTTAAAATTATAAAAAGGAGCACTATAATTTACAACCAGTAGTTTGTCAATTTACTAATAGTATTAACTGGCAAATTATTGCGCAAGAGAATTCTATTCGATAATAAAACGAAGGAAACAACAATTAGGAATTCATCAATTTTTTATGATACCGCACGATACCGAGATAATTGAATTTTCCAAGTTAACCCTTTTGTCCGAGACGGTTGAGACGACTTCTGAGCGCATTTTCGATTCGGAATCCACATAAAGGAACGCTGTACGAGTTCACTAGTACACCGACCATTACCATCGTCACTTCGTGTAGGGGAAAAAAACATTGTGCATCGAGTCCCCACCGTAAGCGGATACTTACGTAAAATCATCGCTCACCTCGAACCACCGGCTGACCGGCCGATCGTTTCAGTTCGGTCTTGGAACGCGTGCAACCAGGAATGCTTTCCTCGGAGAAGACCTCGTTGACCGGCGACAAGCCAGCCAGGGTGTACTACGTGCATGACGCGTTGCCATTTTATTCCCATCACAGACGGCAACGGCTGCGGCTACGATGTTTCACGTACACGATCGCGGTGTGAGTCACATTTCCATCGTCTTTGCTTCTATCCTGTTGTCCTTGTTTGTGTTCTTGCGCTTCCAGTTTGAATCTCGCGTACCTTGTGATTTTTATCAAATAAATAGAAATGAAAAATAATATTTAGAATCATATAGAAAATAATATAGTTCGGTTGGTTTGATGTAGTCTCATCTTTTATCTTTTGATCGAGATTCAAATTTTGATTATTCGCCGATTATATGTACGGTATTTTTGTCGTAGGAGAACGACGTCGTCCTGTTTCGTGCGACGTTAATTTGACACCTTGCGTTTCATCTGCGTTTCTGTTATGCTTTTCGATTTCGGTTCATTTAACTATTCGTAAATTGTTGGTACTTTCGACGAATAACATTTGTAAAATGATTAGCTGTAGTCTATGTATCCGATTCGTTTCTAACTTTTTAGAGAGTTTTTAGATTATATCGCAGTAAAGTGGATCCGTGCAACAACGAAACCGCGGTTTCTATGCTGCGGTTTCGTCTGGGCGTAACTCGAACACGTGAGACGGGTTTACGACAGGTTCATCATGAGGCAATTCTGTCTTGATCATTAGAAATCATCCACTTTGTTTCATTTCAGAAGCTTTTAAATTTCAATATATTCACTTAAATATCCTCAGACAATAAGACAGTGTATTATACGTGTAGAAACTTCCGTTGTTTGGAGATTTTCCGTGACACCAACGAGCATTAAGAACAACAGCTCGCCCTTATCTCATTTGCAGAGTAAAACACCTTGCAATTCGTTTACGAGCTACAAACAGTCTTGCATGGGACTCGGCGTCTTGCGCGTAGGCTGATTAGCGTTACGTGATGCCGGCCTTGATTACATGCATGATTGTACGGTGACAATACGGTTGGGCAATGTTACAACTTTTCAAACAGCTCCTTCTAAGATATATTATTCCATCCTGGTGGTATTTAAATCGATGCTTCTTCGATAAATTCACTTTTACGATTCATCTGATTTATGTATTGAACGTCATTCTTAAAATGAAAGTTTGTTTTGATAGTTTTTTGTTATTATACAATTTATCGAAAAATAACTATCTTAATTGTCGAGGAATTATCGAAGGATGACTATCTTAATTTCTATGCACTTTTGACAAATTAAACATTTTGTGGGCAAAGTGGCGAAATTTCATCCTTTTTCTTCGAAGCGAATTTTTATTTTCATTCAAAAAAGTTAAAGGTAATTGGTTTAACGAATGACTGTATAATTCAATAAAGTCATTGATATCACAGAAGCTTTTTATATGTTTTAGAAGCTCTAGAACAGTACAAAATTTACCTTTGGATATAAACAATCCAGTTTGCCTATGAAGGATAAAAAAATATATCTAATTATCAAAATATAGCTCTTTAAGATCTTGTTGTACTTTTATTTCAGAGCGATCTTCACCATGGCCCTCATAGTGACAGTAAGCTACTCCGTGAGCCATGATATGATAGACGTCGGTCCAAACTTCACTACCTCTTCCTCCGAGTCTACCATCAATCTCACAGGCACTTTAAAATTGGGCCTTGCTCCTGGATCTGGGTCTTACACCCTCTTCAGCAATCCTTCTATCGTCCCACCTTCTAATTCTATCTTTGTGTCTGACAAAAACACAAAAGATACCGCTACGCCAAAATTAACAGACGATGAGATAAAGATAGGGCTGGAAGCAGGTCGCCAAGCAGTAAATGAGCGACTTTTTGCAGACGCCACTGCGTTGATGTCTCCATTACCCTCATCATCGCCTGAAATGAGACATCGTTACGCAGTAAGCACTTGCACAAGCGTTGGAACACTAGCTTTAGCGGCTGTAGCAGAACTTGCTGCGACTAAAAGAATCGAAAGTTCAAGGACGATCTTTGGAGCATCTTCTGCTATTGGAAGCTTCTTTGACGCAGGCTGGCAGTTTCTGGGTATTTGCAAGCAACTCACCACTCCAGAATGTCCATCTAGTAAATATAGAACCTTCGATGGAAGTTGCAATAGACCAATGCAATGGGGAGCCACCATGACACCATTCAGAAGAATTCTAGCGCCTAACTATGCCGATGGTGTCGAAGCTCCTCGTAGAGCAGCTACAGGAGCCGAGTTACCCTCAGCAAGGGAAGTTAGTTTGAAGGTTCACAAGCCTTCACCAAGTAGCAATCCTCATTTCACAGTGATGTTAGCTGTTTATGGACAATTTTTGGATCATGATATCACCGCTACTGCGATCAGTCAGGGTATCAATGGTACTTCTATCTCTTGTTGTCCACCATCTGTTGGCCATCCTGAGTGTTTTCCTGTTTCTGTATCTTCTGGAGATCCTGTTTTCGATGTAGCTGGGAGAACGTGTATGGATTTCGTCAGATCTGCACCCGCACCCCAGTGCAAACTGGGCCCCAGGCAACAGTTGAATCAGGTGTGTACTTCCGTTGTTTCAAAGTTTAATGCTTGTTCGCATAAATCGACATTTTAACGTTATGAGCATTAATTCTTGTCGTATAATGAGATTCCATTCGAAGGACGGTGTCAGTCGTGATACAGGGCGACGAGAAATTGCTATCGGGATGGATGAAAAATTCCCTTGGAACAATGCGCGATCGGCGCGTCGCGTTGTTAATTAACTCGATTATCGTCGCATCGATGAGGCGAGTTTCGATCGTAATGACGCATTCGTTATCTCCGTAATAATGATATCGCATAATAGTGATCTAGACAATGGAAACAAAATTACACTGTTAAATATACTTGTTCGTTTCTCTTTGATTCCAAAAAATCAAACCTTTCATATCTCAAAGTGAATATATATTATTTTCACAGGCGACTGCGTTTATTGATGGCTCAGCGATCTACGGATCTGATCAGAATACAGCTCGTAAGTTGCGAGAATTTTCTGGCGGTCGACTGAGGATGCAGTTGACTCCGGACAATCGAACTCTCTTACCACCTAGCATGAATCCTAACGACGGCTGTAATCGTGAAACTGAGAAGTTGAGAGGCAGGTACTGCTTCGCAGCAGGCGACGCCAGGGCAAACGAGAACCTGCACTTGACGACGATGCATCTGCTCTGGGCGCGACAGCACAATAGAATCACTGAGCAGTTGACTAAGATCAACCCTTCTTGGAATGACGAAACGCTATACGAAGAGTCTCGACGTATAGTGGGTGCTCAACTGCAACATATTACCTATCAGGAATTCATACCTATCATCTTAGGAGAGCAAGAAACGAATCTACGTGATTTGAAGCCTCTCAGGTCTGGCTATAGACAGTGGACCGTAGATGACTCTAATACTGACCCAAGTATAGCTAATAGTTTTGCAGCAGCTGCCTTTAGGTTTGCTCATACTTTGTTACCTGGCTTAATGAAAATGACTGACGAGCAAGAAGGAACCTCTTCTTATGTAGAACTGCACAGAATGTTGTTCAATCCATATAGTTTGTATGCAGAGGGTGGAGTGAAGAATTCAGTAAACTCAGCTACGAGAAATATGATTCAGATGACATCTACTCATGTCACTTCTCAATTGACCAATCACTTGTTCGAAGATCCTATTGCTAATGTTACTGTTCCCTGTGGCTTGGATTTGGTATCGTTAAATATTCAGCGTGGGAGGGATCATGGACTTCCTGGTTACACTAAATGGAGGGAATATTGTGGATTGGGGAAATTAAAAAGTTTCTCTGATTTAGAAGGACACCTGGATCCGCAGGCCCTTCAAGAGATTTCCTCGTTGTATGAGTCGATTTATGATGTTGATTTATATACTGGAGCTTTGGCTGAATTACCTAGGGCTGGTGGTATCGTTGGTCCCACTTTTACGTGTCTGATCGCTGATCAATTTGTTAGGTTGCAGAGAGGGGATAGGTTTTGGTATGAAATACCTGGACAACCGCATTCGTTCACAGAAGGTAAGATAATTGTTAATTATATCTAAAATTTATATTCTGAGTACTAAGATGTCTGAGGAAGTTCTTAATATTTTTAGAATCGAATTATTTTTAAAAAGAAGAGATTTTTTTATCAATTACTAATCGATCAGAACAGTTATTGAATAAAAAACAAAGTACCTTAAACTTGACTGGAATTTATAACTGAATTTTTTGTTATTTTTCATTTTTCAATAAAACTTTCCCAAACTTTTAGACAAGATTAGATAAGATTGTCACATGCAATTTCACAATGTATAACAAATTTATATTGTATTGCAATATTTATTCATGCGTTTCCATTCTTCTTCCTTTTTCAGACCAGCTTACAGAATTACGTAAAACCTCATTGGCGAGGTTGATCTGTGACTGTTCCGACGGTGTAATACAAACTCAGGTGGAAGTGATGCGAGCAACAAGTGCAGAGAACCCCATGATGTCCTGTGAAGACATCCCAGGGCCATCCTTCGAACCATGGAGAGAATACGACTCAACATCCCCCAAATTACAAGTTCCTTTCATGTCAGTCAGTTGGACGCTATTAAAGAACAATATTAACGACACAATCAGAGATGTCGTGACCTATATCAACAGTTCTAGGACTATGATGGACACTGACTGGTTAGCCTTCAAGAATTACATAAACGATACATTCTCTGATCTTCAAAACCAATTATCTGGTTTGCATCCCGTGGAGGTAGATGATCCTACGTCCATGGAAAAATTATCAATGGATTCTGATAGTCTTATTTTAAGAGCACCACAATCACCAAATATGTATCAAGATTGGATCACATTTAAGAATAACCTGGTAATGTCATTGAATGATTCCATGCACATGATGGGTGGCGGACCAGCTGCAGTGACCAAATGGATAGCTTTTAAACAGAATATTATCGATCAATTCGCTGATTTAAAGAACCGCATCTCGTCTTTGAAGGCAGATATTACTCCGAAATTAGAGACGAAGAAGAAAGAGCAAGAACAAGCTTTGTTGAATAAGAATAAATTAATAGGGACTTCGAGTATCAAGAATGCTATGATTCCAGAAATTTTTGATTGGAAAAACTTTAAGGATAATATTATATCCTCTTTAGATGATAGTATTATGAATATAGGCGACGATATGCCCTCTCCTGGTGATCCAGCTTGGGCTACTCTAGGAGATGATATTAAAGACCGACTTTCTGCTTTTAGGGACAAGATCGATAGTAGTAGATCTACTATAGTTCCTATTGAATTAGCCACGGGGAAATCAGATACTAATGACGATTGGATAAATTATAAACCTGATACAATTAAGACTGTAAACAATGTTGTGAATAAGATTAAGAACGAAATGCTACCACCAGCTGATCCAGCATGGGCTACGTACAGGGATGAGATTATGAAAAGTTCCTCTGCTTTCAAGAGCATTCCAGCACCTATAGAACTCGCAACATTATCCACCATAAATAAAATTTCTCAACGTGAATATCTAGGAACTTCTTTAGCAGCCAAATTTAGTAATATGGAATTATCTAATTTGACTGATGATTGGTTACAATTCAGAGCTCAAGTCAACGATTCCTTAAGTAAAGTGATTCAGAACATTCAGAGCAAGGAACCAACAGAGATTGATCCTATTGCTTGGGCTGTTTTCAAAGATTCCACTAAGTCTGATTTCGCAAAGTTAAAAGATAAAATTGGAAGTATTAAGGCTGAATGGATTACAGAAATAAGCAAATTACAACCAAATAAAAGTTCTTCGAATCTCCAAGCTAAGTTTAACAAACCTGAAGACTCGTCTAAGTCTGATTATACTAAATTTATTAAACCTGTCATTCCTCCTGATGAATGGGTCGACTTTAAGAAACAAATTAACGATACTGTGATGAATATTCTTAATACTGCGAATACAACAGATAGATTTAACCTTGATGATCTCCACGAAATGTTCAACGAATCTTTCACCGATCTGAAGAACGAAATATCAGCTCTGAGGAGTTTGGTCAAGGATACTTATAATAACAAAACTGCAGCTGATTGGATTAACTTCCAAACAAAGTTGAATTTTACAGTGAAGGATCTAATGGATAGTTTAAAGAAAGAAGCTCAGCTAGAAACAGGGAATGTGACGAGGATTTTGTTCGAAGCTAAAGACAAGTTGTCTGATCTTGAACCACCAGTGAATTCAGGCCTGACTTCGCCCACAAAATGGATTCAATACGCTTTACGAATAAATAAAACAATTTCAGATGCTTTAGAAGGCATCGACAGTCAGAAACACGCAGCACTGATGATTAGTGCCGCTAAACCAGAACCATCATCATCAGATAATCCTAAAAAACTTACGAATTGGTTGATTGTTCCTTGTCTTGCGAGTTCGCTCCATGTGTTCACTGTGGTATCAAGGCTTCAAACTCGCATGTAAAGAAATTACAACTTTTTTTTTATTATGCTTGTTGTATATATTCTATTATTTATAGAAATGAACTTTTATTACACACTAACAAAGAGATAAGTATAGAAGGAAGGAATCAAAAGGAAAGTGAGTGTGTCATTGGAACTGACATGCCTTTTCAATGATCGCGCTTGAAACATTAATCCTAATTAATTAACAACAATAACAATGATAATAATAATTAATATGAATCTACGCGGCGAGACTTAATAACAGGGCAGTGCCTCTTTTTACCCAGAAGTCCGATCCCCCTGGACCTGCGTTTAAATCGACCGCTACTACGAACGATGGTCTTCCTTGATCCCCGCTTCTTTGGGGGTAATAATAACAGGGACATGTGTAGAGTCCTGTGCAGAGAAATCGAAAGAGAGTATGTAATTACTTGAATTAATTAGAAAATGGTAATTTCAAACGAAAATTCTTTTTATCAATGTGGCGAATTTTTTTCGAATAATTTTTATATCGTCGTCGTCGTTGTTACCTCTGGTTCTTTTTTTAAGCTCTTCCGCGGGTCGGAAGTGAATCACCGGCATGTTGCAAACAAGTTGCATAGGGGACGGTTCGACGAGGACACTGTTCCTCTTGTCCCAGCCAGCGCCTTCCAGAAAGATAGAGCGTATGTACACGCCGTCCTGTAATGGAATGTACACACGGTTAGAAGCATGCACACACGCCGCCACTTTCCTAGCGATATCACTACGATGAATTTTTTATCCTATCTATTTTTCCGCGGTAGGTTTCCTCTTTCATCGAAGGAACGATCAAACGGGGACCGAAAATCAGAATAATTAGATTGATTTTCCGCATGTTTGATGCATTTTGCTTATGTTCTTTTTGATTTTTAAAACTTCTTTTTAAAGTTTAAAATATGAAGTCGATTGAAGTTAAGACGGATATAACAAGATGTATTTAATATGGAATTACCATCGGTGGTTCGATTATGGCCGATTCGTCTATGGTAAAAACACTGAATTCCCAGGACAGGGAATCGATAGAGACGTTCCAGAGCCTGGCGGATGTCTGCAATACAGCGGTAAGGAAGCCGGTTGGGAACGTGAATGCGGCCAGCCAGAACAGCAGCGGCGGATGAGTAGTTCGAGCCCATTCATTGAAGTGTTCCACCCTGCTGACTAAATCCCTTGTCCAAGCACCCAACAGTTTCAACGACGGATACGTTGTCAGCCAAATCGAAGGGACTCGACCTTCGTGTACACAGGTAAAGATTTCTTCAAGGTTTGATGACATCAACACCAAACCTTGGATCGCGAGTTGAAGATCTTTCAAGCTACTGCGAGTTTTTTGCAGCAGAACGTTGTAACGTTGTATTTCTTGAAGTAACACCACATCCAATGGTGATTTCTTTGGACCTATTAATTTCTGAGCTGTTTCGTAATCGATGTCGTTTGGTATTCTCGATAGTATGTCCATTGTTAAATGAGTAACCTTAAGAAATGAGAAGTTGATGTTGATTTTTATTGATCTGTTAAATTTTTTATAGCGGAACGAAATTTGAGTTATTGCTCGATCTAGTTTGTTGATCTCCAGTAACAATTAGTGACAGAGCTGCTATGCTTTATTTTATTTTATTTCTACCAGTAAAAATCTAGCGAATCTAGTAAAAGAAATGTTATGTGAACTGTTTGTTCCCAGAGAGTTCGGATAATTGAAATTTTCTATTGTCAGTTTTTACAAACCTTTTCCTCCTTAGTAGTTTCTTCTTTGGCAACTGCCTGGACCTGAAGTCCCATCAGAGTCTCGAACATATTTCTGGTTTCCATGATTAAACAGGTGATGTCTGCGTTCGGGTGTTGACCGAACGCTTCCGGTTTGTCGATGGTCGGTAGGACCGTGATGAAATCGTGATAGGATGCCAACGAACCATCCCTCGGTATGTAATAGGTTGGTAGCGATGATAAACGATAATAGGGCACAGTCAGTGCCTCCTCGGTGAAATATTGTTGAATGTACGTCATTAGCAAACGACGGTCCCAGTCGTCGGTCACGTGTCCACCGTAACAAACACCTGCTATGAGATACTTCAATGATTCCCATGGTGTCACTGGGTATTCGTCAAGATACACTTGCAAGAGATTTTCCGATACCTATGTTTAAAACGAAAAATCAATCGTACAGCTACTACTTTCCACCTTATAATTTTTCTCATATTATATCTCGTTTCTATATATCTTTATAATTGAATTTAAAAAACATTCGAATAAAATTATTTTATTGTTTTGATGTTTGGTTGTAGGAAATAGAATTAGATCGATATTTTGGACGTAGTTCTTAATTGCAGATCACACGCGTCTATAGATTGAATTTTTATTTCATTATCATGATCTGGTTAAGAAGTTTTAACGATCAAGTCTATATTTGTATATTATTGAACAAAGTACTTATACAATGGACTTAAAGTCAAAGTGATGTAAGACAAGATTTTGAGAATTTCAAAAGTATCAAGTATTTTTAAAAGTATCAAGTTATTTTATAAAAACTGGCAGTGGACCGATTTACGCTACTATAATGTTTGGCTCTCCATACTGGATTAACTTTTATTGAACGGCGATTTAATAAATAAGATTGTCAAGTAATTTCAAAAACAGAAACGCCTGTAACTAAGAAATCGAACAAATAAGAAAAATCAGTTTTTGGTAACATTGTTAGTAGAATATTTCAATCTTGTCGATGGTCCAATCGCGAACCAGTCGGTGAAATTACCACGAAGTCGGAGTCGTTGAAGCTGTAGATGACATTCCAGCCCAATTGCTGGAACTTTTTACGCTCGAGGAGAATCGCGTGGAAGAATACCAGGGCGAACAGAAGCTTCTTGTATTTGGACTTTGCTTGGCACAATTCGAACTGGGTCTCGGTTATTAAGCTGTAAAGTCGTTTCATGTTTGCCTTTAAACCTTTCGGTGGTTCCGTGGTCATCTTTATACCCGCCTGCAGGATCGATATAGGGAATTGGGGACTTGGGCTCGAGCTAAGCCACAATCTGCAATCGATTCGAGACCCTTTCATTATCAACTCAGGCGACACTTGCGATCAAACGCGAACCTGAATTGCGGGTGTATGGTTTTACTGGCCCCTAAAGTCTCCACAATCTTGTCTAATTTCGGCATCCAGCTTAGCGATAAGTGGCAATTCGCTAGGAATACCCAAGCCCCTTCTTTTGCACCTACTTCTATCATTCTGCAAGTAGATTTTTGTGAAATTTTTTATTATTAAATAATACTATTATTAAATTTAGTATTAAGATTGATATTGTTACTAAGTTTAAAGTATAAAACTTGTATCAAAGAAAACAAAGTGGAAATTATGTAAGAAATGAGTCTTCTTCTATATATTCATGCTTTATAGAATTCTATTTCTTATGAATATGATAGTTAAATCCCTATTATTCCTGAAATATAGTATCGTTCGATTAATTCGGATTTTTTTTTCAAGTACATTAATCTACAGAATGATACATTCCTTAAAAGTCTAAAATTCTACTTTCTTTTGTATAAAACCGACCTAGTGGCAATGGGCGCCTGTCCCTGACCCAGAGACAGAGTCATAAAGTGGTTAGTCATTTCCTGGCTGTCGACTAGTTGCATCAGGGTGCTCGTAGGATCCACGCCGGGCGAGAGGACGAATATAAGCGGAGTCTGTGCTACGGAATCGTCGAGCACTGCCTTCAGGTCGAGTACCGGTGGCTCGACGAACCTTTGACCGAGATTCAGCACGATAAAGTTCGCGATACAGAAGGAAATTCTGTCAGGACGGCAACTACGTATTACTAGCATCTTCTGAAACACGTTGCAATTCGTTTCCCACTCTGCTACTAGGGGTGTGTTTTCTGGTTCCGTGTTAACGTACCTAAATATCATTTGATTTTTATTTTATAAAAATAGTGAATTTTTAAATAGTGACTTTTAGACGATTTACCAAGCTTGTGGTTTCGTATTAATATACCTAAATATTATTCAATTTATAAAATTATTATAACATTTTATAATATTAAACAAAATCATAATTAATATTTCACAAAAATAATAAATCGGACTGTTTGATATAACAATTTACAGGAAACGCACCAATTATGCCAATCTCGTGGGAACTGTTCAAACGAAGAAACAATTCCATGAAATCCAGCCAGCTTATCGAGTTCTGTGATATTATCCCAAGTTTCATCGGGCAACCAGCCAATCGGCTTATCCGGTTGATTTTCCCTATCCAGAACGATTCCACCACGAAGCAAGAACGCATACTCATTAGGAATCACCTTATCTTGTGCGTCCAAGATCTTCATACACATGTTAAAGGAAAAGAGTAACTTGTGTTGTTCGAAGAGACCTCGACACGTGTTCCTGATTCAACGAGAGTTGTCTTTGAGTGGTAATAGCGCAACATAAAATCAACATTTTTATACATGAATTTATTTCATCGTTTTGATTTTTACGATTGAACCTATAAAAGTTGCTCACATATTTCGTAACATTCTGTATAGGGCTATACGTACTTGTACAATGCGTAAGTGTGATATTCGTTTAGATTCTCGATTCTTTCAGGGAGCTTTATACTTTTCGCGCTCTTGTCGATCGACAGCATAAACAAGGTAATATATGCGTCCAAGGCGAATTGGTACATCGGATCAATAAAACTCATGTCGTTCAAGACGAAGAAGAGGATCGCGGCACGATGTGCACAGGACCTGTATTCTTCTCTAGCGAGGTCTATCTCCTTCTCTGTTTGTTCAGAGACTACCAACGATTCCTCGATAGAGGTCGAGGTCGCCTTTGACGATTGCAGCGTGCTCAGTAAATCCAGGTCGTCCAGTAGAGTGTCTCCGGCCACGTTCAGTAGACTGTATGAAATCACGGCACACATAAACACCATATGCTTCCTTAACTCTTTGGAAGTTGTGAAATCTTTTTATGTCCTTAGATAGATATATCGTAAAAGTTGCTGACAAAGAACAGCTGTCGTATGAAGACCACAAAGACGGTCGTAATATCCTGTTACACTATTAATTCTGATCATTGTGGTTAGATCTATCCGTAATTCTGTAATTGAAACATATTTTGTTAAAAACAAGCAAGTGTTTTGGTAGTGCTTCTCAATGTTATCATGTATCCATTCGCAAAGATCGATGCTGCGATATAAAGATATAGATTTAAAAACATTTTTTCAAGTATACCATGATCTTTGACCCAACTGTTAGTTCCGCAACTTCCACAGGGTTAACTCTCGTGTTACGTGCGCTTTATTTCCAACGTATTATTATCATGTTACAGAGGAAGGGATCAAAAGAAGCAAAGGATATCTTACTGGAGTATTTTGTCCTCGAGTTCTTTGAGAGTTCGTTTATTGGACGAGATCGTGAAGACCAGATTGTCCTTCTGTTCTTCGAGCTGCGGCTTCTCTTTTCTGACCACGATTCCCAAGAGCTGGTCTTCCAGTCCTGCGCACAGGATAATAAGGTTCTAGACTTTGTCTCCTCTGGCTACCTCTTTCTCTACCGTCCTCTCGATCTAGTTCGCCTCCCGTTCATCCTTCTCTCTGTGTCCATCTCTTTCGCTCTCTATTATCTACCCTTTTCCAACTGACGCACGATAAGACAATTAGTTACCCTGTTCCTTAATGGCGAAGTTGCATAACGTCGTTTTAGTGGATATCTCCGGGGCGTAATGGGGGTTCGCGAGTTTCGTCGTGATGAAGAGCCGGAACTTGTCGTGGTAGCTGATCATCTTTTCGTTGAACTTGATCATCATCTGGTTCTCTGCACAATCAGAGAACACGTACTGTAGATGGACGCGATATAGCGTTGGAAGGTAAAGTTTACACATTTCGAGTGCCAAAATATGCAATTGGAGAGACCTTTAGAGGGATAAGGACTTTCAATTCGGAATTGTCTCTTCCTGTTGCTCTCAAAAGTATACGTATTAATTTTTGACGATCATACAGTAACCTTCATTAATACGGAAGCTGTTATTAATTTACTAAGAAAAAAGTAATAGGGATTAATATCATATATATGGATTTAATAAAAGGTTATAAACAGAATATTCATTTGTAAATTATCATCGCAAAATTTAAATCTTCTCTATAAGACGAAAACGATTCTGAATACACCCATTATACACAGAGCGCAGCATTTTTATTGAATTTACGTTTAACTGCACTGACTGACAATGAGTCTTTGATGCTTCTTCCATTTGAATTGCTATTGAACTCCAATAATTTCATGATATTTTTACATACCTATTTTCACTACTGCTCGTTCAAGGATCGGGTTCAATACCGGATCGATCGTTTCACCGATATTTTCTAGTAGAACTGGTTTACCATATTGGATCGCGTATTCTAATACTCTGACGAAGTCTGGTTGGCCGAAATCGATCACTTTTAGAGACTACGACCGAGAGAAGATCGAAGTGATTTCGCTTAAGAATGTTTGTGTAATTAAGATTCTTTTGTAATTTGTTTGTTTCCTGGATTGGATCGCAAATGCTTACGTTTTTGGCCTCCATATTTTTCAGCCATTTCACTGCTTGGCATTGTGGATCGATTACTAATGGCCACCTTGTACCTCTGACCACAATGATACCGTTCTCAGTACTAAAATCATCGGATGGTAATCCTTGCATGTTCCAGTCTCTGATGACCGCAGGGTCGGCCAGGAATTGTTTCACATCGAGCTGGGGTGACGTTGGAATTTCTTTTTCTTGCACCTTCGAGTTCGTTTGCGGACACCATTGGAAATTATAGAACAAAAACATCGATACTTTTTGTTTATTAAATTTTATATCACTGCCGACTACTTTTCAAAAAAGTGGTCATCTTCCCAGAAGAATGTTGGACAATCACCCCGCTGTCAGAAATCTCAGAATAAAACAATTGCAATCATCCTAAATAAAACTTTGTATTAAAAGAGCTGGTATGGTTATTTTCACAACTGCACAGCAACATATATGATATACAATATCTAGTCATCTTGGATTTAAACGGACGCGGAAGGTTTTCTGTCCTCTTGGACATATTCGCGAATTATGATGATTACTTTCGATCAAAACGATGGTATCACTTAACTCACCTCTTTCATCCAGATGCTTATCAGTTCCTCTCTGTAATTGGATACGAACGGGCCCAAATAGGACACAAAGGCGGTGGATATTAGGCAATCACCTGGCAGCCAGTCGAAGAACTCGGCTAGCGAAGCAACCGTGTTCTCCCATCGAATTCGCTCGCCTGAGAGACCGTCAACTAGCATCGCGGCTCGCTCCAGTTTCAGCTTCAGTAGTTCCGCCTGAAAACACGCGGAACTGAAAGTAGAATCGAGTCAGCATAGTTGAAATTTAGTCGTTGGCTCGTTCGCGAAATAAGACCACCAGATCAGCTGTGGTCGTTCGAGTACACCCTATCGATTCGACTTTCGTTGTGGAATTCTGGTCAGAGCCGAAAGAGCCACGGAGTTATTTCGTTGGAAAATATATTCAAAATAGGATCAAAGAAGTAAATTGAATTCTTACCAAATTAGGAAGAAATAGAATAGCGCGAATGAAACTTAAAGCAGATGTATAATATTACAAAGCTTTCATTTTTCCAGTCAACGTTTAACTACGATATGACTCGTTATCGCAAGATATCGAAAGAAATTTTGAACCACGAAAGAGCCGCAAACATGTAAGACAAATATCAGTGGAGGGACTTTCTCGGGTCAGGACCAAAAAGTAATTCGAAAATTCGCGCTGAACGCAGCCCGTGCAAATACGCGATGCTGACGATATCTGGTCTTTAAATAGCGAGCAAACGAAACTTTCTGCCAAAGCGGAAATCTGTGCAAATAAAACTATATGGGAGAGGCACAGCCGAGGCCACTAGACGTTCATGTAGTTTCAGTTTCGAGATGGGGAATCAAATCAGGACGATTATTCAGCTACTCGCCAGCTTAATTAACTCTTCTTTCTCCTTCATCTTCGCGTCGTACATCTCCTGCAATTTCTTCAGCTTCTCTTGCAATCTCTGCAACTGTTGCATCGCTTCTTCTAACGCTTGTTCCTTCTCTTTGAGAGATTTCAACGCAGCCTGCAATTTTTCCCTCTTCGGTGCTACGATTCTGCGATTTCAATGGAGTATTCTTATCTAGCCTATCGCAATTTCTTTCATTTCCTTCGAACTGAGAATAGAGGGAGGAACTCTGTGTTTTAGAGCTTTCTCTGTTTCCGCGCTTCTCAACCTCTTTGCAAATACGTGCTATTTACGAAGACATCAAAACGCGCATATATGGTCATACCAAGTAATTCAAACCCAACAAAGTATGCTCGATTTTAATAAATTGCTGCTCCACGAAAGATAGAAAATTTTATTCATCGTGAATTTCCCGTATATTCTTCGAAATATATCTACCTATCATCGGCTACCCTTTACGATACGCGTATCACTGATTGAGAACCGCTGTTCTATTCCCATTCGAGATATTAATCTTCAAGAGAGATAGATTACCTGTAAAGTTTCCCATATTCTTCCATGGCGATGACCCATATGCAGAGTGACTTGGCTGCCACAGACACCAAACCTACTTTTTCTGGCTCAAATTCCGGGTTTGACGTGTACCTGCTAATTTGTCGAAGTGTCCTGTCGGAGATGTTGTCTTTGTCGAAATCTCGTAGCTAAAAATTAATATGCAGACGCAGAATATTCCGTAAAATTTTGTTTGGAATAGAAAGAGTAGGAAGAGGATCGTTGGTCTGTGTGCTTTTCCTTACCGTGTTGAGGAAGTTCACGTCGGCTAGTTGACGCTTCGACTCCGTCCAACTCGGTTCCGAGGTTTTCAGGATCATCACCGCCTCCATTACCATCTCGACTTTCGGCGGTGGACGCGTGAAAGATCTTATCTCCGCGATATCCTTCTTGCTCAGCGCGTCCAGGGCCTGTGTTACGGATAACAATTGATAGGGTGAGATACGAGGTCAGTACCGTACCGATAAATTCGACTATACATATGGATGAATGCGATTTCGAAAGCAGAACTCGTACGTGTTGTGATAAGGCATTCGAATGGGAACAATCGAGATTTTACTTTGTACAGCGTGTACAACAGCCGGCGAAATTATTCTTATTACAGTTTAATTACTACATTTGACTAATATATGTTTGGAAATTCCATCTCTAATCGAATTGAAGTTCCCAATTTTCCCTCAACTAGTTGAAATACTGTTATACAGGTTACGATCGATGATCGATCGAACAACGAAGCCGAGAGCTGCGTCGCCGCCATACTTCCTCCAGGATTTTTCTTAACAAAGCAGTCCATGGAACGAATTTATGTAACACGTCCGGTGTTACTGTCGTCTATAAAACGTACCGACGAACTTTGGCGAGAAACTTTTTCGGACGGCGTGCATAAAACGCGAAGTTGAAGGAACCGAGCGGTCGTCGCGAGCAGGGAAAAGTCGGACGCGACGGCTGCAAATAATAAGGACGTATACCGGGGTCCGCCATCGAATTCACCATTTTACCGAATATTCGAGGCGTAACACCGTTCGATTCACGGCGAAGTAGCGCGCTACTTAATCACCAGTAGCAAACGAACCGGAACGATATTACCGAGACGATAGAAGAATTAATGTTGGGAAAGGTACCTTCATGGCCTCGTTCAGAGCTGGTTCAACAGTTGCGAGGTCAGCTCGAGCGATTTCTTCGAGCTTCTTGCACTCCTTTTGTTCTTCACCGATCCGCTGCGAACGCGCGGCCACTGTCTTCTGTGTCTCGTCCGCGTCGCGACGTTGATTCACTATTAAATCACATGATAATTGGAACAGAGACGAATTTCCCAGCTTTAAGTATATTCTGGGTATTTTAAATATTTTAAGTGATAGAATTTTTATTATTAAATCAGAATATATATAGTGTTAAGGTTTTACGTTTCTGAAAGGAAGATTAGCACGAGTGAATTATTACGTGGGTCAAGATCGCGCGAATTTTCCTTGCATTGATCTAATTGCACTTAATGACGATACATCAGCGTTGAGAGGATGACACGTACCGATCGTTACCAGAAACTCTTCGCATTCCCTGGTAGATTTATGAACCTGCTCCTGTGTGACTTCCAGTTCCGTAGCCATTTCGTTCACTTTAACGCGGGTGTCGTCGATCTTCGAGAGACCGTTGCGAAGTTTGTTCGCCTGGATCGCCAAGTCCTCTCTCTTCTCCGCCAGCATTCTGAAACCGAGGATCATCCAACTGACATGACGTGTCGTTTACCTTGCTGCCTCCCATTTTCAAGTTATTTTCCATTTTTATACAAGTTTTATTAAACCACGCGCATCTTCAAAAAATATTTTTAAATAATTGCGACGAGAAGAAGAATATTTCAAATAATATCTACGAATGTTTATTACGCAGAAAATTGCAGAAATTTACCAATATTATTACAAAGATTTTTGTGGTCCCACTTTACAAGGAGATTCGTGAATTTTTCAACGAAAAGCCTTGTTAAAGAGATTTTGTTGGCTAGCGTGGCAGAGACTCACGTTTTATAGCCAGCAACTAGTTCGAGGAAATTCACTGGTGTCACGTAATTGTAGCGCTTCATCTCAGCAGCCATTCTGCTGGAAAACTCTGACACTGTCTTATGGATCAGAGAGAAGATAGCCGCGATTCCATCCCGCATTCGCTCTTGAAGCGGTGGCAAAGGAATCGCTGTCGCCGATTGTCGAGGTTCCTGTAGAACATTTTGGTTTAACCTTAACATTTAACCTCATAACTATGCTCATATGCTTAATATGCCTATAAAACCGCACGATACCAAGGAACAACATACAAATAAAGGAAAATGAGCGAGGACAGAAAGACAGAATCTTTAAAGCGAAATAGTTCCATTTAATCTTTAAATGATCTGTTCAAAAATAAATATACAAATAATTTGACAAATATTTAACTTGAAAGAGACTTGAAAACTACCAAGCAAGCAAATTACAAGTAGAAGATGAGAACAGAGAGTAAGAGAAATCTGGGATTCCTGTCGCCGGTGTTCCATGCTCGAACACTCGAAGGAGGATACATGATCGAGGCAAATTCAAAAATATTAAGCGCCTGGTTGCCGGAAACGCTCGGACGATTGCATTTCGGAAGGAAGTTCGCCAGACGGGGCGAGGGTGAGTTGTCGAGAGGAAAATAATCGGATTCCACGAAATAGAGAGGACGTGAATGTGGTTCATCCTTCCTTCTCTCTTTCTCTTTAGAGGCGGTGTCTCGATTCCGGAGAAATCGGAATCGAATGGAATCGATCGGCCGGAAAGGGGCGGTAGAAGGCGCAGTCGAAGACCAACCGCTTTATTTTCGCCGGTGATAGTGAGCGTCAGATTGAGATTCATGAGGAACTTGTTGCCAACTTCGAGGAGGGCTTCCCTCGGCCATTCCAGGAACCAATCGATGGTCGTGCAGTTGATCAAGCTCGGGTACTGGCGTAATCTGTTTCTGAACGCGTCTCCGATCGGGCTCATGCATACCACCAAGTGCATATTGGCACGCGCCCGCTCGATCAACAACGAATAGATCGCTTCTGTCGTTGGTACTCGTCCAGCACGTATTACTTCCTTTGTCAGTTTCTTTTTAATCTGTCGCACAGAAGGACAGGAAGAATTTATGCATGTACAAGTCTTTCGATTCGTTTTGGATCCATAATCAAGAATTTCATTATGGAAAATAGATATCGCAAATGGAATTCGATAGGAAGGAACAGGAAGTGGATGAAATTTGGTATCGGCAGGAAACATACTTCTTCTATCTCATCGCTCTTGTAGAGATTGGCCACTTCTCCCGTGCTAAGTATACTGTTTATTACTTCTAGAAATTGCTCCTCGGTCACTTGCGTGTCGTTGAAGAGGAACGTCGTGGGTTTCTCCTCCACGCCTGTTTTTGAGTATAGGACCTTCAGGTCTTCGCGGAATTCGGGTAGTTTGTAGTTTTTTGTAACGCAGATCTGGAAGGTGGTCAGTTCGCATATGTAGCTCGCTATTCGGGATAAAGATTGTCTTCCGCTTCCGCCGATCCCTATTAGCAGCATGTTACCACGGGGCTGTCGAAGGATATTTCATATCATTTTCTATCGTGATAATTTCATCGTTATCCTTTATTTTTGAAAATAATCATTCGCATCACGAATTTAATCAAATCGATTTCCACGTGACCTAATGAATTTTTCTAAATTAGCTTGACTAGTTTTATTATTCTAGATTTATAAGAATCGTTACTGACTTGAGAGATCACGCGAACTATACGGCAGATGTGTTCAATCGCATCATGGAAAAGAACTAAATTCATGCGAACCACGCCACTGGAAGCGTTATATTCGTCCATTTGATTCTCTATATAAGTCCTCACGGCAGTAAGGTTCGTAAGGTCCTCGTATATGTCCCAAACGTTCATGAAACTACCTGCGAGTATCGTGGATTAAGTCTGGATTAGATTCGAGTTACATTCGAATAAACTGACTCAGGTTTAACCCAAGTTAGACCTGGATTACACGGAGCTAGGGTTAAATCGTGGCCAGATTAAGTTCAACTTAGGAATACTTCGGTATCTTTCTTCAGAATCCATTAAGGATCACACCGCACTAACGCAACATTTCATTTGCAATTTTTTTTTTTACAATCAATTTACAATGATCAATCAAGTTCTAGTTTTTAACATTGTGCCTGTGAAAGGAAATTCCAAGGATTCGTTTAATACCTCTCTCGTTAAATAAACTATCGTCTGGCCCTTGATGGGTGAATTCAACTTACCAAATAAGGGAGATCGTTTTTCGGGGCAGATATTCTGGAAAGTCAATTCAAAGTGTTTCCCAAGTTGTTCGCCAATTTGATCTACGAACCATTCTCTGTCTCTGAAGAAGGAAAAGATTCGATTCTTTCGAGAAAGTGTTTGGGAAGATTTTTTGAGATTCGCTTACTTTTCGTCGATCAATCGATCGGAGAAGACTCTGAACGTCTCGTGCACCCATAGACGAAGGAAGGTTTGCCTGGAAAATTGGTAATCCTTATGACTTCGTAGCAGACCTTGGAAAACCTGTTTGGCAAAAATATCGAAGATTGAGTCACCGAGAAAATACAGGTCCCAAAGTAACGCTTCTACCTTCGATATGTCCCTTAGATTGAACAGATAGTGTATCTTTGCTGGCGTGGGCAACATCTTGCTGATCACTTTGTTATACAAGCCGATGGTGGAAAGTGTTATTTCGTTGGCTGATTAAGAGGAACACTCTTTGTTTAATTCCTTACTCACGATAGTTTTAAATTAAAAATGGAACATCTTTTTCAATAAGGACCTCATAAGACGAAATGATACGTCTACTAACATATTCCCTTCACTTCCGCATGGAATTCACCAAAATGTTGATTCAACATCGACCCATATATTCTGATGATTTGCTTCTCGACCGGGAACGTCATATTAATTACATTAAACTTTGTCAGCAAGCGATTCGTAATAACGTTCCGACCTCCTCCGGGGGGACCCATAGCCGCCATTAATTGTAATTTCTGTATAAATTTCTGTGTTTGTTTCTCTCGATCGTACCTTGACACATTCATCAAATAATATTATGTAATGAAATATTATGAGCTCAATTGTAAAAATTAACGAGATTGTACCAGAAACCGTATCCTATCCACTGCCGAATTAATTCCAATGGCGGCTGCGAGCCGTATATCTCTTTCATAGGCATGTTAAAGTCGTCCATAAAGGCTATCAGAGTTTTACCGCCTGCAGGAATGTACACACGTGTGGTGCGTTTCTCGAGTCTGCTCTCAATTGTGTCCTAAAACACGCGAAACTTCGCCAACTTGTTCCGATGCAAATACATCGTTTGCATTCCTTAACGAATGAATCTTTCGTAGGAAATCGCGGGTTCACCTGTACGTTCTTCGAAGTCGTCTGGGCGGACATGTTCAGAGTCAGCACGCTGTATTTCTCTTCGTCTAGGAAGTTTAATACCGACTGGAGTATCGACGTCTTTCCCGTGCCTACGGGGCCTACTATAAGAACTGGGAATTGGTTCTTTAGCAGCGAGTTTACGATAAACTCGTATCGAACTGTGTCTACGGTCGGCACTACTATCTTGTAGAACGGCATCCTGGTATGTCGAATTATTCATAATTATTTTATTCGTTTTACTTTAATATCTTTATTTCGAAAAATATACGATGATTTTAATTTCCTTTTTCAGAGAAATAAAATTTTTTTGGTATACGATAGTGTAATACAGGGGCGCAAATAGAAACATACACTTTCGTTGGAAAGTCTTAGAAGAACCAATAAAGTCTTGGAAAGATAATAAAATGTAAATTGTTTAAAATTACTTTGACTGGATTTTCCATACCGGAGGCAATCTTTCTTCCCAGGAAACGAACGATCGTAGTCGAGAGTCTACAAAGTATTCGTATACAGTGTCTCGCAGTGGGAACGTGCCTTCGATCTCTCGTATGAAATTGTCCACCTTAAATCTACCCTCTTCGTTAACCGACGCACAAATAGACCATATCAAACTAATACAAAATCAAGTCTCTGTAAAATTAGATCTAAAAATTGCGTCTTCTGGATGTGAGATCTTTTTTGAAAAATTATACCAGAAGAAGAACCACATTCTGCAAATATTGGCGAACATGTCTACGTCTCCCGTGAACTCAACCCCATTTTCAGCGGTGGCAAGCACTTCTAGAAGCTTGCATAATGATTGAACGGCGTTTAGTTCGGGAACTGGGACAAGATCCTCGCATTTTCGTCGTTTAAATTCTAAAGTATCGTTCACGTGCGCACTGAACAATTTTTTCATCTGCAGTATATATTTCACTTTAGTTGTCGTATGAATTTCACATCTCTAACTTGACTTTTTCTATCAAAGTTTGTAATAAGACTAGGAGACTTACTTCCTCTACGAATTCTGTCTGTCGTTGAAACTTCTGAAGCCAGCTGTGCATGTAAGGTGTCCAACCAAGGTCTTTGTAATCGTTATATACCATTCCAGCCCGCGAAACCGTCGCTGGAGAGGCGACAGCGAGGTCTTGGACCTCGAATAATAGCAATACTTGATTCGGCAAAGTGATTCGATCGTTATTTATGAGAGTTAAAACCTATAGACACGTTAGACATATTTCGTAATAATCTATACAATTTAGTAATCAATAATTGTTAATTTATTATTTGTAAGTTTAAAAAACCAGAATTATAAACCTCTAGACCCCTCCCTTTAGATATAAATTTTCTTCTATTCGAAAGTTATTAACTAAGAGAAATTCTCTAAATAATATCTGGATTTTTCGAGGAAGTAGAGCTTTCAGGAAGCGTACCTTGTTATCGTCCATTACGCTGTTCATGTTCTCGATCCAGTCAGCGTCCACTGGACCGTCAAAGAGGATCCATTTCGTGTCAGGGCTATCGTCTGTCAAAAGTAACGAGACTCTGCCGACTTTGTTCAATTTGCCGCAACCAAACCGTGGTAGTCAAAAAATATAAAGAATTCTGTGTACCGGAACAGGTTTTTCGCATGATCGACGATATAACGCCATCGTGCCATTCGCCAGTGGTGAGGTTGTATTCGCCGTAAAGTTCAGCGAGGCTCAACGCCTTTGGATTAATGGGATAGACATGAACGGCGGTGTATCCTGGTTTCTTGTCGTTCTTCATGCTCGTCATCGTGTGCTGTAACACCTTCCATGTAACCGTCTTCGCTGTGTTCGACTCGCCCACTATCATCGTCGAGTGCCTCGAATTCATCGTCTCGTACAGCTCGATAACTTTCGTCAGTATCAGGGGAATAGGCTGTAAACAATGTTAGCTGTGCAAACTGGCGCGCGTGCACTTCCAGAAGTTCACGCAGCCTCCTAGATTGCGACGTTAATGGCGTCTGAAGACGATCGACTGAAATTCGCGATCGAATTGACATTCCAGTTGATTTTCGCCCGCTTTGACAGTCCAATTAAGGGTAATCGAATCTTTAGCGTGAAATATATTTTTAAAATTAAATTGAGGAGGAATAAATGCATATATACAGGCGCGTTGATCGTGTTCCTTGTTGTAGCTGCTATAGAATTTTACGACGCGATAAAATTCGTTTTTAAAAGTTAACGTGCAATGAAAACATCGATATCCGTAAGGATGTATGGGGCAGTTTTGCAATTTATCGAGTACATTATTCTCAGCTCGAATCTTTGGATTCTGATTGTCAGCGTGCAATATGCAAGTACTAAAGATTACCATTTTGACGAACATGGTAATATTTCCTCGATCGAAGGTTCTTTTATTAAAAAATAAACGCCTGTAAAGATCAGCACGTCGTTCTGCGTTCGATGTAAGGGGCTGAGGCGTTCGAGATTACCTGGAGCTTCAGTTTGATGGCCTCCTTGGTTATGTAACCGATAATTTCGCTGTAATCCACCGTTGGTATCTCCGCATCGGGGAAGAGATCGCTGGTGATACCGAGGAACAACGGCAAGTCGTCCGAGGTGAGTTTAGCGATGTTCATATCCTTCATGGCAAGAATGATCACCTGCGCGCGATTCACCATATATTTTCATCGTTCCCTCGTTTTACCGATCACGTAACGTCTAATGCCGGATCGAACGATCGCGCCACGTTTATCGCGGTAAAGCGACCGGATAAACGTAGTCGCGTAAGTCTCGAATCTATCTCGAACACGATGTGTGGCGACAGAGTAGAAACTGTTTTAGAGAGAGGAGTGTAAACAAAGTGGTAATCGAGAGAAAAATGGCAAAGTAAAGGTATAAAGGGCGGGGATTGACTGTAGCGTAAAACGATGAAAGGCTGAGGCGATGGAAAATTGGATTTTTCTGTCCTTATGTGGTTTTGTTGTTATAAAGAAAAGAACGAAAAAGGGGAATGGTTAAGCTATCGTTACAGTGGTTTCGTGTTCTGACGAACTCTAACGAATGAAGCATCTGAAGATTGAGATACATACATATACTAATAAGAATTTGAATTGTTATCGAATTATATATGCAAATTATTCATCAGAACACGTATTCTCTGCAATCTTACTTCCTCGTCCGGCAGATTCGGATAAAGCCTCTTCTTTTTCCCTGCGTATCTCGTTAGGGTCACTATTCCCCTCAAACCAAAGTCATAATGAAATTGTTTGCTTAATTGTTGCTGAGCGAGCGTGTATAACGTGAAAACCTACAAAAAGGAAAGTAGAAAGAGGAAAATAGATTAATTCGAGTCTCATAAAAGGATATATTTCACGGAAGGATTGTACGAACCTTCTTGGCGAGAATTCGCGTCTGTTCGAAACCCTCGCAGAACAAATTGATCTCGGCGATCATGCCGCTGTCAGGCACCATCATTGAAATTGGCCTGAACATGGATTTCAGATTATCAGGCAGTTCAGTGCGACCTGCGTAACCTGGATTCATCGTAATGAAGACGCCGCAGGTGTGCACCAGCGATATTTCATAGCCCTCGAACACGAACCTGGTGAGTTTCTGCGAGAGCGCAGAGAGAATCGATAGTATCTGTTGTGCAACCACCGATAACACCTCGATGTTTATGCTATTGTGGAGAAAACAAATTCAATTGTAGTGACCACCAAGTGTCATTGCACGAAGGTCAAACAACATCGAAACTGGCGAAATGTAGTTCTGGCAAAGTCAATGTTTCGAAAACACAACTATTTTCAAGATGACATAGTATTGCGTGATATAACGAGAGGGCATAGGAAACCGATATAAAGAAACTGGATGATCTTTCCCGTTTACCGATTAAATTCATCGAAACAACCCCATGCGCCGGTCTGAGCCAGTCCAGAGAATAATCTACCCATGCTTTTGTAATCCAACCCTTCGGAACAGTTCTGCACGATCACATTGAATCCCAGTGCTTTTCCTAGATCCTTCACGGTCTCGGTTTTCCCTGTACCAGCTGGTCCCTTGGGGCTGCCACCACGATACAAGTGTAGAGCTGTGGTGAGAGTTATGTAACACCTACCATCGAAATAGAATTATTCTCAAAGGGCTGCTATTAATTTATTATGACAGTTATTAGATCGGTCGATAATTCGAATCGTATCATGTTTCACATTATAACCATATTATGACATAACGCATACAACATTAAACTTGCTTTAACATTAAACAGAGTATAATCTGTATATCTTAGTAGCCTCTTCGTTTTAACAGTTTTACAATCTTGCGTGAAATAAGATAGTTGAAGAATTTATAATAAATTATTCGGCAAGACGAGCCAAAAATTTGTATTTCCAGACATTATAGCATCTCCGATCTCTCGTTGAACGTTTCCACAAATTCGGACACGCTGCGATTCATCGTTTAATCCGTTTCTAGAGTAAGAGGCGAGTCGACGACGGCTGTAAGGGTGGGACGCGACGTACTACTACGAGGAATCGTGTTTCTCGGAGGGCGCGTTGCGTTCTTCTTTCCGCAAGACAAATTCTCGGAACCGGAGAATAAATGTATCGGGACGGCCGGCCCTGTCCATAAATTAGAGCCGAGCGGCTCGAACCCTTTTATCGCGATTAAATCGATACCACGTTAAGTATCCTCTCTGAGCTGGCGTTGCTGTCCTCCAAACCCCTCGATCCGTTTCCTTTGATGTCCCTTGTCGCGCAAACTGCTCTTCCCTCTCGATAACAACCACCATGAGAGATTGTATCGCATCCTGTCCTAACTGACGTATATTACGCGGTTCTGTACACAAGCTGAGCTTATGTCCGCATTGCTGGACCAAGGAAATTGCGTTTGGAGATCCGTAGGATTTTGTCGTGGCGAATTTTCTCTACTTTTCGTCTGACAACGATAGACTCCAGATATAATTGATATACTACGTGTAAAATCGTTGAGATTATGTGTTGTTTTGTCAAACATTTCAACCTAATTCAACGCGCATCCTCTAGCACCAACTTTTAAAAATTCTACGATTTTTACTTTTTACTTGTCATCTCTAGTTTTTAGCAATCGTTTTAACAGTTATTTCTCACAGTGGTGGATGGTTCTTCGAGCTAGTTAGTTTTATTAATCGGCGCACTGCGTGCAAACGCGAACCAACTTCGATCACAGCATTCGATCAACTACGAGAAATAAACAATGAGAATAAACGATAGCAACATATTAATATCATCGATGTCGAAAACGGCGGAAAGGATACGAATTTGTTAAAAAGTCAATGATCGTTTTGATGTTTGTCGAGAGGGTAAAGAGGGTGGTTTAAGTTGCGAAACGTTCTCGAAAGGGTGTAATCAACATTAATCAACGATGGTTCTTGGACTCAAGACGACGAGTATGATCCTCGAAAGTTCGCGAAACTTCGTGGACATTCGCGAAGAAACGTTCAAGCGACAAATTTTCACCGAGGGAACATCAGCGGAGATGTAATTAACGTTAATCAACGAGATTCTGGCAACCCCGTAGAAGAGAAGAGACGAGCTCTTTGGATTTTGATGTAAGTTCATCAATTATGAGAGAAAACTCGGATGTCAGCGTTCGATCAGGGAACGACACGTGCGAAACAATCACTAAAAACGAATTACCTTCAACGAGTCAAAGACGCTTGTCTCCATAGTTTCGTTAATTTTCCTCTTAATAGACGATAATAGTAACGAAATTTTATTGCACCAGGCTTTCAGATTGTTTAAATATCTTCATTTAGCGATCCTTATTTTAAGTATTGTGGTATCAGTGGAACAGAACGAAACGAATGAAACTACTTTGCGTATTCCGCATATTGGTGGGGTGAATTTTTAGAGAATTTCTTTGGACAAAGAAATTACTATATCCACGAGATTGCCAATCTGATTAGTTAGCAACTCTTCTCCGTTTAATAGTTTGAGACAGAGATCAATGGCGACTTCAGGTGAACCAAACCTCATATTGCGAGTAGCTGAAGTTTCAAGCAATTTAGTCCCGAATTGCAGTCGGTGTCATGTATGCTTTGTTTCATTACGTCTAACGAAGTTAATATTTCGAGGACGAGGGTAATAGAGTGAGAGTCACCGCGAGATTGCGCGTAATTGTAAGCTCGCACGCCATCGGTAATCGTCGCGACTTCTGACCTAATTATCCCATATCACAGCACCGACTCGCGTGTAATAGCCTCTCGAATGGTTCACGCATTCGTAACCGCTTTCACGCGTGACCCTGTTTCCTGTTGCCAATTGTGATGACGAGTAGCTTGTAAGTTTCCGCCTCGAGAAAAGCGTAGTTCTTAGGAGCGGTATTTAAACTGATGTGTGTTATCCTGGCGTTTTGTGTTAAATTAGGGTCGAATTTTGATATATCGATAATATGCGTATCTTGTTTTAATAGAAAGTTAAAATAAATAAATTCTGTTGCAGGTACTAGGCTTAAGACTATTATTATATGATTTAGATTTCCAGCATAATAACACCGACTTGTCAAATACTTATTTTTTTTTCCCAAAAGATTCGTTTCTTTATCCAATGCTATTTTTTTTTTTTTTACCATAAATCACAGGAAATTGAATATCTTACCTATCGGTGAGCGGCGTTATCACCAAACGTCCCGTGTTACCAAGATACTCGTATCCGTAGACAAAATACGTGTTCGTCTGCCAGACGATGCAATCGTCGATATCTTTGTCCCAGTAGAATCTCAGCTGTGACAGCCATTCGAAGGCGGACACGTCTCTGCAGTCTGTAAACGAGGTCGAAAATCGGCTTTGCAACGAAAACGTATTTTCGACAATCCTGTTCGAATCGCGTCGTGCGTGATGAAACATCGAAATCAGTCGACCCCTTGTATATTAGTTTAATTCACGAAATCGCATTAATTGGCGACGCGTCCCCGGACAAATCGTTGACGCGCGAATTTACGGAATACATTGGACAAACGTTGCACCTGTTCACTTAGCAATATTTGCCGATGGCGCGGGCTAAATTGTTTCCAGGGATACAAGGATAATACGCGCTCCAATCTATCTGGCTATTCATCTATTTTCGACTCGATACAGCCCAATGAATTTACGAGATCCTGGGGGACAGACGACCATCCGTTGAAAACCGTGTTGTCGTGCTAACGTTATAACGCGAATATGACATCGTGCAAAAGTCTTAAGCTATACAGCAAAAGGGAACTTTTGTTAAAATATTATTCCAATACTGTTTGATGTAGCTGTTTGTGATATGCTGTTTTTAAGAAGAGTTTGACCAAGGACAAGAAGAAAGCAAGAAAGATACAAGATTTGGTTAGATTGGAAGCTAACTGGATTGGAAATTGGATAGATCACTTACTAGCTCGGTACATTTTCTCGATAACATCTCTCGCGTGGATTTCAATCACCGCGATCGCCTTGAACTTTAATCGTTGAAGATGGGTCAGTTCGCCTCTGATCGCTTCCGTATACTTGCTTAATACCTGGTTCTGTCGTTTTCGTAGCTTTTTTAGCGGCCTTCTCGAGTCCACCATCCTTGAAATACGTTTATTACCGGTTATTAGTAAATTCAAGCGAAACCCTTTTTCTCTTATCGTTACAACATCGCATACTTCTAATCTATCTAACATTCGTTCTACGCAATCCACAAAATCGTCCGTGAAAAAAACTCAAAGGCTATTCAAAAAGGAAAAGAGTCATTAATTATCCTCGTCAGACAGTATCACCTCTCCGCATCTACATTTAACCTTCTACCAGTAAAGCGTCGTAGCTGGAGGAAATTTTTCCCGCTCGCAAGCGGCATAATCAGCCTCTTTGTCCGACACCTTTGTATCCCTTTATTTCTTTCAACGGGAGTAGCATCCCCGTGGCCAACGAGAAGGTTCTGGGTGCACCCAGATCCGGATAGCTGTTCTACCCGCGGACGAACGTTGGAACAGGGTCCCGGGACGTAGGGATTTCCTTCTCCACCGTTGGGTGTGGGTTAAATTATTCGCAGTACGGCTAGTATATGCAAACGAGGGAGGAAGGGTGTTCAGCTAGGTCGGTGTGACTGTGGATCGTAACACGGGAGCCGGAATATGCAAAATTCCCCTTATTAGAGTTACCGTGTCCCTTTATTCGCGAATCCAACCCCCGTATCTTTCACTTTCCCTCTGCCCGCGTCTTCGTTCTCCGTTCTTCCCTCGTTCAGTCTGTCTCCAACAGAGCAGAGGTAGCCTTTAAGCCGTTACATTCGGTTTTCCTTCTGTTCCTATCCCTTTATCTTTACCATCCTTTTCCCTCTCTTTTCAACCATACCCACCATCCCCTCAATTTCAGGTGCATCGTTCTGGTTATAGACTGCTGTAACCAACGTCGTCGCTAAATTTTCATTCAGAGTAGCATGTGTGAGGCTCACCTGCAGTGTTGAAGGGTACGGGTGCAGTCGGTCGTCCACTGGATCTGAGTGGACGTAATTCCAGGCTGGCTTGGCCAATCTTTCACCCACCTGTCGCGTTTCGCGGACATTTTTCGCAGCGCGCTACGACACTGCTTCAGCATCTCGCGCAGACTGGTCCTCATCGCGGTCTCTGCGAAATCGCCATTTTTATTTTTTTTTTTTCATTTCCATGCCCTTTTTTCCCGTCGTTCCATTGCACGATCAACCCCTACCGCTGTCGTTCGCGCGCTATGCCCTTTCATCCCATACAAATTGCGTGCCTTTCATGAAAAATTGTTGCCAAATGGCCCCTTGAAAACGCTGAATAAAAGCGGCCCGAACGATACCAGGCTGACCTTTTTTTTTTCATCGCCGGATGCACTCGTACAGTGTCAAATTTGATTTTCGAATGAGATGGATGATAGATGTTTGGGTCTTTTCACTTCCACACAGTTTGATTGTACGTAAAGTTGCTGCGTCATAGTTCCCATCGTTATGATATTAATGGAGATAATTTTGAAACTGAGTTTTAGTTTATCAGTATTTTTTCAAACTGATTTTTATCGAAACAATTATCATAAGAGAAACATCTTACCAACATCGCAGAGCCATTTCTCGACCTGGCCCTCCAGAACAACGGGCGCGTTAAAATCGATACATTCTCCTTCGTTAGAGTTCATCGCAATCGCCAAATTCTTTCCAATTATGGACTACAAAGTCACACGAAATATCATTAAGTATATTCTAATATACAACATAATAAAATAAATCTACTAGAATGAACGAAAAACGTTATGAATTTTTCAAACAGTTCAATACTTACAACGAAGACATTTTCAATGAGAAACACGTGTAATTCGACAGATAAATACCCATATCTTTTTTTTTTTTAGCAATGAATATAAATTCAACTAACAAGTTAAATTTACCTTAGTTGTGGTCAGAAATTTAATATTCTCGAAGAGCTTCTTAATATGTTGTTGTATCAGTTCGGGCTTCCTCGCATTCGCCAGGATCTCCAGTAGATCGTCGTTAGAAATGAAGTAAAACCTTGGAAACACGTGTCGTTTGGTTTCCAAGTACTGTTCCAGAGCACGTTGCATCGATTCGAGCTTGTCATTGAGTTTATTCAGAAGTTCCAGTAGACCAGCTACGAAGACAAGAGAGAAATTAGGTGAGCCGAGTCGGAGGAAAAATGCAAATGCTTCCGGTGGACCGGATTTATATTATTTTATAGCGCGGTCTTCGTGTCGGTACGCGGCTTTGCCCTCCCTTTTTTCCTTTTCACGTTCCAACAGACGACGACGACGACGTGTCGTACATTTTTCATTCTCCTTTTTCTTTCCTTGCGCTTGTTCGATTCGCCTGAATATTCCGAACAGCCTGTTCGAATTACAATGCATTGCGCGCGTCTTATGTTTGGAAGATTTTATTGGATACGCCTACTTTGTTTTTCTTTCGCTTATGTTCTTTCTTACAGCCGCTTAAGAAATTCTTCTTTAATTTTGTTCCATGATTTTCGTGAGTTAATCTTTTTAACCCTCCCAATTCCTTTCAGAAGTACATTAAAATACGTAAATATAAATAATTTACAAGTGCGTTTTTAATTCTGTCGTTAAGTCGGATAAACAAAATTCGATAGGTGTATGCAGACTTTCGTCATTCACCGTATGCTCGTTTTCTCAGAATACATACGTGGATTATGAGTGGCTTCTAATGCCAAACCGTAGGATGCCATCCGCGAAGTAATTGCGATCCACTGTCTTGTCAGTTTGTCGTATTCGTTGGTTTCCTTAGGGAGCTGTTTTCGGATGTCTTCCGTGGTGAATATATTGTCCATGTACATGTAACCGCGCTGAATTAACAGGGTCGTTTCGAGAACCTCCCCGATGGTCGAAAGGGTTCTCTCCCAGTAATCAACTTCCTCGGCAAACGGTTCAACGAACCTGTAACACTTACACATAGCATCCCATCGAGTTTCCCTTGGAGCACGTCAGTTTATCAAACCTCGTTGCCTTCATGGCTGATAATTGAATTTGATGATCCTCCAAAGATTGCATTATTTCGTCGATAGACTTTATCCTGAATATCCCGCTGTCTTTGTAAGGAATCATTTCTAAAGGCATGTTTTCCCAGATCTCGGAAATATTTTTCAGGCCCTGATGAACATGAGACGGGATCTCTTTATCTACTTAGACATTCCTGAATTTTTCTTTTACGATATGTTATTCGAGATAATGGTGTATTCAATTTATGATCGATTAGATATTTGTATATTTGCCTAACTTTTACTTTCTTACATCTAATATACCTTTTTCAACTTGTTACGCTTACGATTTCGATAGCTAATTCCATAGTAGCAGAGTTTGAGATATCGTCAATTTGGTCTGCATAATTTTGCAGCTCCATCTCCGCGATGGTATCGAGAGTGAAATCCTCAGATGTTTCGTCGAAATCACGATCTACAATTTCTTTGACTTTCGTCCAGTGTCTAGGCCTCATCGCCGGATTCTTCAGGTTGGTAATCAATGGAAGGGTACGCCTGAATCTATCCACTCTCCCCCTGAAAAATTTGTTATTCCACACATTTTGTTATCAGAGTAAGATGTCAAGAAACAGCGGTCTTCAAAATTTTATATCATTAATGAAAATGTGATTTTAAGAGAAGCAGAAAATGACAGAATAGAACAGGATAATTTCTATTGTTACCTCGAGTGTTCCACGATCTCCCAGTTCTTTTCTTTCAGCTCCCTGCTAAGACGATTCAGCTTCCTGAAGAGAATATTCGCAGTGTTCTCCATTTCTTCCATTTCAATCTTCCAGAAATTCTGCGTCCTGTATCTTTCCCAAGCATCGTTCCATTCGCTAGTGATCTCCCATACCAATTGGATGGCGTTCATGTCCTATTAAAATAATTTTCGTGCGTCTATACGAAAAGAACGGCGAACGTTTATCATTTTACCTGCTCTAATTGTATCAGTTTGAGGGAATCTGGTTGATTGATGTCGAACACTAAAAGCTGCGTTTTCAGCTTGGATTCTCTCTTTTTCAGTGCCGAAATTTCCCGTTCCGTGTAACTTATCCAGGCGAACGCATCTGTATTTTCGAAATTAGAATTAAGATGGAGTTAAACACAATCAAAAATTATACGAAAAATATACGATAAGCTGACGAATATGCGAGATTTATTTAGATTACTAATTCAGATAACTGTCCAAGTTACGAATACCTTGCGTCGTCCAAGCAGACGTGAATGGCCCAGTATCGAAAAATTTCGCTACTTGAGCTAATACTTCGTCTTCGAACATGAGGGCATCTTGCAGTAGGATCTGTTTGAATTCCTCCTAAAATAAATAATTATACCGTAAGAGTTCAACACATATATAAATAGAATATGCAGATGTTTATGGAAATTCGTAAACATTTGTGAATTTATAAATCTCAAAACAATTTATAGACGAATACTTGCCTTCTTTGCTTTCAATGCCTCTCTGCATTCCTCAAGAAGAGCTAAATAGGCGGTCCAGGAAGGCTGTATGTCGTGCAGTTTCCGCATGAAGTCGTACGTGAAGCTCACTTCGTACTTCTCTAGATCGAGAAAACGGAACGAATAGAAATTGCAAGGGAAAAAGAACAACACGTAACAATTAAGCCTATCGGGCGTTCCTCGATAAGGAGAACACCGTTGATCTCACGAGCTATCGGTCTCGCTACTGCCCTTTTGCACAAGAAAATTAAGAATCGTTTGGAGGTTTACCCAAAGTCTCGTATTGATAACGGATCTTTGGGAATTCGCTCTCTTCTCGAGGAATATCGGCGTTCAGCTTCTCAAACAACTGCATCGTGTATTGCATGCTGATAAGATCCGTCGGCTCTTTCGTTATTCTGCGAACGAATAAATTTACAGTTGCGACTAGTTGCTAAATGTAGTAAAAACCTGCGCAGGAATTTATTGTAATTATTTAGAGTACATAAGAGATATTAGAGATTTGGAGGGTATCGAGTTGCACGATTTATGGAGAAATTTTTGTAAATCGACTGCATACAGTATATGTCGCGCAATTAGGATAACTTCGAATTGGGTTTGGGATAAGTTTGATTTAGACTCGTTCTAGATTTGATTCGGATTTGGTTATATCTTCCCGCAGGGAAGACCGCCGGGATACAGACCGCGGATTCGCGGCTGAATCCCGCTTGCGTGAGTCCTTTGGGCATAGCGAACCCATGGACACGAGCTACACAGAACTGCCATAAATTTCATTATATTCAATTATATCGGCCTGATTATGTTATGGATCATTAATGGCCTCAGAATGTCTATTTTGGCTATGCGTTCACATTTTGATTAATATAAAGACGATTAATAGTACCGGATGAAATTTAGGAAACTCCATGGAGATTTTCAGGCTTATGTGATGAATTTATGTGGTACTAACTTCTTAGAATTGTCCGCGATATAGTGATACACGTGATGCACCATATTTTGGGTTTGCCGTAATAGAAGTTCAATCAACTTTTGTTGCCAAATCGAGCATTCTTCGATGATGGCACCTTTTAGTCGATCGGCATTCACGTCGAGGAAGTGCACAGTCATCACTGTTTCTTGCATCTGAACGTTATTGGCGATGATCGTGTATCTACTGATATCCGAGTCGAACGTCTCCGCGGTAGGCTTCAATTTTTCGTATCTAATCATGGATTTCATAAATCCATGTAGCTTTCACAGTGGTCAACGACATAGGCGAATATTTGTGAAATATTGTAAATACCTCTGAAGATACATGTCTCTATTTATTTCCCAAATTTCATGGAACGGTTCCCAAGTTTTCATGTAGTTTTGCATCTGAACGAAGCAGGCATTCACCTCTGAAAATTTGTATTAACATTTATTGTACTTAATATAGTAACTGCAATAAAAGTCATTTCGAAGGAAAAGAACAAGTATGAACGAAGGGGAGAATACAACCGTCGTTGAGTTTTTGTTGAAGATCGAGCAATTCTGGATCTTTCTCGTATATTTTCCAGAATGGTGGAATTTGAAAATCGAACTTGAATTTGTCTATCAGTCGAGTTATTCTTTTCAAGGGCTCTAAAAGATTGTCAAAGATCATAGCAACTTCCATGGCGATGTTTGCCAGGTCCGGCAGGAATTTTATCTACACATAGAAGAATCACAATCTCTTCCTCCAATCCTGACTCTTCCCGTTTTAATTTCTATTTCAAATAAGATAATAATAGAAAATAGAATATCGTACAATTACCTTATTGTCGATTAGCTCTACGTGTATCAAAATGAGCGGCGATGGTGGCGTAGTACCATCACCATGAAGAGCAACGTACATGACCTCGAGAGACGCGACCAAGCACATTTTGAAAGCCTCGCCTATGAGTAGGTCCATCCTGCTTAAGTAAACCTTCCACTCTTGCAAAGACTGTTAACAGATTTTTATGGAATACTGATAATTGTCATAAACTAACAATAAAATTAATAACTGTCAACTGTTATAAAATTCAGAATTAATTATAGTTTTTTTTATATTTATTGTTTGTTTACATTTTACGATTTATCCATTAGGACATTTGGCAAAATATTATAATTTAATATTTGATAAATATAGCATGTGGATGGCTACCCCCAGCGGGACTCCATCTTCCAGGTTGTTTATTGTTCTATTATGAGGTCTGCAGGATGCTTCTTCTTCAGTCTTCTTTCTATTATTGTTTTATTCGTTTCAGCAACCAGCTGATTTGGGTGTGTTGCAAGTCTTTCTTTATACTTTTTTGCATATCTGGCGATTTCCTCTTTGACTGTTGGAATTTTTAAATCTTTTCGTATGTCTTCATTTCTGACGTACCATGGAGCGTTAACTATTGTCCTTAAGATTTTTGCTTGCTCTGTTTCTATTTTATTTATGTGACTCATTGCTGCCATCCCCCATAGTGGGACTGCGTATGTCCAGATTGGTTTGATTATTGTTTTGTATATATTTAGTTTATTCATTATGCTTAATTTAGATTTTCTATTGATTAACCAGTATATCTGCTTCATTTTTTCACGTATTCTGTTTGTTATTGATTTTATGTGATGCTTCCATGTAAGGCGTGTGTCTAAATGTAGAATTAATTATAGTGACTTTATTTATTTGACAGATTTATTTAAAGCGATTGAAACAGGAAGACGATGGTTATTTGATTAGAGTTATTTCTTAATGTAGTAACGTAACACAACTAAAATAACTAAATTGGTACAACTAATTAACTTCTGAGTGACAACTCACAACTCACAACTTATGACCAACTCGCAACAATCGATTCACCATTAACTAACTCCCTCTACGAAAACGTCCTTTTATACCAGTTTTAGTACTCCTATCACGCACACGTGTATCATAGCCGTTAATGACCCAAGATGGTCACGTACACCTTTACAACAATAGGTAATTAAAAAAGGCCACGGCTGGGCCACATGGCCTATTGGGATTTCCCATGCTTCCCGGCGCGTCAGCACTTTCACTTTTTGCTGCACTGTAGTTTATCGGGTTTTTCTCAAATAGGTTTTCCGCGATATTATATAATTGTCAATCGAGAAAAACTGACTTATCCATGTTTCCTGGTGTATCTTCATATCACAATGGAAATAACGCGTGTAAGAGCACTTCCGGATTAACGAGTACGTGTGTTCCTCACAGCAATTACTTCACGCAGCGATATATCGTTACGCGAATCGGTCTGGTCCGGGTTTTCGCGTCGGAGTACCGCAAGAATTGCATCACATAGCCTACAGGAATAACGTGAGAATGTTTCGTGCGGATTTTACTCTGTGAATGGCCGCATTTGTTGTCGATGCAAGGAAGAAACGAGTAGTTCTGGGTGAGAATGAAAACGTCGGGACAGAACGACGCTGTGTCTCGCTATTATTTCATCGTGTTCAGCAACGTTTCTCTTCTACGTTCATCGTTTGAAGTATAAAGAGACATTTTAATAAAATATTTCGTATGATATATAGTTTTTCCTAGTGGACAGACACTTGGCCGTGTACACACCCGAAAGGATGCTAAATATTCCGAATACTTGGACACTGAATGCCTGGAGAGATTTTATGTCGCCATAAAAGTTCGCATCTACGCGAACATTCTCCCTCTATGGCGATTTATGTTATCAAGATTGCTTTTTACGAGGACGGTCAGTTTGGCTTTCGACAACGAGTGATTCAAATTGAGTATTATAAGCTTTAGTCATATAAACTGTAGGAATAAATATATAAAATAATGGAATAAAAAAGATATTTAACAATCTTTTGAACACTTACGTCTTCAAGAACATCCTTAAATCCATCCAAAATAACCAATATATACTGAAAGATGGTTCTGTGATAGCCCAATAGAACTTCGAAAGTTTCGTCCCTTAAATAATTCATTATACGTATTCAATGATTCGTCCTTTACCTTCAAAATTTACCATACTCATTTTAGATCCATTCAAATGGTACCTGGTTTTCAGTAACTTTTGCTGTAAATCCTCCAAAGTGTAAGTGTAATGCTGCCTGATTTTGATCATCGGCGTATCGCAAATCTTCTCACATAGTTTCATGATATCTTGATTCGATTCTTTGTAAACGTCAATGAACTCTTGAAGCTGCAAAAGAATACGTGCGATTGAAATCGACCTTTCCACTTCTCGTACATCGAGAAAGCTGTACGACGACATATACGATAGGAATCTTTGGCAACCTTGACACCTGCTGTGTGTCGGAATATTTAAGAATTTTGCGAAATGTTCGAACGAGACATAAGTGTCTATTTGTCATTTACTTATCAACATTCATTCGTGAGAGTAAGATTCTTTTTACAAAGTTGTTCGAGTCACTAGATCAAGGCAAGGAAGCGAACAAGGTCGAACAAGACACCATACCGAAAACGGGTGAATTTCGCACCGTTTAGCAAAAGGCAATGAAGTGTCCGGCTTTGTCCTTCGACCAAATTCCGTCGATTTGAACAGGGTAACGAATGACCGCAAACGCGGCCTCGGATATCCGCTATTGTTATTCCGTTTCGCCAGCACGCGCTCTTCTTGCTTAATTAAACAAACAAAGGCTGCGGACAGATCCCACTTGGCTGGGTCAAAATTTAATTTCGCCAGGACAGAGCCGGACTCGTTGCATAAATTTCTGCAGCGCATAATATAGGCGTCGCCCTTTCCGACCGATTTAGGTTGGACGAAGAGGACGATAGCGACGGTAACCAGAAACGGAGGAGGGATGGAACGAAGCGTACATTTGCCGTTTGGTTAAAGCAATCCTCGATGTATGCGTCCACGTATTCAGTGTTCCATGTCAGCCTGTTTAAGCCGGGATTGATCTTCCTGTCTACGTGGCGAATTAGTTCGCGGAACAGATCGCGTTCTGTCATCGACAACGCTGAAAAACACAATATGCTATATGTACATTAATACGTATACGTACTCGTTTATGCGCGCATGTGTCCACTCGATACAGTTCACCGCAGCAGAAACGTGATTATCCGAATCTGTTCGCTCTAGCGTACATTCGATCGTTCGATTACCATTTGATGTATCAATTCAAAATTCTCGTTGAAACGTACTCCTATTCGAGGATTTTTTTTTAAGTAGCGCGCAGGCTTTTCAGAGATACAAGGTTACGATGTAACGATGAAATTATATGGTTACGACGCTATTGGTTCGAACTACTTCGTTGACAACGAACAAACCGATTTCCACTTTTATGTTATTCCCCGCTCTTATGATATAATCTTCGTAATATAGATAGTACGGTATAGATGAATGAAGTTTCAATGAAACTCTCTATTGAACTTTTTATTCGTAGATTGCGTTCCGAACTCGTTAAATTTATCGACGATTTTTCAGAAGGAAATTAATTTATCGGGAAACAGATTTTCAGAGGAATTTCGAGGAGAGCGAGGTGCATCGTTTTAATTAACTAGGATAATCTAGCGCGTTCTTGTTCATAAACTTTGTACCTACCATCTTGATATTTTATAATCATGGCCGGGATTCTCTAGTCGATAATAACACGCGTAGTGGCGCGTTAAGAGCGAGCCGAAAGACGCGCCAGGTATTTCTGAGGGAAATGTACTTGACCAACTATTTCGCAATCTCCAGAACTCGAAATACAAACGGAAAGTTCGTGCACACCACAACGTTTGAAACTTCGAAACATCTGCTAGAATTTGTTCCAACACGTGTCTACGAGTTGTTCAGATTTATACAAATGATAAAGAAGAAACATCAAAAAAGAAAAAAGTAGATGAATAACATTCCAGATAAGAATAAAGTAGATGTTCAAATACTTTCGTCAGCCAGTGTATTTTCATCGATTTAGAAATATTCATCAATCGATGGAAGTGTCAACCCGTCGTGATAAATAGCGGACATGCCGCGGTCTTTGGAAAATGAAGGTCCAACCGGAATTTGCGCCACGCCACTAATTATTGCTTCGTAACTCGACGTATTCACAGGGTTTGATGCATCAGAAAATGTATATACGTTTAATAGAATTTGCCATGACGTGGAGAACGTCAGTTAGTGAGTTTGGAAGAAGCAATTTAGTGAGTTTTAATTAATCACGCGCTACGAGTTCCGTAATCGAAGTATTCGGCATCGATGAAAGGAAGAAGAAAATTAAGAAGTTGCGGAATATAGAGACATGACGATATTTCATTTACAATATCGTTTAATGTCACTTAAAGACCTCGAGGTTCGTTTTATTCTATAATCTGCATTAATTCATATACATATGAAATTCCCATGACGGCTGTAATTTCTGATCGATTTCGAAATATTAGAATAATCGAGGAGATAGTAGACGATCGTGGTTGGAAAAAAATCAGTAGAAAATTCTGAAATTACCAGTGTGGTATTAATTTATTATTATTAATTACCAATGTGGTATTGTTAAGAGCTTGTTAATAGTTTAATATTGCAACCAACTAACCTTTAATCACCTTATTGTAGCCAATAACTACAGCAAGAACGCTCTCGTAAACGAAGTTCAGAGTTTCCCATTTATCGTAAACGATCTGAACCTGAACAGGGATAGTGAATTTGAGAGTAATCCAATAGGCGGTTTCGCGGCATAAATTCAAAATGTCCGGGTTGATGTTGCAGCATAGTAATCCAGCAGACGAGTCGCTGCGTCGCATAAGGAAACGATCAAGCTTGACACGTGGATTTTCGCCAACCTCGTGTATCCATTTCATGTATATATCGGAAACGAAATCCTCGATCGATCTCTTTAGCAGATCGTGCTGATAGTAGATATCCTCGCTAAGACCGCAAAAGGGCATCCACATGGCCTGCTCGAGCACCTCTCTTGTTGATTGCAAACGAGCACCTTTCAGTCGTAGGTTCAATGCCCTGCCTGCATAATATGGAGTCATCGAAGGATACTCCTCCTTTTCGTCCAATATCTCCTGCTTCGTTCGTTGGATATCTTCGCTGAAGAGTTTCCATATCTATGGAGGGAACGAAATCTTTCTTTTATCTCACTTTCCTTAAATTTTCGCTTCGATATAATTTTTATAAGACACCTTATTTAATTTTGAGAATTTGAGATTTTACTAGCTTCGTACCTCGATCGTTTTAGCATCGAACAGAGCTTTCAGTTTCTCGCGATTCATGTAAGTGTAGAAACTCTGAAGATCCTCCACTGCTTCCTGTACGCTGTTCAGGCGTGCGAAAATTGACGTGACTAGGTTCTCGATGATGACTTCTAGATCTTTCATTTCGTTGCGAAAGGTAAACATGTCATCGTGCCACATGCCGTAATGAACATCGAGGATTCTGTTGGACTCCTGCTCGATCTTCTGCAGTGCCTCGTGAAATAATCTTTCGATTTTTTGACACACCCTTTCGCGCTCTTCTCCCTTCGTTCCACCGAACAGCGGTCTCATTATTTCCGTTGTTTCGTCTATTCTGTGCTTAGTATGCCAATGGGTTAATCCCTGATCAAATCGTCGGTCGACGGGCGTGAAGAGGTGCAGACTGATTACCTGGCAAAATCGATCATCGCCTGACAGATCTCAATCATGTCGTGGCACCTGCTAATGAAAATATCAATATGCTGGAATATATTGTCCCTGTCTAAATCCCATGGTATGTCCGTTAGGCTATTGTGGGCTTGCGCTATCTGCAAGACAAACACACAGAGATGACTGTTATTCGAAAGAATTGTCTCGTGAAAATATTACGCACGATCGAGTCAGTCGTTTAATATCCGGCCTAGTGACGCATTCAAATCGATCCGCGATGGAGAATGCGACTTTAAGCCGTTAAATGAGCTTTTGTTTCACCCTCTATACGCTTATCCCATTTTATTCTGTATTATCGGCTGTTCTGCCAGTGAAAACAGTTCGCCACCATCTCCACGGGATGGTGTATACATTCCTTTCAGCCTATCAGGGGTGAATGAACAGGGAATGTGTCACAATTCGCTCCTGCTATCCCTTTTTAGCGCCATCAACTAGTTTATCTCGCGTTAATGCTTTATCGTATGAATTATTAATGTATTCTACATATTACGTACATTACATACGCATAAATATTTCTTTCTATTTTTATCTCCCTGTGGATAAAAGTTGAAAGGTTGTATTATTTATATCGGAAACTCCGAGTATAAAGAAATAATTCTTCGTCAATTCGTCATTTTTACTATCAAACTGTTAGTCGTTTGAATTCTGACGATAAGTATATTCCATTCATGGTATGTTCTTATCTCTATATTATTACCTCTACTATGTCTATTTATATTATTCTTTTATTCGTTTCTATTACATATAAATAAATATTCTATATATTCTATATATTACCTCCATATCATGGTATATATTTCATTTCGTTCATTTTAGTGAAAGTGATACTTTAAAAGTAGATATCTTCTAGATATAAAGTATTGAAGAAGCTTTTATGATTCCTCGAAATACCATGCGGGCTATAGACTTTTCTATATAAAATCGTATCGCATTGTTACAGGGTGCACGAGAATTTTCTCTTGTCAAACATCATTCTAGGAACGCCATTGACACACCAGACGATTCAATTTCAAAGCGTTCGAGTGCATGATGTTGTTACGTCATTTCGTATCTTGTCAACAATCAGGCTGGCTTTCTTCCATTTTTATATTTTTCCCTTTTATATTTGGACGATCAATCGGGGGATCGCGATTCATTTTCGAAAGGGACGCACTTGATCGTTTTTCGAGAGCTTCATAAACAATCGGAATATCGAAATTGCAATATTATTTCGTTGCTCCATTGCTATCGTCCTATTTTTTTCGCTGTGGCGCCTGTTTTTTAATAATTTGGGTTGAGATTGTTTTGTACTATATTGCGCATTCTGTATATTTGTACGCTTTTAAATTTCTCATAAATGCGCTATCATCAAAAATCTGCTAATTAGATGTACAAAATCTTCTCTAATGTACTAATGTATTCTATAAAGAATAAAAAGTATCGTTTGCCAGCCTCAATTCGTCGTCAAAACTCTTTGTGATCTAAGGAACGTTGTTTCGCTCTCTATCAATGACTCATAGTATGATCATTGAGATTTTGCACGGAAAAATCGAGAATTTCAGACTTTTTGACTACGATTTTTGCGCCCTCAGTTCGCGAGAATAACCTCGATGCGATACGTAGCCCATGGCAATTCTCATCCCTGTCGACGCTTATCTAGCCACACGGGAAACGCCTAAGTCGAGGTTACTGTGACTTCCGTTTAACGCGAAAACTTGACCCGGTTCCAGAAGTAACCCTCCCTTCGGCGACAACACGCCACCCTCGTTGCGCAGGATAAAATGTTAAGTTTGAGATTGACGAATTATCTTTAAACGTTTCCCCTTTTGCAGCCTTTTCTGTTACGAGGTTGTTTGATGACAGTTTAAGATGTGATTTGCTTTCTTTCTTAGTTTTATAAATTTGTCTCAGTCATCAAGTATACCAAGTAGTGTCAAAATAGAAATATCGACGAAAATAGATTAGATAAATATTCATCATTAGACTGCGATGTTATGCTAATTCATATTTTTACGAATGTAGATAAACTAACAGGACTCGAATAGAAATTTCGAAACATTATAACTAATGCTCCGGTACTTTGAATAATTTTTATGTTTTTGAATATTGTGTTCAGTTTGTAAATTTTTAAATACAAATGTATAAACATGTACAGTTTACTTATCGTATTTTTTCAACTGAGTTTTTCGTTTAATTTGTGACGATATTAAAATTATCAGTCGCGCAGTGAGCTTAGCAATACTTTTACGTTCATTTGCACGTAGCACGGGTGCTCGCGTGTTGTTTTACCACGATTCGTCGCGATTAAAGGAAGATAAGATTAATTGCAGGCTCGAGCCGCTCGCCTCGGCGAATATTATTTTAACAGGGATGGGAGCGTGTTCCCGCGTTCACGGGGATCATTGTGAACCGGCCAAAGGGTGGGTACAATTACCGTGACTTCCGCTTAACGCGGGAACTCCTCACTTTGCCTAACGGCTCTTTCCTAAGTATCCAAAGTAACTCCGCACACGTCGTTTAATAGTCCCTTAATGCACCGACCGTCGACTGAATTTGTACGCGATAACACGGTGAACATTCAAACAGTCTTTCGAAAGTATTATATGTATTCAAAAAGTAAAAGCAAATATCGAACGATTAAAGAAATATCAGGCATTTAGAGCAAAAGTGGATTCTACTACATTTTTATCAAGTACATTTATATATTATCGTTAAGATACTTTTTCAGACACTTGTTTATTTTTAACAAGATCTATTTTAATTATATTACGGATAAAATCAAATTGTAATTATATTTAGATCATGATTCTATCAAGATCACATATCCCAAATCCTGTATCCTATTCCATCTTCTATGTTTTATATTTCATATCCCACATCCTATGTTATGTATCACGCAATCATTTTCTATACCTAACATCTCTAAAGTTACATATTAGGTTCCACGATTTCTACCTCACTTTCCATACTATTGGCATACTCTGTATTTTACATTCAACATCTAATACCTACAATCCCAAAGCTATTCCACAATCTACATTTCCATCCCACATTCCATATTTCATATAGCTTATCTCATATCCTATATTCCACAACTATTAGTATTCCTAACATATATCCGTATCTTTCACCTTACTTCTCACACTTCATTTCTCCATTCCATATCCCATATTTCATATTTTTTTTCTGGTACTCTATATCCCACATCCCGTATCACTAGGAAATATCTTTTATCCTTGCTTTTGTAGCATATACATCTATTCTTCCTACATTTAACGTTTCATATGTCCTATTTCCTCTTCTGTGTCCCATATCCAGTATCCCTGAAACATATCTTCCATCTTATTCCCACAGCACATATCTCCATCCGACATCTCATATTTTATATTTCCATATCCTTTATCCTATCATACGTTTTCCACATGCCCTTTCTCCACTTTCTGTGCCCATAACCGGTGTATTCTTCTCTGTATTCCAAATTCTGCACTCTACTTTTCCCTATATTCCAAATCAAACTAACAAGTTTCCTAAATCTATGTTAGCGATCACGAATTTCAAGTATGGGAAGTGCCGGCCCTTGACGCGGTTTGTGGGAAATTCGTTGGGAAAAAATCCATTTTGTAGGAAAAGAATTTCATCTCGTGGGTTAGTGAATTTCGTTCGTGGAAAAGGAATTTCATTTTGTGGGACAACGAACTTCATTTTGTGGAAAGTGTCCATCATTTGTGGGTTTTGTGGGAAATTTATAGGAAATGAACTTCATTTTATGTGATAGCGAATTTCGTTTGGGGAAAGTGACGGTTTCTTACGCGCTGTTTGTGCGATACATTTTAACTTTTGTAGGAAACATACTCTTCGTGAACATTTTCTGACTTTCGTCTTGCGTCTAAATTAGAAGGGTGAAATCATTGAACCAGGATAGGGAAAACGAAATGAGGAGTAAATACAATGACCGGTAGGGAATAGTGATGTAAGATAAAAGAATGGAGTAGTGATGTAAGGTAGGGAACATTAGACGTATGTATTAGATTGTGTATGGAGTGTAGATGGAGTAAGGGATAGGAAACGTGAGATGTAGAAATTTACACATTATCGTGAGTTCACGAGATATGGGGCTGAGAATATAAGATGTCGGAAATGAAATAAGGAATATGAAAGTATAATAGGGAATATTTCATAAATATAAATGTAGTAAGTGTTACTTATAATGAATTATACAACTTATTGAATATTAGAGTTAGTTCACTTTTGCTTTCAATGCCTCAATATAAAGAAAAATGAATATTAACCTTGTCATACAGTGCTTTATAATTTTCACAGGCGTCTATACACTCTCTGAAATTTTGCATGGATCTTCTAGGCTTCTCAGAAAATACTTCGTTCAAGTCGATGTAATCTCGACACAGGATAATAATTTGATTACTAAGAGCCTTGAAGAGATTCTCTATTCTCTCATGACTGCTATAGAACGGTGAATTCAACCAGATTATTCTGAACAGATGTATGATTAACATCAGATGTTCCTTGATGCTTGATAGTGTAGTGCATTTCTCTAATTCTGCAGAAGGTTCTATCAAGATTCGAAGATACTCGATGTTAGATTTGGCTTCCTGTACGCCGTCTTCGATCTCATCTATTAATGACAAGAACTGGCGAGCATAAGTCGAATGACTTATTAATAAGAATTCTGCTATTATTTTCACCGTTGGATTCTGAAGCTGGTGGTTTAGACCGCAGAGATTGTCATCTGTTAGAGAAAGAATTTTTTGTGGTACAAATATGTTTAGAAGAAGGAATGGAATCTTAGATTCTGAGAGCCGGAGTTATACACATTTTATTAGAACTTATATCGAAATATTCAAATTCGATCGTTCGGATTATAAAATATTAATTTAATATTTTATAATCAGCGTACAGAGATTTATTAAAGTGAGCTGTCCAGAAATCCCAGATCTAATATGCTTTACAAGCAAATACATACTCCTGAAATATTTATGAAATGAAATTACTAACATCGATAAATCCAAAAGTCGTACTCGTCTTTTAGACACAACAATTCGTTGGGTGTCGCTTGCTCCTGGTCTGAGAGGGCTATCCTTATTTGGGTGGTCCAGTAGGCTACCACACTCTCCATCCTCTTGACCAACTCCTTATCGGTGCAGTCCTCTTCGGTCAGGTTGCTACCCTCACGAGGTACATATATCACCGTTAAGCCCAGCATTTTGTACGTAAGGTCTGTTAAGTTGCAGAAGAAGATGTCCATGTTCGTGTAAAAGTCCGCCTTCACGCATGTATCTCAGGTTAAGGAAGACGAATAAGCTTCTCCCATCGATATTTTCCCTTATTTTTATTTTCCCTGCTCCTCCAATACTTTCGTTATAACTTATCGCGATATAATTTTAAAAAAAGGACTCAGCTATTATATTCCATTTCGTTCAAACAATTTCCCACTGAAATTTAATTTTTATGATTCCGAAAACAGAGATTAAGAATTATGATTCGAGAAACTATGAGAGATCCAAAACAGACTAATTCACAGAGATGGAAACCAGTAAAAATGTCAGGTCCTGTTCATCTCTAGGATCCTCGTTTAAAAACGTGTCCTCGCAATTAGAGGAGGTCGGCTCCTTCGATTCAGTTAGAATCGCGGATCCATTAGAAATAATGAGACGACTTCCAACAAAACACAATGCAATCGTTTCTGACTCGAGGTGGACCTAATAATCCGTCGTTCGTGGCCTTTCGTACATGTGCAAACATCGATGCCGAATTTACCAGCGGCGAGTTGCGCAGTGCATTTAGTCGAAAATTATGGTAATAATAACTTCGTTCCACCCTTCCTGTTTCACCCTCTCCTTTTAGTCCTTCTTCTATTCTCTCACTCTGTTGGTCGACACTGGGCCGAAAGTTCGCGCGACGCGCTGCGGTAACAGGGATTGCGCGGCCGAAGTTACAAATTCGCTTGGTAACGTCGTCAAGTCGGGGTTGTTGCGAGCTTAAGCCGAGGAGACTGTGCAAATGTTGGCCGATCGTCCTTTGTTCCAAACCCTCTTTCGTTACTGAAAGCTATTTGTTAGTTTCGATGTAGACAAACTATTAATGGATCGTCGTTCAGTGCCTGTTAATAGTAGAGCTGTAAATAAGTAAAGTCTAAATTGGAATCGAAGACACGAATAAAGTATCTGAGAAAGTTATGAAACTAGGTCGTTGTAAATTTATGAAATTTCCATGAAACCTGATCATTTGAAGTACGTTAGCTCTATCATTAACTTGGAAACTTCCTACTTTCAAGGGGTCAAGAACGTGGAAAATTTCAGGCATCAGAATTAAAAGTATCGTTATTGAAATTGTTACCCCAAAGTGGCAAGATTATGAAAACTCCGTACCTAAACTATACAAAAGCTTCCGACAAGTTTCTTTCAAGTAGGAAGCTGAATTTTGCAGATTTGAATTTCGGAAAACGCCATTGACGCGGGACATTCGCCGCCGAAGATTCTAGAGCGCCCACTGCTACCCAATTAAACTTATAGCTGGCGGTTTTACACCCACAGATTGTTTACCAGAAAGGGAGAGAAAGAGAGGGAAGGAGAGCAAAAAGAGAAGAAAGTCCTAGAGGAGACAAGAAAGTTTCGTAGTTCAGCTCGTTGAAGTATCGTTACGATACCGTGCTCCCCGGAAAACTTTCCCCGACTAATTAAACACGAGTTAAGCCACTGAACAAAGCGGACGAGAATCCTTTCTGGGTGGATACTGTCTGGCCAGGTTTCGATCTTGAGGAAGATCGGCGACAGCACGTTTTGAACAACCGACAGCACGTGCTGCTCTACTTTATCGTTCACCGAGCCGAACAACACGCGATCCCGAAATGTGTCCGCTCGCAGGATCTCTTGTGGTTCCCTGATGAAGTAGGTGAGCTCGTATACCGGCACAATAGGGAACGACAGAGAAGCAGCGAGCCTGTTGTATAAATAATAGATGGTCAGGGTGGTGAAGTTCGGATTTAGAAAGAACTCTCGAATTGTCAATTCCAAGTAATAGGACCAGTCCTCCTTCCTTAGTCCGCCCAGGGTTGTCATGTCTTTCACACAGTTGACCTGGAAGAAGAGGAAGATTTTTTTCATTTATTGGCTGAATCTTTTAATTAAGGTTGTAATTGTGTTAATTGTTTAATTGTTGTAATTGTTTGTAATTTAGGATAAGGCTGAATCTATCCATAATCTATCCAGTAGTGTGCATTAAGAAATTTCTCCACGATCGTTATCCGTCTTTATGTTCTAAGATCCGAGTTAAACTACTAACCAGGTTCGACAGTTCCTGTTCATCGTAGATCGGTCTAAGTTCCTCTTGAACTTCATCGACTTCGTGTCCTGCAACAGAATATATCAACGTGTCAGTCAATATCCACTCCACCAAATATATCATTTTTTTCCTATCTTGTTTCTTTTCAGAAGCGCAAGGTCATCGAATTTGAAAATTGATCAAGTTCGCGTGAAATCCAATCGTAACGTGAATTTAGGACCATGGTGTGTATCGACAACTGCGTTATCTATGATACTATATAAAATATCAAATTTACCATACTGCATGTATCTAACAATTTTCCCGAGTCTTTCTTGTCAAAGAGTTAAAGAACGACTCTGCACCGGGACCAAATTTTCTCCGATCGTAAAGATCGTTCGTTAGACGGCGATCGAAAGTAGCGATCGCGATGAGTCTCCTTAAATCCGACGGGAGAGTTAAATCGGACACATTCGTTTCTAAGAATCTCTCCTGTCCGTTCCGATATCGTTTTTCGTTAGTTCTCTTCTTCTCCTGCCCGCTTTCTCGAAGGCGCATACAACCAGAAGAGCACCAAGCCCACCACACCCTCTGTGCCACCCTCAGGATACGACTTCGCTGCTGGCAATCTAACAGGAACGATAAATCGCGGCCAGCTAGTGAATCGGCGGAAGAGGAAACACGTTGGGTGATCGAGGCGCCGCGGGAGGACACGTTGCCATAATTTATTAGACTATGATAGCGAGTATTATGTAGATAGTACCGATGCTCTCTCCCTTCCTCTTTTCTCTCTCTCTCTCTCTCTTATTTTCCTTTTGTTATGCTATAGGAAACATTCTCTCAACTCGAGGGACTTATTACTGTCACGCAACTTTCTATGCCAATGATTTTTCACAAATTTTACATCCTAACCCTGTCATGTTCCTCATGGTATGCTTTTTCTCTTTTACTCTTCGTTCTTCGTCATTTCTCTTTTCTTTCCTCGTTGGATCTATGCGAGTGACACGAGGATTTCACGAATTTGTTCAGCAGTCGCGAAAGATGTATTCGCGAAAGGAGCATGTCACTTGCTGACGAGACTCTTGGTTGTGAAGGTTGGTGGTTGTTGACTCTTCCAACGCCATCCAAGGACTTGTTGTTGGCTATTTTGCACAAGGGATGATAGGGCGGAAATATCAGCAGGAATTTGAACAGGAGCCTATCGCGCGGAAACGTTATGCTTCGACCGTGACTATTAGGTATCTGATTTTTGGTTCATCTTTGGATTTTGAATTATATATCTTTGAATCACGAATTCATGACAACAATTTGGATCATACAGCTTTGGGTTATAGAACTTCAGAAAGACATTAAAACGAACAAAGATTTCTGAAATTTATTTTATCTTGTTTGCGTGATGCTTCTGTTGCATCTGATGTATTGTTTACAAGGCTTCTACATCAAATATGTGTAAAATATTTGCACAGGTTGTTTTACGACGAAAGTGGTAGGAAATGGCGAGAACGGATAGTATTTGGGATGTAACGACGGAGAAAGCTGGAATATGGGTTTTTTTTCAGGTTTGGAAGTGAAAATTTGTTGCCTTCGGCTACTCGACAGTCCGTGTGTCATAAAACACAAGCGAATGTTTCAACTTGCCGACTTTTACGATGCTCTACGTCTTAACAGGATTGTTTCGCCAAACCTGTTTACTGTTTCATTTCTTCTAATTTATTGTGATTGTCTTCCCTTAGATTTAAGTATCTTTTTGCTACTTTTTTACTTGGGGGTGAGTTCCATAATTATAATTAAGGTACTTTTCCGTTTTTCTTGCTACTGCAAATGGATAATCCTTTTTGCCAAAGTCAAGTACTCATTTTATATTAACACCATGTTCCAGGCGAATTTTATCTTCTGGAAACTTCTAAAAAATTCAAGACATTTTGCATATTTCATTCTCAGCCGAAGGCAAATCTAACCAAAAAGATTTTAATACCATTCGTATGTATCAGCAGTTCGAAATTTTTCCTTTTCCTAAAAATTTCACCTACAGCTTGGTCCAACTGCGACAATTCGAATTTTAATCGCTATCATTTTGAACATTTTTTTTCTCTAAAAAGCATCGCGAGTGAATTCCCGGATCTCGCACGGAACATCGATAATCCGCACAGCGTTACGCGGAATGCGCGATACGCGCGAAGCATCGGCCGATAATGGAAAATGTATTACCAGCAGGAAGAACAGCAAGGCACACGTTCCAGCCGCGTTTTTCACCGGAAAAAGAGAGTGACATTCTCGCGACACGCATGGAAATGCTCGGCCTGCCGTCAGTACGGAGGATCATCGCCGAATCGGCGAATTACCATTGAATTTTTCATACCAGCGTTGCGATTGCAAGGGAAAGGAACGTTATCGCGATGCTATGAAAAATACGTGAATTCTATTGCATTTTTCTTTCAAATGGGAGGTTGGTATTTTCGGAGGTTTATTTGGCCAGTCATTTCATTAGAAACGCGATTATGTTCTACAGCAATGTTGGCGAAAAATTGTTGCGATTGCAAAAATATTTGATTTTTATTAATTTATCTGAAATAGCAGTTGACTTTTGAGTGTTTATCTGGATAAACACTGGATTAACTGCGAAATTATGAGAATTTCTCAGTGACGATTACAGGAAGCCAATCTTTATTCAAAAAATTAATTTCCGCCATATATTTATTATTTTCTTTTTTAAAGAGCGGCTAATTTTCGCATAGTTATTCACTCGGCAATTAATTTAGCTGCGAAATTATTTATCAGCGATGATTAAAAAATGTCCTTTTCATTAAAATTCACGATTACTGATCGTAAAAACGCGACGAAAATGTTAATTATTTTTTGCTAAAGGAGGGCGTGGTTTTTCGAGGATTTATTCGGAGGTGAACCACTCGATTAGCAGCACGATTACGCGAATTTCCCAGTGGTGATCGTGAAAAGTCAGTCGTTCTGTTTATTAAAATTCATTAACATTGTATCGATCGGTGGATGAGTGGGGTTGGTCGGGGGTTGGGACATGGCAATAACGATTCGCAATAAAATTCTCGTCCAGCGGATTAACCGTTACAATTTCGTTACGCGTTCAACGCGAAAGTAATTCCTTTTTTTTTTTACCATGGTGCTACCGGGGTGGGACACGATGGAACCCCGGTGAATATCGTGGCAAACATTTTTGCTTGGCCATGCTGGTGTATTAACACGCGTGCGAGCGCCACAGACATAGCGACCATTGTCGACGTAATTACGGGCACTTTGCGCGGTGTGCGAAATTATTTCGCCATCCTCTGCTAGCCATTGAGGCTGTGTAACAAGCTACGATTTCAAATTTTCCTTCCTCGAATAGAATCCAATTTTTTTTCGCGATAGGAGGGATCAAAGTCGAGGAACGAAGATATACGACAGGAACAATGTGTTTATTCTTTTGTAATTGATACTTGTGATTTTGTAGATTAATTACAGATTAGCCATAGATGATTCTCCTTAAAATGATGTTAATGGGTACGAGATAATAAGCATCGATTTCAGTCTTTCGCCCTTCGAATAAAATCGGATCTTTTCGTGATAAAATCGAAATAGACATCTAAGAACGAACACGTAAGATAAGAATGTGTCAGTTCCTTGTAAATGAGAGTTTTATAACTTTGCAGCTTTATTTCTCATCGAGTTAATTGACAAAGTTGTTGACTTGGTATATACGACAAGAAATACACTATGCCCAGATGACCGTAATTAATGTGGTGTAATAGAAACAAATAGGTATACGTATTTAATAATTACCTACTGTTTAATTACGTTTCAATTGGAAAAACAAGTAAACTTCTACATTGAATACGACTAACAACGCTACAGGTACTAGAATAATCTTCTACATTTTAGAATTATCACAAGACAGGACTAAAATGTATGCAAATAAAAGAGTTAACCATAGATTAACGAAATTTTTCAAACGTACTAAAAAAAATTCTAGCACCTACGTAATTCACGATTTCATCCCCTCAATTACGAAGAGCGACTGCGAAGGGGTTAATATGAAATTAAATCCCATTGGCGATTTTGCGACGAGTCCTCGGCGCCGAATTGCCGTCCTCGATCATCCACAGCCAGTCCGTGACATTAATTGTTCGCAGGGTAGTTTCAACCTTCTCCCTTCCTCCGTTTCTCACCACCCTATGCTTGCTAAATCTCCTTGCAGACACCCGCTGGATATTTCGAATAAAGCCCCGTGCTCACAATTCGAATGCTCGTTATTCGACAGACAGGTATTGGTTTATCCAGTTTACCTACTTTCTAAACTAGCGACGAATTAGCCACGTTTCTCCTTCGAATCGGTTCGAGAAACGGGTCTCGAATTACCATAAACCCGAAGACAAATTAGGAACTCGGATACGCCGATTAATCGTCCACCAGAGCGGCCACCTTCAACGTCATAATTCAACCCCTGGCGCACTCGCATCGATGCTACCCCATTGTTCAGACTCGTTCGAACGATTTTCTCTTCAGTTTCTGTTAGTTGGAGTTACAAGGCCGAGCAAAAATCTTAGACCTTCCATTAAACGCTTCTGTCTCAATAAAATCTTACTAAATCCGTGAACGAAGGGAACCATAAACGGAGAACACCATATCTAATATTTCATCTTTACATAATTACACGTTTTCTAAAAATATATATTAGTTCCATTGTAATATAAAACCAATAACGTCGATCGTTTAAGATCTTTGCACATGCGATCGATATGACGTTTTGCTGTACATGATCGATAGGAGATCGATAGGAAAATATTTGAAATAGCTTGAAAGTTTGCTAATTATAATGATTCTTTTGTGACTGAAAATATAGTACATAAAGTAGTTACAGCGATCAAAACAGAAGGTGTTGCAACATAGGATGAAGGAATGATCGAAGAAGAGTAATATTTAAGAAGAACAAAACTTTCTAATTTACTTGTTTTGAGTATCGGGCATTTAATAACGGTAAATTGAACATCGAGGAGCGAACTATACATAATATTAGACCTGGTGGAGTTCCTTTCCGCCAATTACCACTCTTCATTTTCGCGGCTCGATATTGCTGTACTTTCATCGTAGTTTCACTTACATCATAATAAAAATTCCAACGCAGCGAAAAAGAATTTACGAAGAATCTTTGCTAAACTGTTCTCTCTAATTTCATCCTCTTACTTTATAATGTCGCGCAACATTCGTGTTACGATTAGCTTATTTGAAACTGGAATTTCAGTTTTAAAAGGAATAAAACAAACAATATATCTGATAAATGGAACGGATGTAGTTAAATATTTCAGTTGAGATTTAACATCTGTAGCGTGCTCTTTACTGGTACGCGAGATTTAACTTTTTCTGATTGAAAAACATTTTCTGTACTGACCGATCTTGATTCTTCTCATTAATTTTCTTTTTTCATTACTGAATACGTCACAATTAATTCTCGTTGAGAATTACAAGTATGCCGACTGGAGTGTTACACCGGCATATCCATCCAGGGGCAGTTGTACGTAAATTCAGCATTCCATTATTTCACAGAAATTCATGTACATGAAATAATCATCTTTTAATCTTGAAAATACTACAAATTTTCCATACAATCTGATACAAATTCTACGCGATATTTAAATATCTTCCATCAAAATTCCATCGAATTTCGCCAGAAGAATATATTAATACCAATTTTCAAATACCCAACTAATATATCGTAAATCACACGCGACAGAACTGTACAGAAGGTTAGCGAATACCAACATCTCAAGATAATTCATCGCGGAATAACAGGTTTGAAGAACCAAAGAGATAAAGGAGACTCCGGAAAGAATAAGAAAATCGGGGAGGAAAATCGGAAGAAAAATACAGGGAAACTAGAGGAATTGGCAAAGGGAGGAGAGCTACATAGCGGAAGGTAGAAATGTAGAAAATAGAAGAAACTGGATGGCAGAGGAGAGTCGCTAGAAGAAGCCTTTAATATTTTTCTCGTAAATCTTACGTTGTCTCTCCTCCTCGTCGGTGGACTCAGCGTCCAAGTACTCTCTGTGTGGATCCGAGGGCGGCTTATCTTTAACTTTATCTTTCCGACTTTGCATTTTATTGACGGCTCGGCCTGCCGGCCCCGACACCTCTGCCGCTCGAGGGTCTCGTGCAGCTGATTTATGCGACCCGACCGACTGTTACCACGATCCACCGAACCCTTTCGTCGGTTTCCTTCTTGCCGTAGATATTGTCAAGAGCCACGCCAAGTCGCTCGATTCTCCACCGAGAACCACTCTGACGGACGGGATCTCACTCGATTGTCGCCTGTCCTTCTAATCGAGAGTCGACTTTCTGTCGCTGCTTCACCGCGTGTCTCGGATTCTCCGCTCGTTTTCCGCGAATTCTTTCGTGGCTGAATTCACGATTGAAATTTTGCTATTTCGTCGAACAGAATTTAGAGATTATAGAGATTTTAAAGGTTACATCGAGTGAAAAAGGGGAGAAAAGTAATGTTACGAATATCGTTTCTAAAAATTTGTCTGAAAATTTAGCAATGTCTGCGCCATTTTCTCGTAATAAATAACGTCTTTACGATGAGTGGAAGTAAGTTATTCGCGTTTTGAGGGCTGAATGGAATGAATTTTTAATGAATATTCTTCAACCGAACCGTTTGATTTTTAAATTCCCATTCAGAGACCTATCTTTTAATCGCTTTAACGCCTTCGGAGGCGTAACCTAACCCAGTGTATATCCTTTATCCGTAGAAAATCCTGTGACCCTCCTCAACGCAACGACACAACCAGACATCGTGTTATTCCACGGATTTACAAGACTTGGTTTCACCCTCTGAGATTATCGTTTCCGGTATACGGATGCCGATCCCTTACACCGGCACCAGTAAACTCAGCCAGAATATCGTAGATCTACATGCGAGGTGCGGTGCAAACCGTAATAACCAACGAAGAATTCATAAAATCGAAACTTAATGGGACGAAGACACACAAAAATGGAAATATCGTAAACTCACTGCCTTAAACAGAGTACAATACAATTTTTTATAATGCGGTGGATACATTGGTTCACGGAAATATTTGAATACTTATCGTGAAAAATCTTTATGCTCGTATTGTATGCATTATACAGAACATTTTGAACTTTTATTCGCTCTGTAGCGAGACACGGCTGTCGTAATTGTACTGATAAAATTTGGAACCAACTTGAAAATGTATAGAGGTGGTTCTTCTTACTGAATCGCGAATTGCTCACATGTACATGGTTCCTCTAAATAAGATGCAAAATGGCGCTACTTTCAGTCGACAATACCGATCGATCCCATCGGCTCCTATTCGAGGAAATATAAATCCTGTTTAATGCACCGGCCGGTGAAACGACGTGGATTTGCGAGCAACCGAACGGCCATTTGGGAGCTCGATGCGAGATTGATGCGCCACTCTAAATATCCTGATCCATCTCCCATGATCCCACGGAATCGTCGGGCCAATGATAAGCTTAAATAACCGGAAATATAGGGGAACAATGGACGTTGCGTTTTCAGTCCTGATACGAATGTTTCTTTTTTCTATATTTGCGATATCAAACTTTTATCCGTGTTTCGATCGTGCGAATTACTCTAAAATTAAAAATTCTGTATTTTCACCCCTTCCGTCCATTTCCTATTTTTTTTTTTTTTTGCTTATAATAGAGCATAAATTGCGGCTATCGAGTAAGAGCCACGCACAGAAACTTCATTTTTCTAACAACAGCGTTGCGTCGTAAATGGTAGAATGGTTCTTGGCTGCTTAAGTTACTTCTAAACGCGCAGAAAAAAAAATAGCGGAGGAAAAAAGAAAAATGTTGCAAGCTTGAGTGGTCCAGGTGGTGTAATTGAATTTTTGCGTTCTACGTAAAAATTGTTCAGTGGCAAAGGAAAAAAGAACGAACCTTTGATTATCGGTGTCGATTGCCCGTCAAACCTGATCGCTGTCGGCAGCAACTTTTCAGAGGCGTCAAAGGGCGTGGATTTTCGATGCACGAGCCAGGGAAAGTGACAAAAGCGAGCTTTACAGACCCTCGCACGCGCGTCACACCTCGCCCCGCAAGTTTAGCGTTCGACGAGAAAAATCTGTCGCTGATGAAAGCACCGTCGAGGCTGCTGCCTGCAACAATTTCTCCCTCGAGGAAATTCAGTCTGCCCCGAGACGAACCTACTCTTCCAAATCTTCCCTGCAATCTTTCTCTTTACTGATACATCGTTTCGAAGTCTGTAAAAGATAGCTCGAGGAAAAACCGGAAGAAGCTTTGCGCATAGTATCGTTTCGAGGCGTTTAGAGGTATATCATCGGAAAAATTGAAGAAGATTCGAAGTTACGTATGAATACGTGTACTTTAAGGTACGATTTCACTCACCGAGAACAGTTTCTTTTTCGGCTAAAGCAAAGAATCGTTCCGGGTATTGAAGTTTTCGGATCAGAATCGAACTCTCTTCCGTTGAAGATCTTATCTGGCTGACGAATTGGTTCTCCGTTAATAAGAGGAGACCGAAGAAAATGTTGGTGAATGCATTATTTATATTTTTGTTTCAGTAGTTTGGTGTGCATTTAGAACTGTAGAAGTTTGGTAGAATATCGATAGCGTGAATGTGAGAGGCAATTGGAATTTTGTCGCGATCCTATCGAAAATGGTACAGTAGTACAGGAATTGAGGATTCTTAGACTTAGCTTATGTTTAAACGGTTCTTGAATTTTCTAGATAAGCAGAATCAAGACGCAATTATACATCGAATAATCACTATTTTCCAATCGTTACACGAAACGATGTTCCATCTTCGGTTCACCGTCAAGATTAACGATTCTCATGCAACCAGCAGGTTTTTTCGTACAGTCGAATGAGCGATGATTTCGAGCGTACGTACGAAAAGAGAAATTGCATCGAATGAACGAGTGGACGGGAAAGAGCGGCATGGAAGGGTGCAGCCGGTCGATGGAACGAGATTAAAAGAGGCAAAGCTACAAGATTAAAAGGCAATGCCGGACACGGGCCGAATCGAACAGCCCGGACGACTGCTCGCGGAGACATTTATATTCCCGGGAAATCGTTATTGACCGATCAGAGAGACTCGAGCGATCCCCGGCGTGTCGTTCTGCCCTTTTCTTTCTTTCCTTCTTCCCTTACTCGATCCAACGTCCACGCTGTACGTCGTCACTGTCCTTTCAAAGTTGCACACGTATACACCGTCACCATCTCGCTTTGTTCCAGCTTCCTTCGGGAGTTTCATTGTCGTTTATGATATCCAGCCTTTTGTAGCTCCTCCCTTCATCCTGTCCACCAGCCCCACACCGATTCTTCTTCCATCGACTTCCTTTTCTCTCTGTTGAGACTGTCGTTCCATCATCGTTGTAACGAGCATTTTTACTAGTACCGTGCAGAGAACGTCGTTTTGCGTGGTGTTCGATTGATCGGCATTATATACACGATGCTTTGGTTATCTGAAAATTGGAGATAATGGTAAGATATACGCGCAATAAATTTCTCGGTTAATGTATATCGTAGGAAGCGTGTTCGTGGATGGTCGTCGTATGGAACCGAGAACCGAAGCTTATTTCGTGCTGTTCACTGATTTTGTATAACAGAATTATTTTGTCTTATCTTGTCTGTTTATAGAAATTCTCTAATAACGGATCAAATTAGTGTATTTTTATCTAAAACTTGTTTTAAAATCCTCTAGGAGAAATAAGATCTCCACAGTATCGTTAGTAATCGTTTAACGATCGAAGAGAATTTTCCAGTCTCTCTATTTATTATTTTCCTGTCTTTCTCTTCGTGAACCGAGCTATATCGAAAACGAATTCTGCGAAGCTGCAAAGCCACTACTTCCATTTTCCATCATGCAACCCCAGTCAGGTTATTATTCCCTTAACGCAACGATCGGATAACGTGGCATCCGAATTACTCGGCCCACTTTTATTGCACCGCTATTTATCACCGGGACGAAACACCTTAGCATCGAGGCTTCTACTTCTATCCATCATCCTCCATCTTCTTCCGTCGTCCATTTAACGCGTGGCGTGCTCCCCTTTAGCCTTTAAAACATCAGACACGCGGACCAAACGACTTTATCCCTCAACGAGGTATCATTAATCCTATGAGTCAATGAATATTCGTTCTTTACAACAATTAATAAGAAACGATTCCTATGCTACGTGCAAGTTAGGACGACGATCTTTTCGTTAACTGTTTTCCAGTTTTCTTAAGACCAATAGCTTATCGATCTTTCAACGAAACAAGCCAATGAATATTGATTATGTTATTATATTACCAACGATTATTGAGGAGTTTTCTGCAAGAAGAATTATTACGAAATTTTTCTTTGTTCTGTAAATATGAAAAGAACAAAGCCCTCCGAGAATTATTGTAATTATCGATGCAGAGTTAAAAATTCACGAATCGTTTTAACAAAACCATCAACAATTTTTCGAAAGAGGATTCTTTCGACGTACTAATGGTTCTGTCAATCTTAGATGGAGCAAAAGATACTCATAGAATCTACGAAGCTTCCCATCGCACAGTGGTAGATCTGTTCTTGGTTTTCGAAGCTTCATCAGTCTTTCGGCTTATCGGAACCGGAAGAAATCTCGAAGAAGAGATCCTCTGCCAGCTGAAGCAGCATAAAAAAAGACATTCCTTGAAGGCCGCCGGTCCTATCTGAGGGAATGTTTCTGACCGCACATGGATCTTTTGGAAAAAATGTTCGGCAATGAACCCAGGGAACGGAAACCATTCCTTCCTTCCTGTGGTTGGCTCTTGGCCGACGATACTGAAAGAGAATCCTGGAAAATCGTGACTAGTTTTCTGTACGAGTTTCCAAAGTGTCAAAAAAAAAAAAAAAAAAAATACTGTGTACATTTGTGCGTGTAGCAACAGGACCTTCAAATAACAAAGCTAAGAAAATGTCTAATTCTTGTACATATACGAAACACAAGTGGTTGGAACAACTGCTTTGCAAGATGGTCGGAGAAATTTTAAACTTGTCCTCCTCAATGTTTGAGAGAATGTCACGATGCTCGATCGGTCGAACATGATCTGCACAATAAACGTGACATTACTTGTTCCTCGACTTTTCTTTTATTTTATTATATGATCGTCTTATTCGTTATTCAATTACATTAAGCCGAACGCATGCATGGTTCGGCTTGCAGCGGAAGGTTTATTGGTTGTTAGAGATCGTTTCGTAATTGCCGCCAGATGAATTTGCTGTGGTGCGAGGTAACTGCGAATATATCGTACCGGGGCCAAGCAGGAAGGCGGAAATTAAAGGAACGAGAACGGGCAACGAGTTATGAAATACGACACGGGTACACGGATCCGTCTGAAATTTACACGAAACTTAATCGGGTTGGGCGAATATACGCCTCCTACTAGTTGTCTATTGCCCTATAAAGATCGTTCGTGCCTTACAATCTTCTGTCAACGTTTCCACTGTTGTTCATCATAGATAAGAACAGGTTAAACTACATTTGAGATATACGTATACACGTACAGACATATGGACGAGTTATATCAATTAAATCATCTGTAAATTACACACTTAACTTTTAATTTCAGTCCCAAATGCGCAAAGAGAAACATGTGTGAGATTTCACTTCAGCGAAGAGTTTGTAACATTTTAGAATTTAATCCGGAAAATCTCATATTGAGAAATCATACTAAGGGGAAATAATGAACGAATAAATACAATAAAAATCGTGAAATAATTTACGTAGGCTTTCCAAGTTAATTCGAAGATATACGTACACGTATGAGGTCATTTTGCTTTCATCCGTAATCTCTCGCTTTTGTCGCAAGAGGATGTTCTATGGTCGCGATGGGACAAACACCGGGGGTTTGTGAAACAATCGAATGGGGCATTCGAGGGAATTTATCAGTGACGCGAAGTGTGTTGTAACGCAGCGATTTAAAATGTTAAACGCATATCGTGGAATTATTGGGGGCAGCATCGAATCCAAATTATCAATAATGGGCTATTTAAAACGATTAGCGAATTTCCGCCGAGGCAAACCGTACTTTACAGGAAATCTGTATAATGAGATTGTCATATCGATATATTTTGTATGGCCTCTTCTTTTTTTAATTTTAAAGTCGCGTTCAACTGCGTATTGTACTTTTCAAATTGTTACAGAGCAAAGTGCCCGTGTAAAAGTCATTCTGCGTACGAAATACGAGAAGAGCAACTTTTTTTTTAACTTCGAATCGCTTTTCCGAGAAAATCAAGTTCGAGTGTTTATCAAACGCATATGAATCTGGAATTTATGGACTTTTAACGAGATACGAACGAAAAGGCAAAAGATTATCCTACAAAAATAAGTTGAAAATGTAGAATACGAACTTTTTATGTAAAGCTAGATTTTCAACAAAATCCAGTTTGAACATTCGTCAAATACGAACTCGATTTTCACTAGAACGAAGCTTCAAACGAAAAAAGTTCAATTCCATTTTTTACTTATTTTCGTCCATAAAATAATCTTCTGTCGATTATCCACTTGTCTCCAATCTGGAACTAACCAAGTTGGTGAAATAACTTTTCAAACCTAATATTCTACGAAACGGGACATCGAATGAAAGAATTATATTTTACATTTTTGTCTTATTTCTGCATGCCACACCTCGTATACAAACGATAAACGGCGAAGCACTGAAAATCTTATTCGTCTGGTAACAATGGCAAATGGAAATTACTATGTAACTCCGATAGTTCAGTTAACCAGGGGTTCGTTAAAAGCCATCGACAGACGTCTCTTCTTTGTTTCTGATTGTTATTTTACCATGGTAGTCAGCGAAACTTTTTGAAATTCCAAAAGTACCAACGAACGGTCCCAATGGCTCGTGAAAGTATGAAAACTTCGACTAGGAATGGCGGAAGAGTTTGCTATATTTCGTCTGACAAAAGCACGAGCTTCTGGCGAATACACAGGCAAAGTTCGTCGAAATGGTCGGACACTTAGAAAATTGCGATTCTTGTATTAATGTGTCTTTTTATACAGACACCTTGACATGTATCAAGAAACATTCTGAAAGACTGTCTTTAAAAGTAAAAGTGTACAACTAAAGTGAAAACTGCGTAGATCTTTCTATATGTATCATATGCATATATTTTTAGGGATTTCAAATAATCTACCTTTTTTCCTTGTCGTTATTTTCTTAAAGGAAAATTGTCTTTTTATAAAGTGTACGGAGATTTTTATACATGATTATACTATGTCTATCTAGCTAATCGACATAACTTGCGAATCATTTGCAAATATCGCTGTCTATCAATTCAACGAAGAAGTTGAACGAATTTTTAAAATAGTCGAAAGTGTTCAGGTTTTAAGATACTCGAAACTTCGGATTGAACCAACGAAGTTGGTTCGGAGGCTTAATCTAAATTAATCCAAACACACAACGCGTTGCACGAAGAACAGGAAGAAGAACACACGTCAAATCAATTAACGCGCGGGGGATACTTCTGTTTCAGAAGAAAATAGGTCGAAGGGCCGGCGGGCGACCAAAAGCGAGCGTAGCCATCGTATGTATGCTAATTGAACGAGGGGCAATCTGGAATGGACCCAGCCAGTGGCTTCCAGTTGATTACCATGGCAAGTACTCGGGCGGAGAGTTCCTCCACGAACGACAATGTGAAAACAGCTTTAATGTTCCTTGCCGGCTTCCCTCAGGATGGTTCAAAGAGAAAGAGAGAGAAAGACGAGAGGATGAGAAAATCCTGTTCTGGATTACCGTGTCATAGAAAGTATCAAGCTTTTCGTATAGATTGAAGTTACAGTGAATGCACACCCCTTTTAAAAAATCTTATGGTGGTTATTATTATATTTTGTCTCGAAACTGCATAGATTTAATGTAATTTAAATAAAAAGATCTGACGTGGAACGTTTATGTCGAATGTCTTTAGTTGTAAAAATATGAATCTTCATAAATATCTGCAATCTCGATAAAAGAGTAGTTTTGAAGACCTCTGAACGGTGTCGTAATGTAGTAAATATAACACTAAATTGAAGATTTATTTTTACGTTGTTCGCAGCATAATTTTGCATAAATACGTAGGGTGTATCAATGGTTCTCGTATCAGAGTTAAAAGTACGCTTCGTTGGCCGGAAACCGGGTTGGTTACGGATAACGAAATGCTGGAGGGATGGTTGTATAAATTAAGTTTAGTGATTAACTGAAACACTGAAATATTGTTGCGTTTAAAAGCGAGATGCTTATTAAATTCGGATGGTTGAAGCTATACCGCTTGCTGAAATATTTACAAGCGGGAAATGAAACGGTGGAAGATTTAATGAGCCGATTCCGCCGCGGATTAACATGCAGTTTTTATATTTACTCGTTTTGTTAGGTCCTTCGTTTAATGCAACTTCAATCTACAAATCAAACGTAGATCGTAATCAATTTTATTATCGCCAAGCGTTATAGTTGTTATATAGGTATATAAATAATAAATTCAGTTAATATATACATATAAATATATATATAATATAAATAAATAAAAGATAAATTAAAAAATAATAATTAATCTTCTAGATTTTCTAAAATCAAGTCTTTCACCTTTAATTTTTTCAAGATTACAACTATCGCCTATCGATTACGATTCCAACTACTGTACAATCACCTCCATTCTTTCACGGCTCATCTCAACACAGTCGCATTAGAGTATCTTTGTCACGGCGTATCACGCTCGGAGAGAATCCTGCGGGACACGGAACTGGTCTCTTTCCGCGGTGGAATCGAATTTCAATTTAGCGAGTGGCAGAGGGCGAAAGAGTGGGAAGACCAGGTTGATCGTGGAGATCCGCGGTTGTTTGTCGACAGGCGTGCATCGTTCTCTCCTGGAACGCTTTTCTTCGGCAATCGATTGCCGGACAGGACCCGGCATCGAGGGATTTCCTCGAGTGCTTCCGCTGTCTCGTGCAGCTTGCACTCTCTCGAATCGGTTCGCTGACCATGGGAATGGGACTAACTGTTTTCTCGATCGTGCCCGTTGATCGAATTCAACGGAAACAATGACCACCGGAATAACCGGTACACGTACGGTCTGCTCCAACTCGTTCCTCCGGCGAGTACGTTCGATTTTCCGAAAATCGTCGACCAGTTTGGTGTATACGGGTCTCTGGCCGTGAATCCTGATGACGGTTCGCGAAGTACACGAGCGTCCATGGTGTAACCTGCGTGCTAACATTGTGAATTTCACGCGGAATCTACCGTTCTGTCGACGAGCAAGTGAATTGTTTGATCCTTTACGCGTCACGGTTCGAAAGTGTTCGAACGGTTGCCCACTTTTTGGCGACGTGTAACTTCATTAGGAATTAAATTGGTTTTTCAGGAAATTGATCCGAAGCAGGACGTTATTAACGGTTCGTCTATTTAGCAACGAACAAGTTTTTATTCTTCGCTGATTTTTAAAATGGCACTTATTGTTATTTTGGTGATAAGAGAAAGAACGTAATATAATAGGATTAGTTGTAATTAGTTGAAGGTAATGTAGGAAAAATATGAAAACGTCGTATAAAGACTTTACGTAATGTAAAAAATGAGAGTGTAGTATAAAAATTCATGATAAAGTAAAACACGATGGTTGTGTATGGAAATTCCATGTAAAGTAGAGAATAGAGATGCTTTGTAAAAATTCTAAGAAAAATGAGAAAGAGAGAGAGAGAGAGAGAGAGAGGATTTTATATAAAATGGGAGATGGAAATTATATAGTATGAATATTCTGTGTAAAATAGAAAACAGGAAGATTGGATATGAAAATCCTCTAGAAAAGAATAAAACAGAGATTTTGTTTAATGTAAACAGACAAAGTTCCTACATAAGGAATACGTGGGAAGAAATCACCAGACACGAGAGCAGACAAGAGACGAGAATAGCAGGATCGAAGAGAGAGCGTCTCAAGAACGAGTGAAGTGTTTCTGAGTCGGTCAAACACTGAATCCAGGTTTCTCGAGGCTTCCTCTTATATACCAAATGTTCCTCAAAAAGATCGACGTCACATGGATTACAGCACTGTCTCTTACAGTGTTAACCATAGCTACAAATATTATAAAATACCACTGAGTTTATTTAATAATAAAATATTCAAATATTATATATACCGAAAGTATCGTACAAATCCAAAATCGATGTCCAAGGAAATTTCAAGCTCGAGAAATTTTATATCGGTATATGGATCTTTTGTATTTTTAAACTTTTACTGGAAATTTTGAAACGGGTGTTTAAATTATTCGAATTTTAAATAGTAAGCTTTTTCTAAGTGAAAGCATAAAGAACATACGCATAATTAATGTTTTGTATAATATTCAACTTTTACTAAAAGAAATGGGACCCAAATAACAGACGATGTATTTTCAAGTGTTCTCGAGAAATAATGGCGAGATTTTGGCACCATAACAACTTTCTGCACGACTTCCGGACAGGGTGGTGGCATGCGCTTGCTCCGTTAACATTAATACGTTGGACGTCGCGTAAAACTGGTTGCTTTACTGCGATACGAGGGAAACGTGCGGATCGTAAGAACTTCGTTACCACTGTCGCGGGAAATTGCACCAACTCGCGAAAAAACCCGTCGCACCCTGTAAATTTGCCATTATTAAATTCGACAAGGACGAACGAGGCAGGAAAAGCGATCCGCCTACTTCCAGCCAGAGCGAGTTCCTGCCTCTAGAAACGGGAGAAAGATCCTTTCTGCTTCCTTTTTACCAATTTCTTCTCTTCTTTCATCGTTATCCAATATTTTCTTCCTATTCTAAGTATAATATGTCATATACTCAGCGTTTTAATATTCCCACTGACTAACATTCCTATTCATAAGTATCACGTGTGCAAATTTACTGGTTTGCAAACTGTACAGGGACAAACTCCAGATACGTTCAATGATAGACGTGCAAAATACGGTCGTACTTCTTTTAAAGGGTAAATACACCGTTTTTGTGGAAAATTTTCAAATATTCAGGCAAGTGTGTCGCATAGAAATGAAGTTTTAAGTTTCAGTAGGTAAGAGAAATCGGTTAAATATGCTTTTTACCTTTTATTTTTGGTCAAAGAATGTGATGATTCAAAAGAGCCTTCGAGTCAAGATTGAAGCTGCCCTGATAGAATCATGAATATTGATGTTTGTCCCGAGTCGTCGCGGATGAAAATGATGGAGCAGCAAGCTGATGTAATGAGTTATTCAAATTTTGTTTATGCCTTGTAAAATAGAGAGTATCAAACTAGGTTGCGAACCTTTGAATCCTGAAAACCTTTCACAGCAATATTCTCAAATTCCGAATTGCGATTTAACCCCTACGTCTGTGTAAAAGAATAAAATAATAATAAAATAAAGTAGCATAAGCTCGGTCATAACAATAATATATTGGTTAACATATTTAACACTCGTTACACTAGCTTTTCTACTAAATATACGCTTGCAATAAATATCTTATAATATCTACGTATTTTTAGATTTGTTCCAAATCTTCTGCTTTCTAAAAGTATTCCAATACTTTTGTGAGCTACTGTAGCTTGACTAATCTGTACGAAGTTTATCGATCGTTCGTTTTATTACGCGCAAGAAAGCCTCGATTCGCTTGACACGAGCGACGGAACACAGCTGTAAGCTGCAACGAAAGAACCGCACCCTCGTCAGTTTGTACGCGCGAAACCGCTGCGCGAAACGAGGCGTGTTCGCGAGAATCCCCCAGGGATTCTACCGTTCTTGATCCCTGTTCGTTTTCGTTGCTTCTTGCGAGCTACGCGGCTAGCAGTTTAAATCGAGTCCGCGTCATCGGAACGAGCACGCAATTATGCTTTTTTCCGTTAGTCGGTCGCTTCTCCCGCCTCGGGACTTCCCGATTCCTCCACGAGAACCACGAACCTCGAGCTTTCTCTAAACGTGACGAGGGTGGAGTGAGGTTTTTCTTCACTTCCCGCCCCCTCCCGTGCTGTCAGCCTCGAGGAACAAAAAGCTAGATCCTCGAATTTTCTTTAGCAGACGCTCCAGTCGAACTGTTTCGCCTGTTTCCGACGGAATTTTGGCCATTTCTCCACGCTTTTTAGCGTTTCATATCTTTCTCGCTTATTTTTGTCGTTGACAGATATTATGGTACTATTGATTCAACTTTTGTCAATTAATTACTTTCAAATTATTTCACGATCATATATCGGAAGGAACCTCTGTATTTCTTTGATGTTTTATTATACCTGAACTTACAGATTGATTTGACAATTTCTAAATTTTCTATTCGGATCTTACTTCATCAGTCATTAGGAAAATATTCTTTCATATAACAAAGGATTATAAAATCTTTACTATCGTGTTTTATCATCCATCGATACGATATTCTTTTACGCAATAAAAAAAAAAAAAAAAAAAGAAACGGAGGAATGTAAGCTTTATTCCATTTAGCCATCGGTATCCAACGATTGTACTCTAGTAATTACACCTGTTCTTCAGTTTCTCCGATTCCTTTATCTATTGCATCGAATATCTCGATTCGTCGGGGGAGGAACACGATCGAGCACAGTGAACGCGGCTTTTTATCATCGTCGCGGTCCCCGGTCGAGATTTTCGAAGCTTCCGTACCATCTCTCCTCCATCCGTTCCTTTCTTTTGTTCAGACCCATCGATCGTTTGACTCGATACGACGGGGAAAACGAGCGGTTTAGTGGCGCGACTCGATTAACCGATTCCCAGTAATCATAGTGAAAGCTATCGTCGAATCTTGGCGACGTACTTCTGCGAGAAAGAAACTCTACGAACTCTTATCTTATCGTCCATTGCTCTGGTCTGCGTCTTTATCGTCTTTCTCGTTCTAAACGAACCTTGTTTGTCCCTCAGAGGCCGTTTCGAGAGTGTATCGTAATCGATGATCGATTAATCCCCGCGGAGGACGCGCGCGTTGCTTCGTTAAACGCGCCTGTCTTCCGGCGATGGCTTTTCATTTCGATAAAAGCTTCGAGAAACGTTCCTCGATTCTTATAGATCTCTACGATTGAAGTTAAACTTGATCGATGCTTACACGGAACCGTACTATATATTTGCGTTGAAAGGTGGGGGAATTTTTGTTGGGCTTGTGAAGGAAGTGTCTGACGTGGAAATATGATTCTTCTTCGACGGCTTTGGTTTTATTTTCTGGTTTGTTTCGGCTTCCAGAGGTCTCAGTCCGTATCGCTGGAATATACAAGCGGACGTAGATCGATCATCGTATCGCCTCGTCCGCTGTTTTTCTATGGGGAGATTGAAAATGGAATCGTTGAATTAGGGGGAAGAATAATTAGAATCAATTTAGACCGTTGGAAGGAAGGTTTGGTTTCGATAAATAGAAGAAGCAGTAGATAAGGAACGAAGACTGGAAGAATTTTTGATAAATAAGTCTCGGTTAATCTGTATAGCTAGCCTTACTAATAAGATTATAATTTTTCTACCCGAATTGTTAATTTCGCGTAATTTACCCGTTTCTCCATAATCTACCTACCCATTGATTAATAAAATAGCAACGTTCACGCGGTGTCTGCGTGATATAAGTAAGAAATGTCAAGAGATAAAATTTCAGCCAACACTCGTAGCTACAACGTTTTTAAACTTTCCTTCATCACGTGGTCGCCTTTCTAATGAAAGTCCGACGCGGGTCTCCGTTTCTTTCAGTGGCGCTCGTGCGCTTCCATTCTAACTCGAAGAAATTAGAAAATTAAACAAATAAAGCCGGAGCGGCGCCGCTTGAGCAAAGTGTTCCACCGACAACACATACAGCTGCATATACATAGATGCAGAAGCGCAAACTTCATTCCGTGGATATTTCTAGCCAAGTTAGAAAGTTACTGTAGCTTCCCTTTAACTCTTTTCAGCTGGCAGCAAGTTGCTCGGTCTACACATGTAGGGTTTGAGAATTAGCAACTCTCCGGCGAAAAACGAGACAGCAACGAGCGTGCTCGGATGAAACTGTCTGAGAGAGACATTAAAAATGTACGAACGAGTAGTCGAAACGTTAAATGCAGTGAGGACAGTTTTTTCTGATTCGTTAATTGAATTTTGCGGACTTGTTGAAATTTTGGTACACGCGTAAAGTGGTTGAAGGAAAGTTTGATTTTTATCAGTTGCTGTTTAATTATGAGAGAAACGTGTCGATTTTTAGATGGTGTGTACTTGATGTAAAGTACTTATCATAGCCACGAGCTAGACAAATATTGTTCGAATTAAATTATTTCATTTTTCTTAATCGATCTAAAAACTCATCGTCCGAAATTTTCCTCGTTCATTCGATTGACACCGATCTTTCGCACATTTACGAACAACATCGTTCGTCGAGCGACTCGCTGATGGCTCATTCGGGGAATCGATTGATTCAATTCAGCCGGTTCACTAACCCGATCGATCTGGCAGAGATTAGGTCCGCTGGCTAAGCCAAAATCCAGACGGCCATAGAGCCAACCCGGTGAAGCTGCCCACCGATCTCCAAGCGCCACCGCGTTCCTCGCGGCAGTGAAGTCGAACCTCGACAATACGCTCACCGAAATCTGAAAAGGAATTTCCGTACGTTAGTTGTATGTATTTGTACTATAAAATTTGTTCCCATTGTCAAGCCTTTCCTTATGTTGCAAATTTTTCTTTGCACTTGCAATATAATTAATTTTATATATGTATCGATATAACAAATATAATAAAGCACAAACATAATGAATAAATGTAAAAATATATATATGATATAAATAATAACGACTACGTGTTATAGAACTCAAGAATTTGAGAAAAGAGCTTCAATTTTACTTTGTCTTGAGGCAAGTTTTTAGCAAAAAGATCTGCCAGAATATGGACAATTTCTATTGATACAGTCCATTTAACAAGGATGTGAGTGGCGTAATTTAGTAACTGTTCGATACGACAGTACAAATCCTATTTACTATGTATTAAAATGCTTTCATATTAATAATCGGCTCGACCAGCACGGTTGCTTAAAATCTATAGCATTAACTTCAGATTAATAATAAAATTAGCTAACATCGAATTTCAGGACTTACATAGCTGAAAGTAAACCGATCAATAAAACGAAATTTTTTAAACATAATTAAACATAATTAAAACAGCAAAAGACTATCGTGCATATAATAAAGTATAGGTATTGGAACAGGAAAACCCCGTCATTTTACGTTCAGCAAGATACCAATATTTTAACAATAAGTAATATGGTGCAGATAATTTCCAAAGCGACGAGAGAGATCGATAAAAGACAAAACGGAGCGAAGACACATAATGAGGTGCGGATTAAATGTAATGTGCAGCGGAAGGGGTGATAGTGATCATCAGTGGAGGGAAACATTAATGTTCCTTATATTTCATGTGTTATATTATAAGTTGAACGCAGCGCGTCATGATTCTGAGAATTCGTGGACAGCCTAGCAAGACAAAACTTGGAAAGCTTAGTGATCAGTGATCAGGGAGGCGTGGAACAGATGATAGTGGCCGTCAGATGAGGGAAACATTTATGTTTCCTTATATTTCATATGTTATAGGTTGAACCGTATAAGTATTCGCGGCTAGTTAGCAAAATAATTGGAGGTATAATATTCACGAATTTTTACGTTAATTATTTTATCACATTATCTTATTACGTTATCTTAGTAAGGACATCAGATTTTAAAGAATTTTTCTTGAATCAGGATAATTTGCCGCGCGAGCTTTTCTTCGCATAGTATAACATCTTGTCAATGAAGGTATAAGATGTCTAAGATGGTCTTGTTAGATTTCATGGAATATTTTTGTCGGATGAATACGATCGAGGGTTGAATTACTAGAGCAACGAAACGATGGAAATTTGGCGTGAAAAGCAGCCTTTCACCTTAAAATATTACGCGTTTGCGGGCTTCGATGACACGTGGTATCATCGCGTCCAGGCAATCAATAATTCCGAACGAATCTGATAATCCACCGCTATTTCAGTCCGCCTCTCGTCGACTCGCTTCCAGCTCTCCACTGTCGCGCTTGTTTATTCTAGATCCGCGAATAGCTGCAGCGATAAAATTGCTGCTATCTACGCTTGTAATTTTTCATTCGATCACCTGTCAAAAAAGAGCTTTGGAAAATCCGCGAATTACGTCGACATAATCCCTTTGGTCATTTTTCTTTAGCAGATTTTTAGAAATTCCCTCTATTTAAATAGATCAATATTTGACTCGCAGCGTAGGAAATCAAATATAGTCTTTATCAAATATAGACATAAACGTATCTAGAAATTACAATGGAAAGAATAATCTACGTCGGTTCCACGTTGTCCAACGATCATTTCGATAACAAATTTGGTCCATCGTGAAACGCACTTAATCCCAGCCATAGCGATTCGACTAAGCAACTGTTTGCGCCTGCCGGCGCGTTATTATTGATTTACCTGTAACACAAACAGAAACGCGATCAGGACTACGGTGGAATAGAGCGTTCCGTTTAGCACGCTCTTGATGGCGACGAGACAGCCCCGAGGGTTTAGGCTGTCGTAAGTGGAGTTTTGTTCCGAATTTGGCAGCTGAAGAGGATCGTGATAGCACGGACCCTTTACGTCGATTCGGCAGCAACTCCACGGCACCACCGGCGGTGTCACGCGACCATCCACTTTCGCGTACCTGAAACAAGATTCCTACGTGTCGGATCGCCTCCTCACGTACAATCCATTTTCTCTCTTTTACGTTTCTCTTCTCCTCTAGCCCTCCTTCTGATCCCGGTCTCTACGGTGTCGTTCAGAAGAATCGTTATACTTTGGTAGAAACGTGTTTCCAAGATGTTGGCCGCTATATCGGTACAGCTGGACAAGGGAAAGATGGGTATGCCGTAAATGGACTGAGTTTGTTTTAAGGAAGTGGCGATTTTGTGTTGAGGTTTTTCTTTTGCGAGAATATTTTCGTCCCCGATTATGAAAGTAATATCAAAATTAGGAAATAAAAAAAAATCGTTACGTACGCTTGTAGAGCGATTAAGAAGGGAGTTAAAAATTAAAAGAAATTGTCACGTAGCTTCGCAGGTATTGAAGCTTCAATTTTTTCCAATTACTTCTTGCATAGTCATAGCAAGAAGTCAGGATCAGTGGACGCCAGGCGTAGGAAATTATCGGGGAACGTCGATAGCGAACATTAAACGAGCCACCGATTGGCATTCCGCAAGTTGTTGAACTTGCTAATTCGAACTTGTACGCGAACATGTCTGCGAAGTACAGAATGAGCTACGAACCGTGTCGCGTACCCTCCTGGACCGGCGACACCATCTCGACCGTGGCTTTTCGTGGCAAGTTTTCGTGCGAAAAGCGGCCATCGACCACAGGACTTTCACGTGTCCTATACGGTGGCTACGTTTGGGTAATTAAACGCGGTGGTATCGATCTGCGGCTTGAATCGGTTCACGGACATCGATAGAGGCGAGCTTGGATTTCGCGATGCGAAATTGGAGGAAGATCATTTCGGAAAGTTGCTTCCATGAATTATAGATTCCATCGAGCGTTAATCGGATGTAGGAGTCTTTTAAAAATTGCTGGCAAATGTAGGATCACCGTAAGAATTCTTTAAGGAAAGAGCATTACCATCGTTATAATAATCGATATTTTTGAAATGTACCTGACAGATGGTAAAGATAGATTTTTAATACTAAAGAAAAAAAAATGAAAAGGCAGTATCGATAACATGGTATTAGTTGCAAAACTGTTGCGAAAAGTAGATTTCAAATTAGATTAGGTGTTTTAAGATGTTTCAATTATACAGGCCGAAAGCGACGATAAGGAATTCAAGAAATTTTTGCCTTAAAATTTAGGTATCCAGGACGTTCGAATAATCGATCGAGTAAAATGGTAGTTCTCATAATTAAAACGATGTTATATCACATTAAACCGTTAACAAAGAATCGAAGAAACGACCGTTTTGAAATTTAGGTATCTAGGTCATTCGAGCAATCGACAGAGCGAAATGCTGCCTCTCATAATTGAAACGATGTTATGTCACGTTACACCTTATCGAATTAACCCGTGGCGTCAGCCATTTTGTCGCGTGCATATGATATAATCTCAATGGATTTTACGAGATCAACGTGGAGAAGGGGGTGGTTGACGCTTGGGGAATAGTTGCGGCGACGAGGAGAGACCCGGGGCTCGATCCTAGTGGAAGGTATAATTCTGCAATTAACATAACGAGAAATCGATAACCCACTGTTCTATCTGCGATTACCAGCCACGACACAAAGGCTTCTATTCGGAACGCGCTATTAACCCTTTATTATCGAACGTATTACCGCTACCACATAATGCACACATACGTCAGCCTACAGAAACCTAACTATTAGGCAATTACCGCGAAACTACTCTAAGCAACGCGAACTCGCCCCGACTGCATGAATTGTTTCATTCAAATGTTTCGCATCCGTTACTTCCGCTTCTCTACTCGCAGCCAGGAAAATTCGTTAACCTCAACAATTCCAGGTATCAAGCGCACGGTATCTGTACCAAAAATCCTAAAGATAGTTTGCTAACTATCAGAAATTTATTACAATCGGAAAACTCTATAGAATAATTACAGAAAGTGCAAGATTTTTGCGGAAACTTCTAATTTTTAATTCTTCGTTGGACGCTGATTCGAAGGAAGAACATTATTGCCAGATATTTTGCAATTTGAGCGGTGATGATGATCATGAATTATGTACTTCGTCATTCCACAAGGTGATCGATCTCCACGACAATCGAGTTTGAAATACGGTAATTTGGTACGATAGAAGTTTCACAAAATGAAACTAGAAAATTATAAATATACAAAATTTATTCATTAATAAATATACAATATTTATTCATTAATAAATTAAACATTAATTAAACATTAATTGATTATTCATGCATAAATATTTATTTTCATCTAATGTACCAAAGAGAAGCACATATCGCCGACAGAATGATCGTGTAGCGGCACTCGACAGCAAACTTTCCAACGGTTTCTGTCCCGTGGCTTGCTACACAAAGACCCTATCCTTCGGACAAGATGATTGCCAGATCATTGATGAAGCCGAACGTACGACGACCGCGTACGACAGTATAGACGTGGTGAACACACCGTTCCGCGTACCACCGTTCTGGCCACACGATGTTACGCTGTGGTTCGCGATGCTGGAAGCGCAGTTCGGAACTGCCCGGATTACGAGCGACAAGACGAAATTTCAGACCACTGTCGCGAATATTACCGCGCCGCACGTGCAGCTAGTCCGGGACATACTGCTCGCCCCACCGGAAACGTACCACGACGTACGCCGGAGGGTACCTCAAGAAGGAGCTCATTAAGAGATTGGGGGACTCGGACTCCAAGAGAGTGCGAAAGATGCTTGAAGACCGCGAGCGAGTATGAACTATTCGCGGCCAATGGGACGCGGATCGCAACATACGGTACCATCGCGATTAACCTGAACCTGTCCCTAAGGCGACCCTTCAAATGGCGTTTTATAGTAGCCGACGTTCAAACGCCCATCATCGGCATGGACTTTTTGAGCTACTATGGGTTGCTCGTGGACCCGCGAAAGAAACGATTCCTCGACACGATAACCCAATTGTCATCAATGGAATACGCTGCCACGGCCGACCAAGCATCAATAAAAACCATAATCGGCGAATCAGCTTACCATCGACTCTTGGCGGAATTTCCGGACCTAACTCGTCTATCGGTTTTCGGACGAGAGAAAACTCGACACGGTAATCGCAAGCTCTACGCAAAGTGTACATCGGGAGTATTTGTTAATAAATATATTGTTAACTATATTTTAGTTTTTCTTTAGCACATATCACGACTTATCCACCTCAATCCAATATTAATATTCCGATGGCAAGACACGCCAATCATCCTCCCATGTGATGTAATCATATCGCAAACACGAGACATATAATTTTAACGATATGAAATAAATAGCGCGGAAATGATAGTCGAAATTTATTTAATATATTCACAAATTCTCATATGGATATCTAGGTTGGTTTGAAGAACATAACGGTTCACGGCCTCGCTTAAAAATTCCTCCATGTTACATACAACTTTCTCTCTAAAGAAACAAACGAATCTGAGCGATCGAGGAGCATTAACGTGCAACATTTCACCGGTCGTAAACCATTTCTAAATCCAGATGGAGAATGCTTTCGCATGGGCGTAACGTGTGGCCGGTAAAAGCACACACGGAGGAGCCCTTAGAGGGTGAGTTAGGTGGGCCAGACCTGAGGTGAAAGGCCCTTTCCACGGTGTGGAAATAATCTGGCTATGGAAGGGCACTTTGCCGAGGAGCCAGCAGTGTTTTAAATCCTTTTCTAGGAGCATCTCGTGGAGGGCGTAGAACATCGAGCCTTGGAACTTGGAAGCACGACGTTTCATCTCCTTCACGCCCTTCCTTGTGCTTTTTCTTCTTTCGATATACAGGGTGTTAGGAAAAAGTGGACGATATATTAGGTTCATGTAAACTAATTGGTAGAGTGCATCGAATTACGTAGGAATAACGCTGATTAAACGTATGATGATATTTTCAACGCATGATTAAAGTTTGAATACAAAGAAACATCCTACGTGCATCAACCTATAAGTATAAGGCGTATATTTAATAATCAAGACCACGAACGTTTTTTTAACACAACGTATAATTTCATTAAGAAATGGAAACCTCTAGGAAACAACGACGTCGATGTAGCGAGTATGAACAGCTTTGCAGATTCGTGGATGGCCGCTTTAAAATCGTATGACGGGACCACCCCTCTCGGTCAACTACTCCCGTTAAAATTTCGTTTCTACGCGGTGGGAACGCGTATAGTCGTAATTAAAATCCTGGCATACTTTCTGCGTTTCCATTAAAGTTCCTGGAAAATTTGTTCCTCGCCGTCGGTGGACAGAAATGGCCTGGGTATTACGTGTAATTATTGCGCGGATACTTGTGGAAAAAATGTTACCAACGGGATGGGATGGGTGTCGTGATTTGTTGAATTTCAATGCGCTTGATCGTGTGATTTCTGGTGTTCTATTTTATATTCATAGAATAGTAATATTCTCCTGTGTTTGCCTGCAATTCAGGTTAGGGTTCATGTTCCATTCATAGTTTTATACAGGGTGAATCATGAATTACTTTACATTCTTTTGTTGTCAGTGGAGCGACTGGAACTCTTCCCCTGTCGTATCATATAATTGAAACGGGCATTTAGGACGATTGGAGTACGATTTTTATCAATTCCCATTTTCCCAAGAAAATGAAAATGATAACAATGAAATTGTAACCTGTTCACAGTTTTTAACGAATGTTCAGACAAGTTTTCGTAACGTTAAATACGCAGCATGCAAAATATACAGAATAATAAAAATATTAAACATCAAATAAATAATATATAGTAGGATATATGTATGAAATAAATAATCAAAAATATATAAAATAACGAAAGCAAAATTCCATTTTTTTTGTTACGTTTATAAAAATATGGATTTGTACGGACATTAAGTTTGCATTAAATTGCAGTTCGTATCTTTCCAAAGAAATTCAATTTCCGGTTGCAATTTTAATTCTAATTATAACACCGTATGAATTCTTATGATAACAGTTTAATAGCCACGATAAAATTTCGATATACTACTTTCTTGGGCAGATGTTCCACTTGAGTTAAGCAGGATCACTTCCTTGGAAGTAACACGACTATCGTAAGACGATAAAGCTCACATTGTCCATGAACCATGGTGCAGGGTAGGTGAGAAGATAATGGTCGATAAACGCGGATAGGATATAGATTTTATGGTGTATCCGATCGATTGGTGCTATCGACCCTTGATTGTCTTGACATAATTAAACGATAATTACCTCAAGATATCCGGCGAGTCAAGCACAAGAAACTCCCGTTGCAGCCAATATGTCTTGTGCCAATCATCGGACGAATCTATTCCACAACACTGCATGTTAACCTGCATGCTGTCTATTTTTCGCTTCCATGACACATCTGTGAAGTATCTTTTCATACCTATTTCACAGAATATGGAGAATTTTGACGATGAATTTTGATGAATTTTAGAAGGAACTAATTCTTTAGAATACGATCAAACACGATTCATTCGTATTATCTTAAAAAAATCATAATTATTAAATGGCACTAAAGGAGAGACGCAAATAATATGTAACCTATGCATGATGATTGAATCTCCCATGGGTCACCAATAAAGTGACTCCTGGGAACGAGACATACGGTGTATGAAAAAGAATGGAAGAATCGTCGGGCGTATATGAATCTCGATTATTCTCACACGAGGTGGGACGGTATTCTGTGGAAGCGCCGACAAATTCCACGGAACGGTGGCCGGTAGCCTGGAATATTTTGCATTAGCCTACGACTTTCCGATATTTTATATCCTATCGAAGGAATTTGTCGAAGCGGTTGGATCCGTGGAAAATTGAAATTTTCATTTTCATTTCGCGGTCGAGACCTTCGGCGTATTAATTAAAAACCCGTGATCGAAATAATCAAATGTCGATTATAGTTAAATACTGGTGATTGAAGGTTCACGCGAGATCGTGCAGTTTATAGCGATTTCATTAGCGGTTTAGGAGATTTCAAAGTAATCACGTGGATCTTTCCATTTTAACGCAAGGGTAGAATAATGAATACGAAGATTCCCCATAGATAATTTTATCTTATTACAATTCTGTTTTTTTTCTTTTTAACTTTGTCATGCTTCATTCTACATTTATTTCGTCAAAGGAAGATAAAGAAATACTAAGCGCACGAAGATCTTCGTACGGTTCGCGATTCGCGGATAATCAAAGTAAAATATATGTTTATCGTCGATCAAAGAACTGTTGATTCGATTAACACGAAACGTTCCACTGCTACATTGTTTCCTTTTATATAATTTGCCAGTGGTATTAATGTTTGGACTATTCTGAACTCTGTCATTACCACTAAATTCACGAGATACAAAATATACAACGCATGTTCTGCACCATAAACGATTCTTCACCAGCACTCACCTAGAAGTACTAAGTCGATCGCGATCTCCATATCTCTCACAATTTACAGCTAATTAGGGTAAATTTGCGTAGAGCACGCAGCGGAACGCGACGCATCAGCCTGCAAGTTTATCGGGAGCAAACGTTTCGAATTTCGAGGCCCGGAGCAAGAGGATCCACAGAGTCACGTATCTATTCATTAAGTAGCTAGACACCAAACGAGATTTCCATCGGTAATTTCGAACGGGACAGCCGGTGTGCGTCGCGTTCGACCGTCGATTTGCATATTACATAGTCGGATACTATTTCGCGGAAGCGCACCGTTTCCACCATCTGCCTGCCATATTGAGACGATACTCTGCTGGATCCAGCGTGCCTCGTATACATCTAATCTTTCCCCTATTTTTCTCTTTCTTCTGTTTGCTTTGTTAAATATTCAAATTCGAAAAAACGACGGCCCAGCGGAAAATGAAGAAGGGAGAGGAACGTGGTAGGGGAAAAAAGATGGGACAACGGATAGGCGTTCACGAGGCGATCGCGCGGACAAAATGAATTCGCGCACAGCCACCTGACGATCCGCGAATATCGCTCGCATACATCGTTCGTCGATGAATATTTCACGATTCCGGCGTTTGCCTCGGTTTCGCTTTGTCTCTCTGTTTTCGGAAAATGGGTTATCCGAGCTCGGCCACCGACGAATACCGTTTGCCTTGCTTTCGTTTTCGTTAATGGAGTTATCGTTGGCTTCGTGCAACGCCTGTGAGCGTTTATTGTTCCAATGGATGGAAATTAGGGAAATCGCGAAGCTCGAAGATGTTATAGATCTGTTTGGCATTAATCGTTCGGAGAAGAAAGAAAATTATTCGAGAAATTAAAAATTTAGAAATGAAGATAAAGCGATATAAAACCGGGAGAACTCAATGTCCATAAAAAATAAGCGGCAGAAAGCAATTTTCCAGTTAGAGTCAAACCAAATAGACATAATCGATTTTTCCCCAATTTACCCTCCCCCAATATTATTTTAAACTCTGGAACTCACCCTCGTGAAGAGTTTGCCTAAGTTGAACCGTTAAAAGATCCGCTGTAGAGAAGCAGATGCTGGCCATGAAGCAGCCAACAAGTACCACGAACAAGCCTATCAGAGTCCATAGGAACAGTCTCAGGTTCATCCCTGGTCTGAAACAAATGAATCGTTCGTTATCACCAACTGGATGGCTTAATCTATAATCTTTATTTAAGACAGCCTAGAACCGGTCCATTTTTAACTCAGCAAGGAACCAGTCGTGATTAATTTCGTCTTCCAATTTTCACACTTTGATGCAAACACGGGTGCATCTATGTGCGTGTACGTGTGTGAATTGAAAGGAGGCGCGAAAATCATTCTAACCATCGACTAGATACACCGCGGAGATGCATTAACGAGCGAAAGGGTAATTAAAACAAATGAAGTTTGGCGGAGTATCGGTGGAATTACTTGAAAATTCTGACAAATCGATCGGCCTTTGGCAAGCGGCCGTTTTCCAATTCGTACTCGGCCGGTCGACAGAGAGAAAGAAAATTAAGAAAAACAAGCTACGGGTTAATTCTCCGGTCATTCTCCAACGAGGTTACGCTCGAATCCACTTCTCGCCACCCTCTTTTTCCTCCTAGCCCTTTTTCGTTGCCCATCTACCGTTTCTTTTCGTCTCGTCTATAAAGAGTCGAATGAACTGGATGTTCTCTTCGATCGTCGTTGTTCAGGTCAGATCCTTTTCTTAGACTTAGATGATTGTGAAGTTTAATCGATAAATTTGCTGATCGATATGCCATTGAGATTTTTCGTTAATTTTATTCGACGGATATAGCACAAAAGAATTCTTCACCTTCCTACCATATACGTTTAACGTTATTTATTTAGATGAATTTGTTTAGATTTTCACCATATAATTTTACGTCCTATCCTATTTTCTTCGAGGAAAAATCCTAGTTTCCAATTTTTTTAGCACTTTTGTCTCCATCTCTCACGGATTTTATATAATAGCAACCGAGACGCACATTGTGTTCGCGTAGATCCGGTTACAAGGACCAATTGATTGTATTCACGCACACTCGACATCCCTAATGAATGCTTCAATCCGGTGAATTTCCGTTCGCGGCGCGGTTTCCGCAGGGAAATATCAAGAATATCCTGTCGTTGTTCTCGTTAACTAATTTACGCGAAATCACAGCTCCGATCCGGCTAATTCGCAATTTGGCCGGTATTGTACCACGAAATTTAACCTTCCACCCTTTTTCAGTCTTCTGATTTCTCTAATTGCACTAATTCGCGTACCGATGAAACGTTGAAATAACTACATGAAAACGTATTGCGGCAGAGAATAAAGTTACAAATTAATTAATTACGAAGCTAAAGGGATGACACTTTGAAGAATTGAAATACGCGATTAAATCGAAAAATTCTCCGAACCTTTAGACACACCACAAACATGTTCAACCTACCAATTAATACGTAAAATTACAAAAAGCGACAGAATGTAATTTGAAAATTTGTGTTATGACGATAATTAGTTCACCGTTACATTTTAGTATTTCTAGAATATTTTATCATAAAATTAAAATTCGAAAAGAGATTACTTTTTGGTGATTCGGTTGTGAAGTCGGTACACGTGCAACGGCTGAGCAATTTGCAGAAAAATGAACTTATCTTTCTTACAACGTTTCCCTTCTACGAGGCTATCGTAAGAACCGAAGAAATTAAAGGAGCAATTTCGCTCGCGGTACCTTTGATCGCGTGGATGTTCTGGGTCGTTAATTAAGCCGCGATGTCATCTTCTTCTTCGTGTACATTTCGTGATTACGCGTTTCCACATTGAATATTGTAAGTTTGAGTGATGTACGTTGATTGCTATCACGATTACTTACGTACTGCGTACAAAATGTTTACAAATGTAACGATTACATTTTTAAAGAGAAATAAAAAAAGATCAAGATGAGGTTACAGACGATATAAATGAGACTATATACGAGATATGAGACAGACAATGTAGACGATGTAACAGATGTAAATTACAAAAGTACCATTCAATTTCCTTCAAATTCGAAATTTGTCAAAAAAGCTTCTCAAACGATATAAATTTTCTAACCTAACCGCAAACGTTATAAACCAATCAATTATATTTTTAATTGTGTCATCGATTCACTAATTATTCATTAATCCCTACAATCCATTATATTAATAACTCAAGGGTTACATAAAACAATTAATCTTCTGAATATAATATACGAATAAGGAATAAAAAGATTAAAAAAAAGAGCATTTCGTTAATTATGTCACACGTTTCCTCGATATAGAAGGCACAGAAAAGTGAAATCTTATTAACTCAACTACAATTACCCTTCGGCATAGTGGAAGTAATTATAGCACAGCTTCACGCCCACCAGATTATGAGCGAGCACGTAAAGACCGTATAACGTCAAGGTTTTAAACACAAGCCCGAAGAGATTCTCGTCGTCGAAGCGCAGTTTCGTCGCAATCACGAACGAAGCAATCACTCCCATGAAAAACAGCAGGAATCCGATAAGAAGACTCGCTAGAATCGAGAGCACCACGTATCGATGCAGATATTTTCTCTGATTTTTCGTGAATCTTATATCGAACACTGCCATTTTAATAATGTCACCGTATTTCCTTTCTTTTGTCCCATCAACGCCCTCTCGTACGATTTAATATTATTCGCCAGTTTTGTTTCTTCGATAATCATTGAAATTAGCTATTAAAATAGAAATCAGTCGTCTATTTGAAATTGACATGGATATTTGTATTCGCTGGAAGAATTCTGTTGTTAATAATGTTGTTAAATAAATTATTGCAAGAGAATCCAGGGATGACTGGAATAAATCGAAACGAGGAAGGATCTATAATCTACATCGTCGTCTAATTAGTCGTTCCCATGTCGCGTAGTTCGTTCAGAATTCTGGCACTTGTGTCGAGGCCGGTTTGCTGCCGTGTTAAGGATCCGGAATTTCCTCATTCCTGCGACGGAAACTGTACCCGCCGAGGTATTTCTATGGTATCTAGGAAGTCTTCGTAGCGAATCGCGTCCACGTCTACAGGGTGGAACACGCCACCTTACGACAAATCCTTTAACACTTACAGCAGTTCACAAAAATATTCCAACACTTACGAAAACCTTTTATGAATGCGTTGCTTATATTATTGTGTACCAATGAAATTTCAAAATGTTTTATATAACACGTTCAATACGGACATGTAAGTTCTTTACGGTAAGCATTCAAATACATTCTTTAATTTACTACGTGTATCTTCCATGCATTCAAGTCTCTCCTGTTTATTCCACTATCTTTGTTTATTCCTCTTTAAACACAGTTTCCGATAGAAATTATAATACCCACTTTATAGTAACTTTACGTTAAGCAACTATTACGATATAAAGAATCTTGAATTTGTTTCAACGTCGAAGAAATAAAGCCACAGAGATTTGCAAGAAAATTTCAGTCTTCTACTATTACCTACTACGTTAAAACTACCAATTGCGTGAAGGTTAAAACGCAAATTTCCAGTATGCTTAAGCTATCGAAGTTTCTGGTGGACGATGCAAAATCGTAGGATACACGGTAAAAGCGACGAATTGAAGGGAACACGAACAACGATTCTCCTTTTCTCTTATACATTCTCCCTTTCTCTCTCTCGGGGTGAAAATCGTTTAAAACGCGCCGAAAGTTTTTTAATTCCGCGAGAGGATCGTGCAGCCAGGGTTTTTCATTAACAGAAACTACGAAAAATCTGACGATGGGCGGCTAGCAGCGGCGTGCTGGAGGATTACTTCCAGGTCACCCGGTAAGTGCTAACGCGCGATACCAGCGTTGCTGTAACGGGCATCGTTGCAGGACGAGAAGAACGAGTAAACGAGGGAGTATGGAGGCATTCAGTGTACTCAAGGGTGGAAGTTGCGAAACGTGTACGGTCTCTCGCCTTTTGCTCCCACCCTTTTCTGTTGCCTATCAAAACAGTCATTTCGTACGGAAATTTCACTATCCTATTCCGAATGAATATTAATTCAATTCCCCTTGTATCTGATAAAAATCTCGACGTACACTCCGGTGGAAGGAATTCGAGAATCGTTGCGTGGAATCGGATGGCAGAATTTTATTTCCTCTTTGTCCGTGGCCACGACGTTTTAATTAATTTTTCCGTTTATCGGAGCGACCGTATTTATTTAGAATTTCTACGTACCTTTTAGCTATCGTATCGGATCGAGGTCTTTTTTATGGCCATGTTACTGGAAACTGCAATGTTTTGGAGAGTAGAATCGAATTAACTACCCATTTCTTTCAAATGGATTATTTAATTCTTAATACGTAGACACGAAATATTAAAAAGACAATGCGCTCTACATATGCTATTTGCGAACGATTTATTTAAATTAATTCCGTTAACAATCGAACTTCTGTTAATCTGTAACAAAGTCAAGTCAGAATTTTTAATTCTACGTGTCAATAATTATTCCAACAACATTGAAAATATTCCAAGCAATCGTTCACATCGAAACCTCGATATTTGATACTTACGTCTTACATTCCATAGCACGTTTCGATTAATCGAACGATCTACTGTGGCTGGCCGTATCGATAGCCGCAATACCGGTTGGAAACGCGGGGTAAAAACCTCCCCTCATAACCGCGATAAATTCATTGACAATGTATGGCCATGGCGCGCCTCGTCCCTCAGGAATAATCAATTACCACAGGATCATTAATTAACTGGGAAAAGTGCAACGATTTAAAGGCAGAGTAACGATGCAGGTGGTACGGTGCCACGGATGAAAGAGGAAGTATAACCGGATGAGCATAAGACACCCTATAATGAATTACCCTCAGACGATTCGAGGATTTAATGGGAAAATATTTCGTGGAGATAGTTGAAGAATTTCTTTTCGAATTTAGAAATTGATGAGATTATGGAATTTAGCAGAAGTATCGATTAAATAAATATTTTGCGGAACGTATCGTATTTCTTTAGAACAGAGAATTTTAATTCGATTACTATTTATCTTTCTCTACATAATCTTAGACTTTATAATTATTTCTCGAGCGAATATGTAATAAAATTATCAAACGTATACTTTATAATTTCCATCCAATTTCAGAACGAACTAAATCATCCGTTTGCTAGCCTGCGATAAATTCTCCATAGAATTCATCCCACATTTGCTACCAACAATAATTCATATTCCTCACAATCAAACCATCAGAAGGTTCTAATCGATCTATTATTCAATCTGTTTATTTCATCAGGCGTAAAACTAAATCTATCACACCTCCGAATAAATCCAAATCCAAATTTGCAAAAATTAACTATCAATCGTTCATTCGTGATAATTCTCGCATTGCGTAATTCGTCGTTATTTTTTCCCTCTTTTCAGCTATTTTTTAACCTTCCCTTTTTCCCCTGTTTATCACGGCATACACAATTCCCGTTCGCTGGTTAACAACGGCCAATGAAAACGTTTCATTACGCATCGGTGTTCAGTTGTTCGTCGACCAGGGCCAGCTTTATCGCGTTTGTTTGCTCTTCTCAGTACGCTGATTTCCGGAAATCCGCGGGAAATCATCGAGCCACCAGTTTAAACGCAGCTTCAGCGACGTTCCCGAGAGGATTCGAAGGATCCCACGGTTTAATCGAGCATTGCGACTGCTAAGGGCCGATTCAGCGGGCTCTTTGGTCCAAATTCTGACGTTTCAGAGATTCGATTTTAGGGGCAGAGTTTTATGGAGATTCTGTGTGCTGAGATCTAACCTCGTTACCTGAGATCTACCTAGCCGTATTTGAACTTGCGAAAATTGAAAAATGTTTAATCCATATTCGAGGATTTTCCGTTATACACGTTTTTTATTCCCGAGGAATTCTATTATTTAGGAAGGGATGTGAGAAAATAATTTGTTATATGTCTGAGGAGTCAGCTTGATGACTGGTCACTGCACAGGATTAATTACAAGCAACGCCGAATAAAATTGATTTGTTTTATCTCTCAAAGATTATTCTTTAACAGTCGTACCGTTATTTTTCCAGCATATAAATCTTTTATCTCAAAATATCCCATGCCCTCGATATTTAGAGAAATCAATGACAAAATGCACGAAATATTCGCGTAACTAGTGGCGTCGTAATCATACAATTTCACGTTACAAGTTTTGTTACCTGCTGTAATAGGAGAGAAATAACGCAAGCTGACAGATCGGAAGCGATCGATTCAATTTTCAACCAATTTTCTCCATCGATATAGTCAGGATCGAGGCGACAAACGCGTGTGGCAACTCAAACAATCAAACGGAACAAACGGCCCGCCTAAATCGTGCCAATCGATCGGTCCTGGTTGACCAGCGGATCTATGCCTCAATTAACACCTGGCTGGTGCGTGCGCACTGGTCGCAATACATCGGAATCAATCCTCATTAGCATAGGTTTTAATTTAATTGCCGCGGGGAACGAGCAGCGCCACGATACCTCGTTATTTTTCTCGATCGAGCTCGTTTCTGCCGGACACCCTGTTATTTCGTGTCCAATCCGGTGACCGTGTTCACCATGAAATGCTAAATGGTTTCGATTTATCGCTTGCAAAGAAATTCTCCGAGGAAAGTTGCACCTTTTTTTTTTCATTTTACCTTATTTTACTATCGAAATTTTTGTCAATTTCTTCTTACGCTTCAATATTACGCCGTTAATCTTCTTGTTCGACTGTGTTTGGCGGTTACATTTTTTTACACTTTTGATTTACATTCTTTCGTAGATTATATCAGGACATTTTCGATTATCAATTTTCTTAGTTTACACTTACAATATTGTAGGATGCTAGTTGAATTTTCTTCTTTTCTCTGATTGACCAAAGTTTTCGTCAACGTGGAACGTTCTTTTTTTATTTCCTTAGGTATTATTTCATGATCACACAGATTGACGACAGACGGCAGTAAATTACCACGAATTCAGCTATTCTTCGCGCGAGCTGGCGGAGATCCGCGCGCATTTTATGAAATCTCGCGGGCTAATAGCTACGGGTGGATAAGATGCGGGCCTCACGAGCTCGTAAAGAGGAAAGACGGTTCTTACGTAGCAGGGCGGGGAAAAGAAGCCGGCTCGCGAATTATCCTTCTAGCGAGAATGGTGGAGGGAATTCAGGCGGGCGATCGACCGTGACGAGTCACGCCTTTCCGTCAGAGAATCGACGGGAATTTTTCTCAAAAAATATTCTCTTTTCCTTAGATCGGGATCCTCTGATCTCGTGATTTAAAACGGGCCAACTGGAAATGTCGGAGAAACGAGATAAAAGGATTCGACGATCGAAAAAGATTTCAATATTCTGCTATTAATTTCCGACAAGATTTCTCGTAATAGCGAATTCTCCCGAAATATACTCTCAGTCGAAGCGTTTGGAATTACCATGCATTTGAAAATTAGAAAGACGAATAAATTTAGAATTTTGTTTATCTTCGATCCAGTGTGGATTTTTAATTAAGAATTTAACAAAGTAAAAAATGATATATGGTATTTTTGGCGGGGAATTTATTGAGAAATCTACAACAACAAAGAGAGTTTACAATATCTACCTTAAATTGTAATTTTTATATGAGAAAGTCATATGTCTTACTAATCGACAAATAAATGAATAATGTCTGTTTTGTAGTATTCCTGGCAACAGTTTAATAATTAAACAAATTAGAGAATATTAGACAAGAATAGGAGATGTTAAAAAAGTTAAAAGATCATCAAATCACAAAAATAAAGCTTCCAGGAACGGATGACTATGAATTTAACAACAAAAGGACTATATAGTGAACGTACACGTATAGAGACAGTCCGATTATAGAATACTAACAGAGGTTTCCTTTTCCTTCATGCAACAGTCGAATCGTGTCACGATTCCCTCGTCGAATTCGACTCGCATTATGCACGCGTAGAACGTGGAAACGCTGACGAACATAATCGCATTAAGGTCGCGACAAATTTCGACGCTGCCTGGATGCTTATTGCTTTGCACGTACCAGGATGCATACACGAATACGTTGAATCGAGCGCAAACGCGATAAGGGAATCCGTGCTCCTTCAAAATTTCGACGAAACAACCTGCACCACGAACTTTCCAAATAAGCTTTAAGCTTATTAGCGGTATTTTAAACGGCGTTCGTTCGTTTTGTTTATCTTTCTGGAAATAGATCTTTCACGGAAAAAGGATAAGATTCTTCCAGACATTTTGATAGGATGACGATTTTTCTATACGCGCGACACGTACATAAAGTTCTTAGAGAAAGACGCATAATAATTTTATGAGAAAAAATTCACCTTTTAGATACAGCATTCTAATATATCGATGTAAAATTTCCTTTACAGTTGACCCAAGTCATAACCGAAGGAACTGTTGTGATAATCAGGCAAGCAGCACTTTCCATTAAGGTAAATAAATAACTAACTGACCAATTGAAAATCAATCACAATCAAATGAGTTTTAAACGCGCGGTATAAAGTTATAATTTATGGAACGTTTGTCACGTATCGCAGAATGCGACATTCGTTTCTACAATGAATAATGCTCGTTCCGAGCCGCGCTGTTACGCTAGAATCCCGCGTGAAAACTTTGTTCATATATATCGGATGTTATTGATATTTTGACTATTCTGCTGTTCATTTCGTTTCCGATAAAGCTGTCTCGATTTGATTATAAATTCTGGTTAGCGTTGTTTATTTGAAGGAAATTTGCTTCCAGTGAAATTAATATTAAATTTATTAACAAGTTGCTCGAGGATTCTTCTACAAATTGCATCTTGACATAAACGGGGCTAAAATTAAAAAAAGAACCAAAGGAATGAAGTTAATGGAGCTGGAACTTGCAAGTATAAGTTTTCAAAGCTTCCGGTCGACTGCTTGCTTTTAAATACACTGCCCCTCAAAAGTTTGCTATTATTGTTTGATAAGAAAGGAACTTGGATTCGTTAATGGAAAAAGTACAAATATTCCAGCCTTTTAGTAAATTAGTACACGAAGAATATTGAACTCTACAGAGTTAGACAAAAAACATACACATTTAAAGGAAACGATGCTGACATTTCAAACTGTTAACCCCCGTGGTTGATCGAATATCGTTGTATCTTGCGCGTGACGCGCCGATTAACTAAAAATAGCTATCTATCGACGAGTGTCGACTCCGTGACGAATGACGATCAAAGAGGACAACTAGCAACTAAGAATGACGATTAACCATCAACTAGTTATGTCTAAGAGACAACCAATTTTGCAGTCACCTCCTCCAGTCGGTCTGTAGCGAGACGTACTGCTCGAGCAGGTGTAAAAAAGTTAGTCGCTGATGGATGACGGTTTGGTAATAGGATGATTTCGCCAGGTCAAAACTCGGTGTTACGTTACGATACGTTTTTTAACAAGAGAACGAACAATGACCGACTTCTAACGAGACGAATTTCTACTAACTGGCGCGCGTAGACTAAGGAAATTTGTTGAATAGCGAATTAAAATGTATACGATGCTTCACTGTATCGTAAAGTCACCGCGTTGCGTTCTTCAACACAAACAAAAAATCATCTTAATCCGAACAAGATTCCGCGCAGAGTTCCGAATGTATGTGTCAAGGGGTTCGGTTTCCACCCACAGAAACCATTCGTAGCTGATCGTCGCGAGTTACTAAAGTCAAAACTAGATTGTCCCCAGACTTCACTGGCACGTTTCTCAAACGCTGTTAAATATTGAGCAGTCGCCGGGTGTTCGCTTAACGCGAAGGCTATAGCTTCGTTTGACCGTCCTCGATGGTTCCTCTGGAAGGCCTTGGGGAGCGTATCGCGGGTGGCAGTCATTTGAATTTCGAAACATCTCCAGAGGGGGATTACGTTTCGCTGTACATGCAACTTTCCGCTCCTACGAGCTCGTGCCGGTTGGGACGCGGATCCATTCGATGATGAGATCGGCTGGAAAGCAGTCGATCTTACCAGACGAGGAGAATAATTCCGTTCCACTGTTCTTTCCCTGTGAAATAATGGTTTTCGTCGGAGGGACGACAACGAAAGAAGAAGCGGAACGTAAATAGGAGATGTTCCTTTAAAAGATGAGGACAGAGAATGTCTGGTTGATGAGGTGGAGGAAAAGGGTCGGTTTCAAAAGGAGGAAGGGTGAATTCTGGTAGACTAGTCTGGAGGCAGTGTCGTTTGTTCGCAGGGTAAGTGAGAGAGAGAGAGAGAGAGAGAGAGAGAGAGTGAGAAAAAGAAAGAAAATAGAAGCTAGTCCGCGAAATGTAGCGTTTCCACGTGAAACGAGTATCGGCTGGTGTCGTCCATTTCACGGTCCGTAGTACGTCGACGTCACGTTCTCATACGGTTCTATGAACAGCAGAGGATGGGTGTGGTTTTGTCGAAAGCGAACGTCGACGAAAATCGCTCGATAAATGTGAGTTCATATAGAATAAAGTTTGTCTTTATTTTATGGTGATTTCTGTCACAAACGAGTGTGCGACTCTAATGGGATATCATGGTGAAAAGATGAATTGTAATCACTGGATTGTAATATTCGTACACAGTTGTAAAGTATAATATTCGATCATTTATCGACACCTTTTACGAATATATCGCGTGTTTTATATTTTGAAATTTGGATAACTTGGAAACCCTCTATAATAAGATGTATTTTTCTATAAAAATTCCTGTTTTGTAACGATTTTGATACAAAAGCTTGAAATTAAATTCACTGGGTCTCGCGCAAACTGTTTTCAAGAGATGAAAAAACCGAGCCGATTTTCTGATTGTTTTATCAGTTCTCTGTTACGTATCACATCGGTGATTTCCGATAACTCGTTCGGTGTTTAAGCTCCGCATGCGTTTACTTCTTCTGTCGCTACTGATTCGACGATTTTTTTTCGTTAAACCGAGAATCGAGAATGTTGAAGGTTTCGTACAAAGAGATCACTCCCTTCACCTCTGCCTCCTCTTTCTCTCTCGAGTGTTTCATTTTGCTTCTCCCTTGTATTTATTGTTTCTAGCGAAAGCACAATCGACTACGTGAAATATTTTTCCACTCTGCCACGCCAATTTGCAAATCAATCCATCCCCTCGTTAAATATTTACCTATTGGAGGATGGCTACAAAATAAAACCTTCTAAACTCTACAAATAACTTATTGTATTAAGATCAATATGTACTCAGATATCCAACTCCATTTCAATATAAAACTTCCGCTTCAAAAGTCAGCGTACGTATTTCTCCAACGCTTTTCATTCTACTCTACTCTTATCTTTACTCCTTCAAAACACGTTCAAAAAATCTACAAATTTTATACAAACACTCCCTCGTGGATAGAGGAAATCATACTCGTTAAAACGCACTTTGTTTCGTCACGATATCACGATCCGTTACGGAGATACAGCCTTTGGAAGCGCGCGGTTCGAAACGCACGAGACGGAGTGAATGGCAGTCGAAATTCCCGGAAATAGCGTGACCCATTTTTCCCCCACGGCATACGCACGCGGCGTAGTAGTAGTAGTATTGGATAGTAGAAAAAAACCGCTGACTCGGCGTCCGTCACTGACCAGCGCACAAGTGCCAGGCGTGAGATAGGTCAGTGGTCGGGAGCGACGGAGAGGCGCGAGTCGCGCGACGAGGATAGAGACAGCGAGACGGCAAAAATTACGTTTGGATTTAAAGGACGATATCTCGGGAACGGAAAGTCGTATCGACTTGGGACAAAAAGCATTTTAAACGACAGTATCCCGTGCTTCTTACCGATTTCGTAACAGTTGGCTCTGAATTTTATTCTTTGAATTATGCAGCTTCTCGTTTTAGATATTTTTAATTCGTTTTGCGTAGTTGTTGACGTTATTTGATCGATTATTTGTGACTGTAAATGGACTTCTCGTGTGCAGCATTATTATCAGCGTTGGGAACAAGGGTGATACAAGTTTGAATCCAACTGTAGAGTTTGGAACGTGTGAGGAATACGGCATATGTTCGGTTATTAGAAATTGTGATTAACGAAAAATTTGTAAATGGTCTTTTGCATGAAAGATTGAGAAATAAGAATAGAGAGAAGTTATATATTTTGATCTGAAAGCTCTGCTCTCTGTTCGATAAATTAATTAATAAAATGGTTCGAAGTAAATTATTTTCTATCGTACGAAAACGAAGCTTCTTTGATCATTCGAAAAATTCGATTAGTTCATTCGAGGAATTTGGAATGTTTTAGGCGTTTGAACCTCTGTTGATAGAACATCAAAAGAATTACGTTATGCACAGACGGTGAATATAACTGGATAAAATTTTCAAGAGAAGGATTACTAGAGAATTTCAAAGACGATATAACGAGGGAATTGGTTTTCATCATTTTCGTACGTGAGCCAACTATATTTGAATTTTTATCTAATCTTTCAATCACCGATTACTACTATACAAGCACAATGAGCGAAATCATTCAAAGTTTGTCAGAGAAAGAAAAATTCCAGAGGATCTGCAAGCTACGGTTCGTCAACGCTCATAGTAAGACCCATCGTAGAACGAGAAATTCAAATCTTACAAAAGCTTTTACATTCCCTCACTGTGTCTGCAACTCGCCTCGCGTTTGTGATTCGCTTCCTGGCTCCAGCTCACGTTGATGGTAAAGTTTTCATCGGTATCACTCTCGATGGATGCGGCTGCGTCTCCGTTTTCCGCGGCGAACTTCGATCATTCCCAACTTTGTCCCTGCCATCGATCTCGTCTTGGCGTCCCATCGACATAAATTAACCGACATGGAATTTCGTGATATTCTCCGTTTCCCTTAAAGCGTTTCCTCCTCTATCTCTCTTTCTCTTCGCCACTGTTGGTCAACTACAAATCACAAGATGCTGTAGCAATGTTGGGTCGTAGATAGCTTTCCGTTCCTTCGACGATGCAACAAACAAATAAAGTAATAATAATTGGCCTACCTATATTTATGCAAATTCATATTTTTACACGATCGAAGAAATGAGATTTCGGAGGAAGCTGAGTTCTCTTTTTACCTTCATAAAACATGTTTATCGCATTTCGTCAAATTTCTCCGTGATACCACGAATCCTAGTCTGCCAATGCATTTCCCAAGTTGTTCCCCACTTGCTTTGGATTACTTTGCTATCGACACTTTAGTACAAAGCTTTGGCAATTCGCTTAGTTCTCTGTACAATACGAAGTTTACGAAATGTTTACGAAGGCTAAGAAGCGTAAAAGATCGATACGCTATTTCGTAAATATCCATTTCGTAGAGAGACGTTCCCGAGTCCCGTGAATTTTATTGCATGGGCGAAGTGCTCTCGCCAGTTGGTTTCCTCGGTGTGCAACCCTCGACGACCGGGGATGCTAAGAAACAACGGCCTGTAGATTATCGTTCTCGCGTTTCATTGTAATTCAACGGTCCTCTCGTGTTAAACGCTGCACTAGCTGCTTCCTGGCTGTGAAAGGAAGCTATTTGGGACCGAGCAACTCGAGAAAATAGGCTAAACTTTTTCGTGTTCCTCCAGGAAGCCGTTAGATCTCATTTTGAAGGATTTTGATTCAACTTGATGATTTATAATTTCAGATAAAATTTGTAGAAAGCGAAAACACCATTTTTAATCGAGTATTCTAGTCGGATTCGATGGAAGATTTTCGAATCTTCACTTTATCGGACATCACAAATTTTCAATTCCTTTTTCTCTTTGTTCCTTGAACGTAAAACTAATGCTTTTTTAAATAAAATATCCACACTTCTACGCAGCTAATCAGGAAGATTTCCTGAAATATCTTCGAAGACGCGATCTTCATTTTTGCTTTCCTTTCTCGTGTAAGACCGTAAATCATCGATGTCCGCGTATTCTCGTGATTGCATTCCACTAATCGGCCAGCACTCTGCTCGGCCAATTATCATTAAATCGCATGTGCACACACGCGACGTTCAACCGGCGCGAAACGTGGAACGGCTGGGAAAATTGTTTAACGTTGGAAAATTGGTGCAGCGTGCAAGTGTTTCTGATTCAACGACGTCCGCGAAAATTGCCCCGGATACGGTACATATTTGCCAGGGAGGCCAGACCAGAAATTTATCGTTCGATCGACCATCATCGCCAGAGAAATACACTTATCCTGATTTATCGCGCTCGCGAACAAATACGCGCTAGCAAACGTGTAACACGCGTCTCTCGTTAATCCGCCTCCTGGCAGCTGACAATTTTTTCGTCAATTAAACCAGCTACAACACCCCTCCCCCACTTCTTTCTGATCATGTGTTCGTTCATCCTCCCGAATACAGCTTTTAATTCACTCGTTTAATCCCCTTTGTCACTCGAAAACTCTCTCTTCACTTTTTGCTTCATTGTTTTTTATCTTCTCTTTTTTTTTTATCAGAGTTATATCGATAGTATGAGGGAAACTGTAGAGCCTTGTACAGAGATTAAGAGTTTTCTGTCTCCTGTTACAGAATTAATTATCCTCTGTGATCCCGAATTAATCTTTAATTACAGGGAGACACGAGAGTCGAGCATAAGTAGCAAATGTACAGGCCAGTTTTTTGACTGGTTTATTCTCTGTCGAATAGTTTGGTGATTTTGTTAGTGAGCAGACCACTACTATATTTATGCAAATGAATAATATTTCGTGGCTAAACTTAAAGAAATGGAACGTAACAGATTTGTCTCGTTTACTAAATATTACAACAAGTATGTATCGTACTTGGGATATTTTATATATTACCTATATTTTTGTAATTTCAGAATTCCCATAAATAGTTTAGGTAGAGATGAAGGGTACAATGGTAGGTTTCGTCAGGATAGTCCATCTCTTCTCCACATTAATCATCCACAGTCGCTAGGTTTTGGGAAGAGATTAGACATCAAACCGCTTCCATCTTCTCTACGATTCCATCTCAGTAGACCATTCGGAATGTTCTTCCTTATCCGTCATAACGACGATCGTTCTCCTCGATCTTCCCAATTTACGATATTCATCGCGACTCTATGAACTCGATAAACCCTCGTTCTACCGAAATTGCATTACACAATACAATGACGAACTGAATATTTCACAGAGAGACGACATTCGTGTAACCTAATAAAGACGATCGTTCCTTTTATCGGATGTTTAGTTACAAACAATAAATCATATTTGTAGAAAAGGAGAAAATAGATAGTTAAGCAATTTAGTTTGATGTTCGAGCATTCTTTTATAAAACGCGTTGAAATGTTTGTTTACGTTTAGCAAATAAACCAGCGTCTTGCAAAAGTTATTGGAAAACAAATTAGTATTAATAATATTGAATCAAATAAATAGTTCAAATTAATACCAAATGTTTCTAAATTTAATGCACTTATTCTTTAGTAAAAAATTATGAAATGATACGAAAGTAATCCCAATTTAAATTTATCTTAAATTGGGTCTATAATACAGAATCGTTACTGTGATAATGACTAAGTATTCCCAGCTTAAGAGTATTAGAGCGTCGAATTTTCAAGTTATAGTGAAGACGCATCATATATCTTTTGCCGCAAGATAAGTCTAAATTATTATACGCGAACGCTTCATTAATCATATGTGTACAAGATTGTTTATCGTTTAGTCTATCTAAATAAATTTCACCATCATCAATCTAATACGTTAATAGATATTGATGTACGTAATACTTTTCGTTATGTAATACCACGCATTGCAAGGTAGGCTTCACTATCAACTTCAAGAAAAATAATATTCCTTGTACTTATTTCAATTAATAATTATCCCCTTCTCTTTATCGTAAAATTTTTAAGCTTTAAGTTTTTAAGTTTTCAAGTTTTTCAGATAATACTAGATCTTAAGAATCGTTTCTATAGAAAAAGTTTCTCTTACCTTACCAAAGCACGATTCACGATCAACGACAAACAATCACCCCCATAAATATCCAACTCGTCCTTTTTCACTTAGAACCAGACAACCTATTCCAGAAAAATTCTCAAACAGCTTGTTATCTTGCCCACCATCAATTTCAAACAATAACGAGGCCAACTAGCTACTTTTCTACTTAATCGGAAGGAACGTAGCGCGCACGCAGGCTGTTTCCAGTTTTTCAGAGAAACTCTCGTAGAATTCGTAGAAATCGTACTACAACTTGTGCCTTTTGTTTTTCTTCAACCTGTTCGTCGTACGTTTCTCGTAGGAGAGAGAGAGAGAGAGAGAGAGAGAGAGAGAGAGAGAGAGAGAGAGAGAGAGAGGGGATGAAAGAATAAGGAAAAGGGGTGGTGAAACGCGAAAGGGGTTGGCTTGTCCGCGTGAATTGCTAGCACGCAGACGTTACAATATCCAGCGGCAGCGATTCTTCCGCAGGCCGCTAACTGGAACTCACTGCATTAAAGTTTACCCCCGCCGGTTCTTTCTTATCATAATCGCATTTGTGGATAATGGGCCAGGGATAATTTGTTATCGCGAGATGTCATGGAGCAGAAACTTTTTAAATTACTTCGTTCCTTCGGACCAACTTTTCTTCCCGCCGCCATGCACTCCCTCCACCCTCAACCACCACCCGTTATTCCACGTCTTTCTTTCTGTTCTCGCACAATTCCACACCCTTTAGTCTCGTTCCGCTCTGTCTAACCCCGCACTGACTTTTCCACACGAGTTCAGTCGCCAGAGATACGAGATCACCGGTTAGTACATTCGGGTTACATTGAAATCATCCACTAAGATTTCACCGATACAGATTTTATTCAGTAGAACTCGCTAAAATTAGTCTACATCGATCATGATACTAAGGAACAATTACGAGATATTTATGTTAATGACATTACGATACGTCACATTTTCTACTTTTTACAAGAATATTTTTGCACAATATTTACGCAGCTTGATGCAATACTGTAAATTGAATTAAATTAAATTAATAAAAATTATCGGATAATACTTATATCAGTCTAATTGTTTCAATATAGTTGTCGGTAGAGATTGTTCGTGAATTTCGTTCGATTCTCTGTTGTGAAATTCGCTCTGTCACTGATATCAACGTAACACGAAACGTTCACGCATGGAATACAATACGGAGATATTTTCTTACCCATTATTCTCCCTTAACCGCTGCTCTCTTCCCATCTCTTCTCTACCTTGTTTCAATCCTTGTTTCAAACAAGGCACCGGAGACGCATTCAACTAGAAGACGTCGCGTTCTTAATGCGTCGCGATGCGCGGACAGCCGGTTGTTTGCCTCGAAAACGCGGCCCGTTTAGCCAGTGTGGTTCGACGCGTAAATACTCGCCGCATCCGGCCACCAGCTTTTACACGGATTGTTTCGTTGCCAGACGGAAGAATCGGTATAAAGTGGAGGACTTGGTACGAGGCGAAGACAGTAGGAGGAAGTTGCAGAGTCGAGAAAGTTTCGGCAATTCGCGATGGTTTCGAGAAACGAGCTACCGTCTCATAACTTCCGTCATGGCAAACGTTTCGCAAAGGAACACGCCGTTTGCTGGATCCTTTTCCACTTCGAAAGGACGACGCACTTCGTGAAGGTTCACTGGGACGTGGCCGATTTTAGGAAACGGCTGAAAATTGCGCGCTTGTTTCCGGTTTCCGTAGTTTCGTAGATTCCTTAAATTCCTTGGCTGCAACTAGCGAGAGGTTTACTTTCAGCAGTAGTACGAGTCAATAATTCACCGGGCAATATTGCCGGTGCTTGCGTTAGTCAGTGGTACGACCGGATGATTTATCGAACGGCCCTCCGGCGCAGTTGCTTATCTACGTCGCGGCGGAACTAGTCAATGCTCTTTCTCTTCCGTCGTATCTCTAAACTGTCGCTTTAACTGTGACGGCAGTCGATAATTTAACGTACACGCAATAGCTTCATTCTTTCTCTGATATTTTGTCATCGTATGTTTTCCGCTAAGGAATATCGAGCTATAACTAATTTAGTCCGCGAGTGTAATTCATCTGTGTATTGAGAATCTTGCCTCGATAAGCAGTTGAGAAACGAGCAGATCGTTCTACGTTGTCTCCGAATTACGCCTACATGGAAAACTATCGTTCGCTGAGAGCCTCTCGAATCAAATATCCACCGGAAGCGAAAATGACCAACGACGCGGAATATCGTCAGGGAACATTGTGAAACATTCCCGCGTACGCGCGCGCCAGGGAGAGAGAGTGAGAAAAGCTGCATAGTGACCTTTCCAAGCAAAACTGGGAAAAAAGAGAGAAGGAAAAAACCGGGTTGGAAAAAAAGATAGGAAAAAATGAGAAAACAATCGCTGCCGGACGAAATACCTTCCAGGATCGCTTTTTCATCCCTCGATCGTGGCTGTCGAACCGTCGGAACGAGACGCAGGTGACCGGCCGTGAATCGAATAATCCGGATAACGGCGGATGCATTTTTTTCCATTTTCCCGATAACCCTGAAAACAATGTTGTATCAGTGCACGTGCGCGCGCGCCCGTCTGCAGGAACGCACTGTAGCTCGTCGCGAGCTACGTGAAATCGGTGAATTACATTTTTACACCTTTTGACGAGGCTTTTCCTCCCTTTCCTCTCTCGCTTTCGTTCTGTCTCTGTTCGTGGATTACGATCCGGTCGACCGACCGGCAGAGGAATAACGCGGATTTCTCGTCTGTTGATTCGGCCGCGCTGATTGTGCCTGTGATTTACATCGGACGGCCCTGTAAATTTTTCGTGCGACGGTACGTTCGCCTGAAACGCGCACTCGTCCTGTATTTCGATCGCAGTTGAAAGAAACACCGTGTTTTTTTCCCTTTATTTCTGCCCGCTCTCGAATCGTCGAATTAGCAATTGAACGCGGCGGCGAGTAATTGAGTCCTAGTACTTGCAACTCTATACTGATTTGGTGGATTATTTCTGCTACTTGCCGAATGTAATTACAGATAAAATACGCGACAGAAGTATCATTAGAAAACAAGAATGAGAAAGAAGAAAACTGGTTTTTGTAGCGTAGAGATATCCGTTGACCCATATTAATTGCTTAATTGACCAAATTAATTGGATTATCGATATATCGGTATTACCTGTTTAATATAGTTCCAGATAGAATACATACCTTAAATATAATGGAAAATAAGAATTAAGAACAAGAGAAAACGTTTTTCTACTATGGCGTAGAGATAATGGTTGACTCGTACTACTTGCAACGATTTTTCTCCGATTAGCGAAGCGATCCAAGTCGAAGCGATTCGAAGTTAAGGAACTTGAAACTGATTTGCTAGCGCGGAGCTGTTTTATTTTGTTTATCTAAAAGAGATACGCTTATACCATTCTTCCACGCATTGAGCTCTTTATATAATATCAAAATACACGACCGCGATTACCCTGAAGGTATAGTAATCTGAATTCGATCGTGGTCCACTAATATCGCGGCCAATTTCAAGGTGAATTAAATCAACGTGATCGAAATTTAAATTGGCCGGAGCGCGGCGTTACAAACTGCGCGTTATCGAGAACCACAGTTCCTCTCTCTCTCTCTCTCTCTCTCGGCATTAGAATATAAATTAAAAAACACACGTGCATACACTGCCACTCTTGTTCTTCCTGTAAAACTAATTGAGTTTCTTCTCTTATATTTTAAATAAACTTCCCATCCCTCTAACCTGTGGTTATATAAATTCGCATCAATTCAAAAAAAAGAAAAATCCTTAGGAAATTTTCAATCTTATCTTTCCTGAATAATTTTACTGGCTCGTTTATGACAGTCCTCGTCGGTTTATCAGATGGAAAAGGGAGGTCGGTTTATCGAAGTTACGAAAGTAAAATGCCTTCCGTTGGAACGCGAGGGAGTGGAAAAATCGCGAGGGGGAAAAATTACACGGACGCGAAATCACTCGACCCTCGGTTTAATAGAGGCAATGGGGGGCTATAACAACGGTTATGGCATCGTTACACGAAAGATGTTCATTGCAAAGCGAAGGAACTCGCTCTTGAGGCATGATTTACGTGGGCCAGCTTCCAGATATCGAGCCACGCGTTCCAGCTTTCGCTGTAACCAGATCTTGAGGACACTATGCCTTTTAATTGCCTCGAATCTGGTTACCATTATTCGCCTCTTACCTTACCTCCGCTCTAGTCGAACCTGAATCTTGCACTTTCCACTGTTACTCCGTCAAACAAAATGTTCATTACGAAATGAGAGCTATTACTTAGATTCTCTATTGGAGAGCTTCAAATGCGTGGCATTTGTGATAACGGGGCAAAACGAGCTCAAAGAAAATTTAGTACCCGCCGTTATTACTAAGCTTCGTAACGCATGAAATTTTTGATAATGGGATTAGACGATGTCAAGAAGAATGTGGTTAGAAATTGAATTAGAATTACGTACGATTAGAGAATTTGTCTATGTTGAAGGTCACCACTTCTAAGAAAACTCTACATCTGGTCTTTTTAGCTTTCTAAAGCACTGAAGCCATCGACAGCGTACAGACAAAAGACTGGGACGAAGGCAGACCATAAATAGCCGACAGGCGACGTTGGCTTCGGGGTTTTCAGTTATAGGGTAACACTGCTAGCGTGCGGATCTGGACCAGCTCAAATTATTATTTCATACTTGTACTTTTCACTGCTGTATTTAAAATATATTTTTCTACCTTATAATTTATCCACGCATCTCTCTCTTTATACATCTAATAGCCTCAACAGTCTAGAATTTAAGATTCGGTTCGTTCAATTTTAGTTGAGATGCACTCAGACATCTGTTTTAAAATATAAAGCGCGAAGTGTATGCGGCTAGAAATTTTTTCACACCTCTGTATATTAAGCAAGAAATTGCGCACATTATACTTTACCATCTTTACGCGGAAAGTTGTCAAAGTTACCATAAACTAGCCGCAAAAGTTTTTCATCCCCAATTATCCCAATTATCAAAATTGTTCACGAATGAAAATACAAAAAGTGGGGACGAAATTCGGCGCTCCCATTGCACAGGGGCAAAGTAAATATTTGAGAGGCTTAATTAACATTTCTAAGCGGGACCAGGCCAGCTATGCGAATAGAAAAAGGCGAAATCCCTTGGCTGCGTGTACGTCTGGTCTCTTTCGTTATCCTTATTTACCATGGCGCCGACGGAAAACAACGACTAATCCGTAAGAAGGGAATTAATTGGTTGAACAAACAATTAGCGAGAGGAAAGGTAGTCGGGAATGGGGGTTGGTTGTGTGCTCGAGTTTAAAACAACGAGCCTCGACGAAGCCTGAACGGAGAAGTTAAGATCGTGAGATAAACGCGTAAACCACAGCCGCGATCTCGTAAATCAGCTCGCAACGCGGTATAAACGGATTATCAGCCGGGAAAATTTACTGCACGCTTGCCACTTTTCTTCGCGGTGTAACTTTCGGGGAGAAGAGGGCGTAACGAAACGCGTGCATCGAGTTTGACGGCCGTGTTGATTCGTTGACGGAAGTTTCCACGGCTTGGATATAGGGCTGCGGTATTAGAAATAGGATTATACAGGGTTGGAGAAGTTTGGAGACGGTGTCTTCGGGGATTATGTTGTTTACGAACTCTCTATTGTTACCCAATCTGCCTATGGATTATATAGTAGCTCGTAACGTATGAAATGCGAAATTTCAAGATTTTAACGTTACAAATTCTTTATATAAATTATACATTACATTATTATTTATATCAACATGTACAATTATACAACGCACGAATACGTTATTGTCCATAACTACCTATTTCAATATTTTCGACAATACGTAATTAGCCATTTGCTTCTCATTAATTTATATATTTCAGTAATAGCTATCGCGACAAATCAGCTGCAGTGTTCGATCGATGTTTAATGAACGATAATTTAACGATAATAACGATCAACGAATACAGAAATTTATACAATTCAAAGAAAAGAGCCAGACATAACATATAATTTAGAGAGGACAGTACTTTTATCACTGTAATCAATGCAAATTAATTCGTAAGAATACCAGTAAAATAAAGCAATTTCAAGAGAGTCCTCCCTGGAGATTTTCTCGAATTCTAAAATCTAGAAGTTACGGGTATCCTATGAAACTAAATTAAAATTTCCATCTAGAACAGAGTACTCGTCAAAGACTCCTGTGGGTTAATCGAAGCCTCGTGATTCACTCAGACAGTCATAAACTCGAAATCCACCGCACCGACGTCCAAACGATTCATCTCTGAACCCGAGACGCCGAAGGAATCGCGCAATAACCTTGTTGGACGTGTTTCAGCCACCGACAGTCAGAGAACACAAGACAATCTTACATTTGCATCGCAAAAGTCGTCGTCTCCATCTTCCTGGGAGCAAGTCCGTGGAAGATACACGTTCATTTCGAGGAATCGATCCTTATTTTAAGGGAATGAGAGAGAAATCCTAGATGGCAAGGGAGAGATTCGTGATATCGGATGTTATCATCACTTTTAAAGGAAACGACATACGTTCGTACAAACATACGCATTGCTACTGCAAAAAGTATAATAAATAATGTCACGATATTGGTTCTTCGAGAAACTTGAAACACCAGATCTGCCTCGAAGAAGTAGATTGCAACGTCTAGGAAGACGTCTACGACTGCGTCAATGTCTACGTTGGCGCAAAGCGTACATGCATAGTGCAAGTACAACGGCTGCACGATTGTAGCTGAAAATCAATATCGTGACACCTCGCCATCGTGAAACTTTGAAATCTAAAATATAATAAATAATATGTAACTGAATTTTGAATGCTAATTAGATAAAATTAGATGAAATTATGAACTTCATAGGACAAGAAATCGATCAATTTACGTTTCTCGGGTTGTGCCATTATCGATGCCAAGCAGCGACGTCTAAACTCTAACTATTTTTCAATACTAATTAGGCGATGAAGAACTTGACCAAACGAGCAAATGCTCAGTTTGATTTACAACAAGCACATATGTTACTTTAAATTTTTTATCACTTTCGAGATTTCACTATATCTTTTTCTTTGACGATACGTGACCACGTACCGCGCTTGAATTCCACGTATCTGTAGCAAAGATTAGACGAAAAGAGCGAAGGGTATAAAGAAAGAAAGGGGGTAGAGAATAAGGGAAACGCGATGCACGGGTTGATTTCTTAGCAGCGAGTCGCAAAAAGGCTTGACGCCATTCCAAGAAACAAATCGATCCGACTATACTCGCACGTCGCTTTCCTCCGAGTCCTCTGCTTCCTTTTACCCTCTGGCTTCGATGTCCTCTTCCGTGTTTCACGGTGTCACATTTTTATTATTTCTGCGACTCTTGGGGACGAGGCGAGTGCGAAGCGAAGCGTTCGTGCCTCGTACGTGAAAACGCTTCGGGGCCCGCAGTAGAATTGTTCCGTAATGGTTGGACGTTGTTTTGAAAACGGACGTAGGGAGAAAGCTGGCGTGATCGCGTTTTCGTGACACGTTTCCTGATGCACGCTATTGTGTCTCTTGTACCATAGTCGGACAGGTTGCACGGGAATGATACCGTTTTCAAGAGTCGCCGCGCAACGTGCGTCCGACTATGAACGGGGTTAATCTACTGGCACGAATCCATCGGGTTATACGGTGCTTGGATAAGATTTTACTGCACTTTTTCTCTCGTATTTTTGTTGCGTTTTATGAGGCTAATTACAAGATTTGACAGAATACATACGGATTATTTAAATTTAAATCAAGTTTCTAATTTCTCGGACAACACTTGTTCGATTCGTTTAATTTTCATTTTTACTCTGTACGCTGCTATATTTTTGATTGTTATTTGTGAGATCTTATAGAATGCAAATTATTTCTTAACTCTTTTTTCCTTTTCTATTCCTTAACTCTTTTTCTGTTAAGTCTTTTACTTAACTTGCCACAGACGAAGCACAGGCTTCGTATGCTACGTATGATTTCAATTAGAAATTCCGTTACTTGGAGTAGATCAACTAACAGTTGCAAGTACGATAATCCTCGCAAAACTTTTTATTTCGCTTTATCCATCCTAATTCCTATTTTCTAAAATCTGTATCATTCCGCACGGAATTGCCAAAAATTTCGTCTCGCGATATCTCACAAGGGATACGAAGCATATTGTAGACAAAAGACACGGTAACATGTTTTAACGTAAACGTACTAGGCCAGAGAGAGAGAGAGAGAGAGAGAGAAAGAGTGTTGACAAAACGTCCCCAACGAATTTCACCCTCGTTTGGAACGGGCCACTCAGAAGCCATTCAACCCTCTGTCGAGGAAGGAAGGGACGCGATGAAGCTGCCTCGACGACGAAACGAGAAAAAGTCCGTGTCGCGTAGCGGCGCGGTGACACGACGCCCTCTTTTGGGGATGGAAAACGCGCCGCTCCCTAGAGCGTCGTTCTATGCTCGAGCCAACATAGCGTCCCGATGTTTTACGAGGTGGCGACCCGGTGCCAACTGTGTCTCGTTATATTAGATTTTACTGGCCGCTTCAGGCGGTGCATAAATTCGTTAACCAATAAAATACTCATCGCGTACCGCGATAATCGGGTCGGCTGCCTGTGATAATCGAAGTCTGTCTCGCGATTCTTAGCGCCAGGCGCCTCTGTTTTCCTCCCCTCGTCTTCCCCTGTTATTCACATGGCAATACGCGTGAGCAGGAGTTTGCCGAGCTTTGATTAGAGTAGCGGAGAAAGCTACTTAATAAAATTTTGTAGTTTCGAATAATTGGATCGTATCTCTAGTGTTTCGTCGACCATTCGCGGAGAGACGCGATCGCGAGAAGGCACGTCAACGGGAGTCGTAAATTCCCGTTACGATTAGATAATCGACGCCACGAAATGATCGATCCCCTGATTTCTGTTACGACAATAGGGATGGTCCAACTGAATTTACACTGAAGTCACAGGTATAAATTAATGTTTATTCCAACAACTTTATATAGAAAAATAGTTACACTGATGCGTATGTATAAGTTAAGTAAGTGATTGATTTAAGGTATGAAACTCGGTAATGACGTGTTGACTATTCTAACGGTGAAGAATAAGTAAGTTAAAGTGGAGATGTTGTGTCGGAGAAAAGCTAGTGATGGGTGTGTCTAAAGACGCGAGAAAGCTGATTTGTTCATGACGATTTTGGTTAGGAAAAGTGAGGGCAGTAGACTTGTTTCTGATTGGATACAAGAAGGTTGATGGACTAGGAAGGATCTTAGCCGCCCTCGATAGATAGTTGCTAGTGTAAAGTATCGTACGTGAGCAAAACGAACTTTCAGTATCTTCTTGCCATAAACAATAGCCTTTAGATATCGATTGAGTTTAAAGATATTTGTTCGGTCTGACGGATCTTCTAGAATGTCCTAAGATTTATGGTCGGTTCTTAAGACTATTGAGGGACGAGATAAGGACATGCGGACATCTGGTTACCATCCCGCCCGCGGTGTGTGGCCTGGTCTAGGTAGAGTGTCGCTCGACGTAACATCTAGACTGGAAATTGTCTACCTAGATTTTTGTATTTTTGATTATTCTTTCTAGAAGCTGTTAAAACATAATTTTTTTGAAATGCAGATTCTTAAAGTATTCTTTCTACAGAAGAAGAAACATTATCGTTTCCATAAGCTTTTAAAACATCAATCTTTTGGCAGGTAGATTGAAAAAGTTGTACGAAAGTTCGAATGGAAGATGGACTGTAGTCCAAAGAGTTAAGATGATTTTCCAAATCATTGAAAGCAGTTCAGGCTTGAATTTTTCGTTTTATCGTAAGAAAGAATCTTCTTGTAATTTAACTAAACGAAAATCACTGCTCGGACCGTCGCTGTTCGACCCTCGTGTAACCCGGTACCAACCATCTGAGAAAACGGAGCACGAGACTCGCAAAAAAGCACTTTGAAACGTACACCTAGTATGTCGGTAGGTTTAATTAAAATCACACGTTCCAGAACAAACAGACGTTCACCTTTGCGAGATTTGGGTGAAAGAGTGGGTCGAGACGAAGAGACCTTCGTTTCGTTCAAATTCATCCATCTTCTTTAAGTTTCGCTCAGACTAATCGTTCAGGTTGATCGTTCAGACTCCATACCAATATTGGTAATACGTATTTAGAAAATTTTGTACAGGATGATAGGAACAACTTTTCGCTTTAAAAGCAAATAAGAAAATAATTTTGGTAATATGGAACTGATCGACAATGTACTGAATTTTAATGGCGCTTTCTTGTAAAAGATGGCCAATATGATTTATCGTGTTTTTGTCCTTTAGTCTTCGAATAAGCACGGAATACGTTAACGTGAAAAATAACATCATTTCAAAAGCTACGATTCCAACGTTGAAAGATATGAGTACTTCTTGAGAGAAGCACAAGATGAAAATATAATTTCTCTGGATGGTCAAGGATATAAAGTTTTATTCTTCGAAACACGTTACATTTTTTAGACTCGAACGCGTATTCGGGAAGCTGCTCGGTAGCAAGCAAGACGAACAAGGAGATGCGACCCCGAGAAGGACAATTTTCCTTCCATAAAGCTTCCCTTTCCGCCGGGGAAAGGCTCTTAAGATCGTAAAAACCGAGTTATGCCGTTGTACTCTCGCTGCGTCGACGCGTAATCCTTCTCGACTAGCTGCAAATACACGAGGATGATAATTAAAAACCGCCCTGTGTTCGTAGTTTTTCTTTTTTTTTTCTCTTTCATGAATTATTCAGCGGCAACGTCGTTTACGCGACTTTACACCTTCCTTCCGTTCTTTTCCGTCGCACCATCTTCGATTCACCTTCGGCCATTTAATAAATTTTCGCCTCGAGTTTCTTGGAAATTCGTGTAAGGTACAAGATTAAGTCTAGTTTCATACTTAGTAGCTTTAATTTACATTTGAGTTGTAGCGTATTAGTGCGTTACATTTTCCCCGTGTTCGTTTCTCTCGTACTACACTGCTTTTACCATAAACTGTTACGTAAATTTTTTCTCAGCTCTTTTCTCTCTAAGCAGGGACTCTACACTCGATTCTGAAACCGTTAGAGGATTAAGAAAAGATTCGATTTGTTGAAAAAATCAGAACGATATACCCCCTTTTAGAGTAACAAACAGACTGTGGAAGTGTAATTAAAATGCGGGCAGGGTATGCAGGGAGAAAAGCAGGGTCACGCTTCAATCGTTGATAGTTCCAGGACGCTTCTTCAAAGCGATAGAAATTCAGATCTCTGGTCTCGTGGAATCGAGATTCGTCGCGACGTTACAAGACAAACAGGAGTCGATAAGCCGGAGCCATGAGCGTGATAAGGTCGCCATAGAGGGGGCGAGATCCGCAGGCTGCTCGACTTATTCGCCGTCCGTGATATAAAGCTCGGATTTCCAACGAGTCGTCGAACTGCGGAACGTGAAGCTCGGAGAACCGAGGCGCTCGTATTAAAATCCCTCTCAACGCGCGCGAATATTCGAGCGGGTGAACCCAGTGAAAGCTGTTTGATCCTCGCAAAGAACACATTCGCTGGGAAATTAATCGAGAAAGAGGACGAAACTGTTGTTTATTATATGATCGAAAAGTAACAGTTTCACCGGTCGGAAATTTTATCAAGGGAAAGACTCAGAGAATTATCTTATCGCACTACGTCCGAAAGCGTCGAGTTGTATAACAAGCAACTGTACGAATCTTAAAATTCTCCCAAAAACTGAAAACTCTCGATATAGAAAGTTCAGCGGAAATTATTATTTCATAGTGCAAGCTAAGATGCACGTCATAAAGATTAGTCAATTCCCATGCATCACCCCCAGAGAAAAAAAGACAGTAAAATTGTCAGCCAGTCGTCGACATAACAACATTCATAGTTGTTGATAAGTCGCGTGCTCCTACGGCGCTGAGGAGCACTCAAGAATCAAGATGGAAGAGAGTTCTCCGAACTTCCATTAAGTTAAGGATTTCGCGCGTGAGAAGAGAGTGAGCAAGATTCGGAAACATATACGATAGAGCGAGACGTAGACAGTTGAGGCTACTCGATGGATACGAGCAAGAAATTCTCACTGCAAACTCATCTTTACCTTCCCTCTTTGAATTTCCTCTCTGAATTTCTTCATGTGTCATTACTAGACTGTGGATTTTCATGCAAATTCATTTTTTTTTTTTTTCAGAATGTAGTTAAAAAAGTACAGACGCGGTATAAAATTGTCTCACCTACCAAATATTATAGAAAACATTTGGGAATATCTCGTATATATTTTCATATTACGTGGATTCTGTGTAATTTTGCACTTTCAAATTTATCATAAATGCATAGAACTTCGTCGCGTTCTAGTCATTACCCATCCGATCCCTTTCTTCTTCAACCCTAAATTCCCTCTCCTTCGTTATTTCTTTATAAAAGAATTCTTTCCCAATGTACTCGAACTTGTTACACATTCTCCAGTATTATTCGAAAGCCATCTATCCTATCTAAACTCGTTTCACGTGTATCATAGAGTTTAAGGTGAAATTTCCCATTTTTCCGTTCGCTTTTGTGCACCGTCAACTCCCCAGGACTCTCTTTCTTGATTCTATCCCTATTTCAATCCCTTCGCCCAGCAGTCTCGTTTCCACCCCAAGTACCCATCCTCTCGATTCCGTTTCCCCGTCCCCGCATGGTCGATGTTTCCTCAGGTGAACGAGAATCGCGTTGGCTCGTTACATCCAGCTCGAAGGAATTCTCTGTTCGCTTAGCTCACCCATTTCCACCCCTCCCCCCCTCTTCTCGTCTCTCTATCGCAGAACACGAGAATGTACAGCCCGATCATCAAATTGGGATCACTCTAAATTTTCAATACCATTCATTTTTTTTGGCAAAGTTCAGAGACGAGAGCAAATTCTATCGGCTTGGTAACTAAGTGATTGCGGATTTTGCCAATACCATCTAATGATAAAATCCGCAAGCACTTAGTTGCCAACCCGATAGTAACAGTTCGAAGTTTTTACTTTGCACTCCGGATTACCATCTTGCATGGACATACAATTCTGATCGACGTTCCTTTGACAGTTTGGATTAATTATCACGTTTGATATTTGTTAATATTTATGAACGGAATATTTATTAATATCTATTAATATTTATCGACAAAAATGTACTCCATCATATACATATTTATTAATAAATTTAGGTAACCAACGACGGTAATCACGACTGCCATTTATCTGACACTGCATGTATGTACGTGTATGATTCCTTACAGTCGATGAAGTCAAATTTCTGCATGTGAATCTGATTTCGATGGCTAGTGATCGTAGAAGGGCGGATCGTGACGTTACCGCGATTTTTCCCGCACGAGGTAACCCGTACGAGGATCCTAGTTGCCAGGCAGGATTAAACGAAGTTCACGTTCCTAAAGTCGCTATTACCTCTGACACGTCGAAAGTTTATAGCCTAGAAAGGGGGAAGGGGGAGAAGGTCGGATCGATTTTGGCCGCCTTTCGGTTCGCCAACACCCTTCTCCACGTCCCTCTTCTCTCTGCTCTTCGTTCCGAGTCGAACGTCTGTCGTCTTCACCCCTCTCTCCCGTTATGTATAACGTTTACCCTCGCAGTTTGCCCCGGCCAACAGCCCCGAGAAAATGTAATTCCATCGTACAGTCGAACTTTCGGGCTTTAATGTTTGCCCGATTTATCGTCCAACCGACTAACAGCCAGCTTCGATCACAAAAGGGAACCAAAGTACTAAGCTGCCTGTTTTTATCCCTCATCCCTGTTTACGGTCTTTCGGGAACAAGTGGTAAGCGATATGAAGCTTCCGATTGATCTTTGCGGACGTCCCAAGTTTCTGATGGTTCAAGAAATTTCTTGCTTCCGAGGATATTTCTTGGCTCAGATTATGGTTAACATTTTTAATGGATTATTGATTCTACTCTGTTTATCGATCCTCTTCGATATTTTCAGAGATAGGATTATTTTTTGATATTCCTCTCTCTCTCTCTCCACACAGATTTAACATTCTTACGAAGAGTTTAATTCCAATTACAAGAAGATCCATTTTTCTATTTTCTCAAATTATTTCACTGTACGTCATCCAACGTAAAGAATATAATTCTATTTTCTACGAATATATTCCATATTTCTATAATTATAAAATGATGCGTCTCAATTACATGGCTAAATTCTGTTCCGCAGCTACATCAAACAGAAAGAAAATTAGCTATCCGATCAACAGATTCCAATAATCCCACACTACAGAAATCCAAGTGGTCTTTAAGCCTGGCCTCGTTAGGGCTCTCGCAATGAAGAGGGTCATAACTCGACGAGACCACAAGAAACCTACCTCTCCAACCCTTCGCCTCTTAACCATCTTCACCACATGTAACCACGTTTCTCCGTGTGTTTAAAGCGCTCAACGTTGCAGGAGAGGAAAAGAAGCTTCGAGTGTTCAAGCAGGGAAAAAGCGATCGAGTCGCAAATACGATATCGATTGAAAGTTTGAGGAAAGATTCCGGTTGCTTTGCTTCGCGGAACGATAACAGGTGGCCAGGAGAAGCTTCGCGGAAAGGAAATTGATATTATGTTCCTGATAAAAATGGCAAGGAGCACGATGTCTCTACGTACGATACGTACGCAATAACCAACTTTCATAAAGCCGGCAAATATTGACATTTGGTGATTTCTATTTCAAGAAGAACCAGTCCACCGTCCTTTCTTTCTTGTTTCAAAAGCTATACACCCCCGTTTTCCGGTTATTTAGTAAATCAAATCAACTTAATGCGCGCAAACAGAAGCCTGACTTCGATTCGGAATTAGCAGAATTTCCGAACGTTTGGTTTCGCGAATCGCTGTTGGTATATTAAATCATAAATTCCAAGATAAACTTTTAAAAATCATTTTCCTCTTTTCGTCAAATTTATAGAATTGATCGATGTGTTTAACTGACCAGTGTGTATTATACAAAAACATTAATATAATATTTTATGTAACTACATGATATTTTGAAAATATTAAAATAGCGAATATTTTTGCGAATGAATATTTTTTAAATACTCCATTGACTTACTTAAATTTATAAAAATTCAGTTTTATGTATGCGCGTAATTATAATTGTAATTTCCAGCGGATAACGAAATTTGAAAAATCAAATTGCATCGCGAAGAAAGAGCGGAATGTTATGGTATGCGGGTTGTATAACGTGAGTGATTCAAACGAGCGCATATCAAAGGGACAACGAAAAGTTATTACCATTCAGGCAAACTATGCCACGATGTATTGTTTAATTTAATTAAAGAATTCGCCAATATTCGTTGATTCATTCCTGAAACGTGCGACTGTATCGAGAAATTCTTTCTTCATAAAGCAAAATATTAAATCGCCAATCTTCAATATTGGCAAATCGAATTTCGTTTCTTTTTCCTCGAAAACTGTGACAACGAAACCTTCTTTGTCCCTTAATCCGATTCATCTAACGCAATTATACTCACATCCTGCCGTGCTTTTCGCGTAACAAGCGACAGCTTACAACTAATAAATGTATCAGGTTGAAGCACGCGAAGTATAGTTTATTTAAATAATAGAGGCGTGCAAGAACTCAAAAATGACGAGAAACCCGACGCTAGAGACGGGTCGGGTCCAGAAAGTATTTCGATATTGGCCTGTCTCATACAACATTGTTACGAAATGAGTAGACACTGTGTAGCTAATCTCTAAATATGATTCGAGTTCTAGAAAGTGCAACTATTTCTGGATTCTCGCACGCCTTTGTTAAATAACGCTTCAACTACGCTCAGTTGTCTTAACGTATATTTAAACAACATAACTTCCACATCGGTTAATACACTTTCACGATAATTAAGCAGTTTCGTTATCCCAGATTCCTGAGGATTACTAGTTGTGAACTAAAATCTCTTGGGATAAAGCTGCTGCAATTTGTTCCAAGATAATCGGTACATCATTTTAAAAAAATGACAACATAAATAAAGTTCGACGATGAAATTGGTGAGCTGCGTTCTTTTTTATACAGTTACCATATAATAAAAGAAATAAATAAGCAGGAAGCAACAATTCGAGGGAATCGAAACCACGTAAAAGGGAAAGGAGAAAAAGACGAAGAAAGAGGAATGGAATCTGAGTGGCGGATCGCAACGAGATTGCTTAACTAAAACCTTAATGAGTAGATCTTCCCTTTCACTTGGCTGCGAGGCGGAGGATCGTAGCGGAGATGTATCCTTTGACAGGGATCGCGGTGCACCGGCGATGAAAAGCTAACGAACGCTTGTCAAAGGACAAAATCCACCATTCCGTATTCTTCACGCAGGAAAAATTACCGTTTCGTTTCATTTCCTTGCGTCAGTATTTCGCCAGGAAGCAGAAAGTCTTGCAACGGCGGGGATGAATTGTACGGTCGAGAGTTACGACCACGACGATCGCATTATCGTTGTTGTTCGGATAAAAAGGGATGGTCCCATTGATTTATCCTGTTTCGCGAAGGGTAAAGGGATTGGGATCGTTGCTCGTTTTCGATTTCTAAGTGATTTTAGTCGGGAATGCCTGTGGAGGCGACCGATGATCTCCCTGTTGCCTTCGAGTGGGTTTAAGATGGTAGTTTGTATCGGGATTTGTGTCACGTAACTGGAATTATTTTTCAGTGCTTGCGAAGAACACTTCTTTCTTATATTTTGATACTTTTCTTAATAATAATTTCAGCATATTCGTTTTATATTCTTCGAGTGTTTTTCAGATAGAACTATGATATTAACTCAACGATTTATTTTATTATATATGTATAGATCTGATATTTTTATTAATAATTATTCTTTGGCAGCCAGATAAATAAATAAGATAATTCGTTTGATATTATGTAAAATATCGCGAAGAAGTCGATGATGCTTTCGACGTTTCAAAGACTTTCTTTGAAAACTATAAGAGTAATATACTTATTGACCTTAGAAAAATCGTAGAGTTTATGCCAATATGCTATAAATTGGTCAAGAAGCCCTTCAAGGAATCCTGCCTTTTTCCACAGGAAGTAGGGCTCATAACTTATCAGTGATGACAGAAAAATTCTAACAACCCAACAATCCGGCCGTCCCCAAAATAATCTTAAAACATATCGTCCCATAAATCTGGAAAAGTCGACTTTACACAACTCCCTCAATTTGCGAACGTATCAAAATTAATCAAAGGTAAGAACAAATTTATTTCCACTCTTCAAAGAAACTTTCATCATAAAATAACCTTCCCCGACGTCGCGGTTTACTCCCTTCATGTGTGTTCCTATGAATAATCCTGTGTACAGATTTACGATGGACATACGCGTGAACCGTGCAGAGGCATTCTTTTGCTTCACTTCCTCGTGCCACGTGTACGTTCGAGTATATTCAAAGTTCAGTCTCGTTCTTCCGCCTTTCTCCTTAAATTTGAGAGGATTCAGGACAGGTCGGGTTTATTAACGAGATGACACAAAGAGGAGCGTTGGAACAATAACGATCGTCGACTGGCTCGAACGTCAAATTAGCACGTCCATCCGCGAGATTCGAAGCCATAGACTCGTATCGTTCCATGGAACATCGTAGCCAGCAGCTAATTAATGGTATCAACGGCGTGATAGGATCTCGTGTACCCCCAATGTCTTTCTTTCTCCTCTTCTCGACGTTTCTGCAGTTGGTTCTTAACTAGGATTCAGACGGTGCTTTGAATAAAACGGATGCAGGATAAGCGAGCGATGGAATTTCTGGACAGAGGGAAGTTGCTAAGTAAGGGCTGTCAAAAGGTAATGAAGATTGTTAGTTTGGAATTTAGTTGAGATCGTGTTCTTGGAATTATCGAGAAGACTGTCGAGTAGATTTGAGCTTTAAGTGTCCAATTTGAATGAAATATGAGACAAATCCAAGGAAAGTGGGCAGTTTAACGATTATACTTTTGAAACTTTCCTATGAGATCTATCAGATCGAATTAAATCAATGCAAACGGAAAAGATAGGAAAAATAATCTTTTGCAATATCATAGACGATAGTCGATTCATCAGGGATCAAGTACGTTTTGTTCGATTTGTCAATAGCCATGAGCCACGAGATAGGGGATGGAAAACGTCGAGTCCTTTTCATCGACTCCCATCGATTAACCCTCGCAATACTCTTTGTAGAACGCAGAAGCGAAGCGATCTTCGAGAAGAAAGCACGTTGAGGGCGAGTTGCAGCTCATCGGTCTTATTTACCCCTGGTAAGGTAACTGTGGATGAGCTCAAATATCGCGAAACTCACTTCATTATTTCTGTCATGGTCAACGGAGCCTCTGGTTCCCGGGCGTCGTCGTGGATTTTTTTTTTTCTTAACTGGACAGGGGCGGATTAAATTAACCACTGTCGCTACTAGTGTGGCTGACCGCTCTTTCATTGAAAAATTGTGTTTGCTGTTCGGTTCGCGTACAAATTTTACCTTCTTGTTACAGTTATGACATCTTATATTGGATTTTCATATAAAGCTTGCTGTGAAATTCTATACGTCAAAATTGTCATGATAATTAGAAGGGATAGAATCATTTCAGATCGATTCATCTGTAATTTTCCTATTAAAATAGCTGAAACCACTAGAAATAAACCAATAGAAATAAACAAATGTCCGGCCCGTTTTAAACAATGGCATACGCCAGATCTGCAGACTTCAATTACTAAATAAAGAAGTAATTTGCCAATGTCCAGTGGCAAGACCACGATAATTCATCACCGACTAATGAATTATATTTCGTTCGAAAGAGCAAATCGATTGGAAAGGAAATTTTAACCATCTCGTTTCGTGCTCCTTCTTCGTGATTAATGGTTCACGTTTAAAGGGCTACTTACCACGGGTAGGTTAATAATATTTTCCGAACGATGGAGAAGAACACGTTTGCTATGGAATTAAAGGAAACGTTCCCACAAATTACTTACGATCGTGTTTCGAGCTCCTTTGTGACGTGTGCGCGCACATCTTCGAAGCTACCCCTTTTGGTGCGTGTTTCGACTTCACGAGGATTGAGCGTGGTCAGGAACACGGGATGTTGCGAGGCTTCGCGAAACCCGCGTAGATACAATAGCTGGCCAATGCCAGACCTCGGTGAAATTAATTTCAGCCTGACTTCACCGAATTTGTGAGCTAACTTTTATCGCTTTATCGATGCCCGCCAGAGTCGCTCGGTGAAATAAATTTCCAGAGCGGAATTAATTTTGTCACTACGTTTCGACCGCTCTTTCTCTCTTTCGTTTCTTTCGTAAAACGCGTTTTCGACTAATGACGGTGGAAATGCATTGGAAATGAAGGTAGCATGTTGATTGTTTCAAGGAATGGAGATGCGGTTTGTGGACATTTGGAAAATGAAACGTAGATTGCATATAATTTCCAAGAATTATTTTCTACTAAAATTGCAGAATTTACACACTGCGTGGTATGCGATGAACAGATTGGATAATAAGCATTAATATTCAATTTTTGAAAGATGAACGAAAGATTGAGATTACGTAAAATCTTTTATGTAAACCGTAATCGTTTCCGGGGAATGAATGAAAAAAAAATAAGCTTTCCTTTTTTTGTCATTGAGAAATTAATTCGGACGGTTAAAGCAGCAAAGACACTCTAATTTTCCTACACGATACAGGGTTAACGCTTGACGGGGGTGAAATACGTGCGAGACGACGATAAATTCAGCAATCACGGGCATAGTTGCCGCGCGTCGCAAATATTATCAGTCCTCCTTACGCTAATGTCTCGGAAGATTACGCGCAGGATTAACCCTTCGTAAATAGAAGAACTCGCCGGATTCCGGCGATGTAATTTATGACGGGCTGCCAGGGTTGAAAGGCTGGTGTCTTGGTGTATCTAACTAGATATGAAAGTTTAATGATCGCTTAATGATAGATGGTGTCGTTAGAAGGGTGCCTTGAAAAGACTGCACGATCTTTCCGGTAGTAAGACGCGCTTCGCCCTTCTCTATCGGTTTCGTTTCTTTGGCTGTTTGAGTTGGAAAGGGTGCAAGAAAGCGTGCACTTCTTGAGGCTGTTATTTTCTGACTTTTGAAGAGATTACGCTATTCTGTAAAAGAGTATGATGAAAAATGAAAGATAGAAGAATTTTTATCCCCTTAAGCGATTTGGAATATGTTACATTTGATAATTCACAAATTTTCAATGTTATACGTGTATGTATAAATTTTTAAAGAAAGATTAATGATTTAACACGGGAAAAATCAGTCAGATCATCTTGTCGACGTTTACTCGATACATTTTGTACAATATTTAGAAGAAGAAATACCTGCAACAAATTTTGGGAAATTAAACATTTCATCGTCCGTCTTCTATGAGCTTTTCTGCTGCATAAAAATTTTCTATATAAAACTTGCACGCGATTCTCTCTTTGCATGGTAGGTAGCTTGATCCAAAAAAAAACGTGTCAAAAATAGAGTGCATATGAAAAAATAAAAAAAACTAATTTGAAACGTGAAAATCCGCTACAAATACTCGAATAAATGTAGATTTAATTTTTGCTCAATCGATCAGTAACTTCAAACACAAGATAAAAAATGCAGACAATCGGGTTGAAAGTAAAATTGAGGATAATTCTACGTAATTCACTGAATTGCGGAAATTCTCGGAACTCGATGTTACGAGTTTGTTCTAAACGAAATATGTTTCGTACAATTTTTCCATAAAATAGAAAATAGAAAAATAAAATATGAAAAATAGGAACGTGAAATAGCAGAAGCTAGTCAACAAAATGCAAATTCCTGGAAAAGCATAAAAAAATTCGTGTACAAAGTGACGTTTTTAAATTCAAAAGTACATTTGTAAAAGGGCTCCGTGTACGTGACGTTTGATCAAATTAAATTGTGTAGAAAGAGAATTACTTTTTTTTTTGTTTGAACCACGTTAAATGAAACTCCAGTAAAATAAAAATTAGGTGCATTCAGTAATTAGAAAAACATGAGTTTTTAATACCTGCATTCGTAAATATTCTCAGAATATATATAGACAATCATCTTCGACAATATCGCGCATGAAAGAATCATCTTAAGATCGAAGAAAGATTAACAAAGTTCTGACCAATTTGTACGGTTAAAGAAAGAACGAATAACACAATGAATAATACAGGATAAAGTGCAAGAGAAAATAGGTGGGTTCGTTTGAGGCGCTTCCTTTAGTCCGTGAAACGATATGAAAAAGTGGTTCTGCCGGAAGTTACACGGGCTATGTTCACGTTACACGAGCTATCCTTTGTGGTGAAAATTGTTTCTTTTTAAGTAGGGGTGCAAAAGGGAATGTCAAGCTCTCTCGCTACTATTCCCTGTTGAAACGCGATGCTACCATTTTTCACTTCCTCTCTCATTCTTTTTAACCGATTCAACATTTGCTAGTCGACCATTCAATGAACACGAAAAATAACCGCCGCAAAAAGGAAATCGAAATAACTCTTCAGTTTACAGTCTGTTAAAGAATATCTATTGTAACAACGATATTTTGCTAACACACTCAGGAACCATTTGTATCAAAAATTTGTGTGAAATAAAACATCTGTTATTCAACCGTTCAACGAATACCGAGAAAAGAAATAACCCTCCAATTTACGGTCTGTTAAAAAAAAAAACGAGTCGTATTCTATTTCCTATGACACTTTCAGAAACCGTTTCTACCAAACTTTTTTTCAACCTTAAACGATCGTAGAGGGTTGGAAATCGTGGTAGAAAATCGTAAAAGGCAGCAAACGAACCGCGCAGAGGACCAGGATCCAACAGGAAATCCGGCCGACGCGTAATACGCGATTTCGTCAGGTGGAACGGCTTGGGAATCGAATTACCCCGCGAGGAGTATCTACAAAATGGCCGTGCAGTTGTTTCCCGGCTCGTAAGTGGGTGCAGGAGAGACAAGAGCGGAAGGAAACGACGGAGAGGGCGAGAAAGTAGTTGAAACGGTCAATGCGAGGAAGATACGGGGAGACAGTCATTCCGACGTCGTCTCTCGGCATCGGGAAACCCTCTCTCGCATGAGAAATAACTCGAATTTAAACGGCTCGCATGCCGCCGTCAGCCACCCCTTTTACGACCGCCGGAGAAATAAACGGGAAATGAACGACCAAAAAAAAAAGTTAAGAGGAGATGGAAAGAGGCGTAATGGCAGCTAGACACTACGATGACTGAATATCCAGGAGTTTTTCTTACGCCAATTCCTTCCTTTAGCCACTTAGTTAACTGGAAGAAGATACACGTATACATAATATATTATTAATATATATTTTTTATTTTTGTATAATTTTGGTTAAGAGTTTGAAATCGCTGCGTGTTCTCTACAATAGGAGCAATTTCAAGGTAAACATTAAGTTAGAATTTTGGTACTTTAGAAAGTTTACAGACAAAGATTTATTAAATTGCAAGAAATCCCTATCGAGATCCGAAGTGTTAGTTTTGAATTGATAATAAAATTTTATAAATGATTCGACGTAGGTACATTGACAAAATTGACTAAAATTTTCCCGTTGTCATTAGAAAATCGCCAGGGAAACGTTCCGAGGTGCGCTGCAGCGGAGAATTCACCGCTAAGTAGAATAGTCCCGTATCTATCCAGCAACGGTAGAAATTCATCGATAGCGGGTCTCGCCGGGAAATGTAATTTCCCGGAACCTATCGTTATCGGGACACGAGTAACAGCCACGATTTACATAACATCACCCTGCTGGTACAAAATGCAGAAATCGAAAAGGAGGGACGAAGAGGACCAGAGTCCGAATGAAACAACCTGTTTGAAACGAAACCACCCCCTCCATTCTCTTTCCAATTTCCCAATTCGGGGCGTGCAAAGACGACAAGGACTACTGCATTAGCCTTCTATATACATGTATAGGTACGCTGAATTGCAAGAGTATCGCGTGAAGCAGCGCATATCTAAATAGACCGTGCCAGGAATCGAGCGCTATCTGTTCGAGAAACCTGTGAATAATTTTCACTGCAAGCGCTCCCAAGGCCTCCGGGGGTTTTTAATCGAGCGTCGGTTATTCCAGACGCGAGACCTTATCCTCCTGCGTTTCGTTCGCGTAAAAAAAAGTAGAAAATACTCGAGAAAATAGACGAAACACGACGTCGCAACCTGTACCGTGGTTATCTACGTCTACGTGTAAGAGAAGTAGGGGTAGCAAGGGGGATGGTTACTGATGCACGTTGAAATTTTAACGAAGCTTCGCCGGTAGCCTTTCTGAATTCACCGACGGACCCGTACTTTTTTTCCTTCTCTTCTCGTCTCTTTGAGATCCTCGATGACCTCGCCTCCCATCCACCTTTACGACCGCTGTCATCACCTACGCCAAGTGGATACGCAAGCCCGTCCGAGACCAGCAAAGTTGGACGTGCCTCGAATCCGCGTTTCCAACTCATTTACGAGTGGTAAGAATTTAATGGAGTATTAACACTAGCCCAAGGGAGAAATGGTAAGGTGGACTTTGCCAAATCTTCTCGTATGGGAGGGACTTCCGTAATTTGGGTGACAGGAGTGCTGGTGTTGTTTGATTTTCGGTGTCAGTGGAGAATTTTTATATATTTGAAGATCACAGGTGAGAAGTCATATCTTCTGCCTCTTCTTTCTCTTTCTTTGCAAAAGAGCAATTTCTAAATTCAATTATATTGTTAAGGAATATTACATCGAAATTATCATCGTTCCAGATGCACCAGGCTCGTTAGAAAAAGGATAAAAAGTCCATGATAATAATAAAAACGAATTGCAACGAAACCAAATAGCCACAGAGATATCGATTGCACAAGTGACCAAAGCTTCATTTTCTAATCGAAGCTGTATCCGCTTTGTGCCCAACATTCTCATCTCAAACCTTTGGGCGTACATTCCTGTTTGAACGGTAATTGAAGAGCTATCGCGATATTATTAAAAACAGAGAGCGGAGCGTAAAATGATATGAAGCATTAATGGAGAGCGCGGGGTGAGCGGCTGTTCGCGATGGATGTAATAAATTTTAATTAAACGGCCTGCGATAAAAGCGGCGCGATAGGCGGTCGAATCAAAGTAGAGCGATGAAAATCGCCGGTCGATCCATTCGCGAAGCAATCGTAGGGAAACAAAGGAGTCGAACAGAGGGCGGAACTCGAAGAAATTAAGCAAATGGCAAAGAATAACCTGGAAGTACGAACTACGAAGGGAATGAGGCGTTGAAACGAGTCGTGGGAAAAAAGCATCGAGGAATTTCAGTGAACCATGCCGGTTTATCGAACTACTTAACTGGAACAAAGAGACAAAGCAGTTAACACGAGAGTCGAGCGAGGGTGACGAGAGGGAAAGTTTTTAGGACTCGAATCGAGATTATTGGAACGATATTTCTCGTCGATCTATTCGTTTTGACCTTTACATAAGACGAAAGATTTGCTGAAGGAGCTGTAACCTGTTTCTTTTCAACGAGATTCGCAATCTTTCTATAAAAGAGGAATTCCTAGTCTTGTCAATTATCGAGAAAACGTTCCGCTGGCTATGCGAATTAAAATCATTTATATTCCATAGAGACGTACTTTAAACCAGAGACAAAGAACCAGAAGCCTCGTAAAGACCTTTGAAGACCGCCGAGCTTCTCCGCCCGACTTTTTCATCAAATTTCACGAATTATTTTTAAATCGTCGCGTGGCAAACGGAAGAGTCTACTTAAAATCCATTGTCTTCTATAGAGAACCCATCTCACGCTGGACTAACCGACAGATCTAATTTCTCCATTGAAAATCCTCTCTAAAATGGTGTTTCCTTTCGCATTAAATATCCACCCGATTTCAATCTCTCTGATTTTCCCTCGGTCAGAAGTGAATACGCGTACGATTCAAATAGAATAGAAGCTGTTTGGCAACCTAAACCCAAAGAACGTCCAATTTCGTGGGGTCTTGCTCAGTTGTTCGTTCATGAAACAATTGAATCGTCTTTGTATAGCTACACGTGTGGCTATGTGTACGCGTGTATAGGTAGCAAAGGGGAATCTTTCGTCGAATTACGAGGATTCGTGGCACGGGTCAGTGGTCGTGCAATTTTCGTGTCTCTCGGGTGTCTGCATCGACTTTCTCGAACTCGTGGCAGTCCCACCGAGACTTCCGTCCCTTCCTGCAGCGTTTATGCGTCGCCTGGGACGCGAGTACGTTGAATAACACACGCTATGAGTAGAATGGGGTGACTAGGCTCGAGGAAAGACTACCCGAGGCTGTAAGAAAAATAGACGTGCTTCCATAGCACCAGAGGCACGCTTATTTGTCCAGGCCAACGAATATTTTGCTATTCTCACGCGTCACTCATGGTTTTGCTACGATAAAGTGGCTGAGAGATAGCGGAGGGTTCGAGTGGTTCTTGCGTGATACTTTGTGTCATTATTGCAAGAAATCTGATTCAACATTTTTGGAAGATTTAACCGTTCGTACTGTTTGCAGTATTTGCTGGCTTTGGGGCGAGGGATTGCTCGAGGGAAAATACGAATCTTTTTAAAAAAGAAGTAGCTTCTTGAAAAATATAAATTTCTCGAAGAAGGGCTGATATTTTAGGAAAAATTGAATTTCCTAAACAGGAATTGTTCCTTTGAAACGTATAAATTTGTGAAGGAAGGGATGTATATGTTTAAGAGATACGAATTTTTCAAGGAAGAGTTACGTTTTCTGAAAAATCTGAATTCTGTTTGAATTTTTCAGCAGATACGAATTTTACAAGGAAAGGATGATTTTGAAGAAAATAGGAATTTCTATGGAAATCACTTGAAATTATTGTAGTATTGGTAGATTGTGGTGTAAAAGATACGATTTTTTCCATTGGACGTAATTACGTTGTTCTATTAATCGACACGAATTTAAATAATTAAGGGGGCTAAGCAATTAATCGAATGAATCTGCGAGCGGTTGCATGATTTACAACCGCGCCATCGGCTTGTTAACCGACGGATATTTAATCAAGCAAATCTGTGTAATGCATACGGGATTTCCTTTAAGCTCGTTGCATATTGCACGGCATGGCTGTGCAAACAGAAACATGCTATTCCTTCGATCGTTAATTCCACAGCAACCGAAAATAGTAAATAAAATTTTCAGATGCTACAATAGAAGAAAAAATTCTAGACAAATTAAAGACTTCATAAAAAATCGATTCTTATTTACTTTTATTTGTTACTTGTCGAATGGTAAAAAATATCTTTGTATTTTTCATCTTTATTGAATAGATTTCAACCATTTTAAACAAAATATCATATAATAAGACAAATTAAACTAAAAATAAAATAATCGAGTTAATAAAGTTGGTTCCAGGAAATTTTCACGATACATGTTCGGGTTAGTTTTCGTCATTTAGATCAGTTCGTACTGACTATTACACGATGTGTTTTTATCGAAAAGACGGAGGAATTTTACAATATTGTTTTTCGTTACGAGATCCTCGATCATTAGTGTCATTGTGCATAAATGACGAACCGATAAAATCGTCGATGAAAACTAGTTGATTTTTCGAATAATTGTCGAAGTAAATCAGAAAGACTATAAAAGGAAACATCGCTCTGATAATGAAGCAAGATGAAATCGTAAAAATCGATCAGCCGCCGATGAAACGGGAATTAAATTCATTCCATCGTCGATATTACTTCAACTCTTTACACGGCGCGCTACGGTTATGCGACCCATTAAAGCCGGGCAGTGTGCTTAAACTCTTTTCGATCGAAATATTAACGGCTATTGGTGGATAAAAAGCGTGGACGGCTGGATAGAAAATATATAAACGATTCGATAGCAGACTGAATTGGGACAGGGAGGGGTGTACAGTACAGAGAACAACGGAACGCGATCATCGAATCGATAGATAACAATATCTAGTGTCCGAGATTGCATATCGCGTTACAGAGAATCAGTGTATATCGGCTGATTGCCTCCGTGCCCATTTATGACGGCAATTTCGCTATTTTCTCGATACGTCGGGCTTGAAATAGAGTGAACCGATTGGGGATGAGGGTGGAATAAGCGGAGGGGTGGGAAAAGAGCGGACGACGGTCTGCGCTGTGGCGCTTCGAAGAATTCATTCACAGTATTCTACGTACAGACAATGAACATCTACGTTTGTGAATTCCTAGGAAGTGCGAACATTTCAATTATATTTTTGTGGAGATAATTTAGAAAACGTATTGGTCTCGAAATATGTAACCAACGACGGCATTAAATATAATATCGTTCAAAGTAAAAGGTACTTTGCCTTAGAACGTTTGTCGTTAGGATAACGTAACTTGACGTTATACTTTTAAGTCTGCAGACAGTAAAATTCAGGCTCTCCTTCCATTTCATTTAAAACACGAGTAATTTCCTGGTGAAGGCAATCCAACGAACACATTCTTTCCACCGCTCGTGAACGAAATTCCCCTATTACCTCCTTCTCTTTTTCCTTTTTTTCTCTACCCTGCATAACGATATTCTAGAAAGTCGCAATGTCGAACGAAAACGTAACTTACTCTGTCGAAAAAAATGCACCCTAAATCACCTGTCCCATTAGCGTGGACAGAAAAAAATGAGATACACCTAATTACTTTTCGCTTTTTCCCCAGCATCCGCTCTTCATCCAGATGAAACGCGTTGATTCTCGTTAAAGTAACCCAATAAACGTGAGGCTCCTCTCTCTTTTTGCTCGACTCGAGGAGCGGCCACGGGATAAAATTCTCTCGAGTCCTTCGGCTTAACACGTTGCGAAATATTCGACGCATGTTTCGTAATTCTCGCGTTGCGCAGCCCTCCGGCGAAATAAGGGCGAAAAGTTGCAGTTAAGCGCTAATTGCTTTATCCTTACCTCGACCGTAATGCGGATCGCGCGTCGTCCAAGCGAAACTCTATGGCCAACCACCTCCGGAACCTGCAACTCTCTCTACCGATCGATCGTTTCCTGTCGACGTTCGGCCGCGATACGTGATATTCTTTTGAAATTAGACGAATTGAGAGACGAAACCTGTTCGTTTTATATTTCCAAAGAGATTTTGACGGGGCTTGCTGTTGTTAATTTTTTCAAGGACACACACACACACACACACACACAATATATATTGTATATATATTGTGTATATATGTTATATCGCTATGGAATATGTTATAATTATATTCTGATATTTATGATTTATTTAGAATGAATGGATTGTACAGATGTTGATTAGACAGAAGAACGATGGTTGTTTAACATGAACTAGTCATAATAACGCGTTATAATCTAAACAACTCTCGCTACAACGGATCCAACGTTCTCTTTCACGCGGACCACACTCTCTCGACAACGCTAGCAACACTATCGACAACGCAACTCGCACTCTCTGACTTCTCGATTGACTCTCTCCGACTTCTCAACTAACACTCTCTGCTCTCGCATCCCTTTTTGTATTTTCTTAGACCCACCACGTACGTGTTCCGCAGCCCCTCGTAGCCAGGGTCACGTAGGCCTTTTTTACGGAACTATTCAATTGAAGGACCGACGACACATTGATGGGCTCGACGACGCCTCGGCTCTCGCGACATTGTTTATGATTTACTCGCTAACTCTTAGCCCCTTTTCTACTATACTACATATATATACTTTTTTTAGTACTCGATATTTTTAATGTGGAATTTATTGGAACGCCGTGTCGTTCATTTTATGTCGTCGTTACTGTTACCGAGCTTAAAAATGTGTAGAATAGAAATATATTAAAAGATAAAATGAAAAATGGAAAATAGAATGCATATCGAAAGGTACAATAAAAATAAAATATAAATAGTATATGTGGAAATATATAAAGAATATATGTATGTTTCTATATGCACGTGAAACGTACAATAATCTTCATTCATAAAATATAATTTCCACAAATATTTAGCGAACATAAATTTTCGGATACAAACTATTAATTCATACACGTTTCAACCAAAATCAATTATTAACCTATAATAGAAGCTTTTTAAACCTATCTAAAAGAAACGAAACCTCTGAATTTGTAATGCTTGAATTAGTCCAAATTTGTTCAGACTATAGAAAGTATTTTTTATTTTTTTAGATAATATAGAATAAATTTCAAGAAAATGTTTACGAAATATTCGCCATTCAACGATCCTTTCCACACATCCTGCGACATTCAGCCAGTTTCTGAGTCTGAATGAAGACTATCTGCATCAGTGCTATCATTATCACCGTGTTTGTTACATTTCGCGTTATTGCTTCAACAATGTTCTATGTTAAACGTATACCTCTGTATCGAATATCGTGTCACGTGTTTTACGCGAGTTCTTAAGAAGATTGATCGTTATCTGTGTGAGAGTACACTGAATATACGTGTACGCGATCTCGCACCATGCTCGTGAAGGTGAATGGGGTTTCTGTATATACGTGCGCGTGTTTTCAATGGAGCGTTGTTTGCCCAGACATTGCGTATTTTGAGCACGTTGACTTGATTTCGAGGTAGTAATTGAAATGCTAGCTGATGAAATATATCTTTAATTCAACGCCATTCCCTCCCAACAATAACTTCTACGACGTTTTACATTTTTTACGCTGTTATGCTTCTAAATAAATCTCCGCTAAAAGAGATAAACGACGTTTTGTTTCTGTTATACGTATTTCCGGCAATATGTACGATTAAAAGATTATTCGTAATCATACTTGAATTAAAGAAAAATTGTAAGCACACATATATGTAGCAGTAAAAGTCGAAAAATTCAAATGAACATATCGTACGCTACTGTACGAAATCATTTCAACAAATTACTAGAAATATCGCTGATCAGCTAACAAAATCTTCCTCCACACTTTTCAATAGCAACTGTCTTCCTTTTGGATACTTCATTTACGCTCGCGGGGTTTTTCGAACCGTCCTCATTCACGAAAGGTTAACTTTCTTCAAAATTCCGCTCTATGCCCGAACTCAAGCCCCGCAAACTATTACTCAAACTATTCCAACTCATATTCAACTTGTCCACCCTCATACGTGTCCCCGTGTTCGAACATGTTTGAGAATGCATCCGCTCCACCTCGAGTAACGTCAGCGGGCTTGTGTTTGCACACGCAAACATCAATATTAGCACGTGCATCGTTCGCGCGATTCGCGTTTGTTTGAACCGCCGCGATTCGCCTGCGTTTCTCCGTTCTCTTCCGTCGTTGTCTTCGTGTCCACGCTTTTCATCACGAAATTATACTCCATCGACGTATACAAGGTGTTTCATGCAACATGGTCAACACTATACGACAACTGGGAAAGTAAACGCATAGATCCGCTTGTATGAACGAAATGTCCGATTAACTGAGCTTAAAGTCGAATTTCCGCTGTATCACATTGCAGGAATGAACGACGGCGGATGAACGCGGATGAAACGAGGATGAAATTGGCTGTTCATCCGTCGTGTTCGTCCAAAGTGAAACAGTGTAAATTCGGTTTTAACCGAACTCCTTTACCTGAATTATCGCCGGGCGTCAACCCACTCATGTGAACGTCTAACAATAAGATGTAAACAGTAGGGGCATGCGTTATGTGACTCACTCTCATACTTCGCAGTGAATACAAGCTTGCAACGTTATTATGTATTCAAGGGTAGATGTTTCAAGCAATTCTCTTACACGAGCATGGACTTCTATTAATCGAGCGAAAAGAATTACAGACGGAGGAAAATAGGTGGATACATATTATGCGAATGACCTGGTTATATAAACAACTCGTATAAACAGAGACCTACTGCAATTAGATGCTACAAAATATTTTAAGGTTTCATTAGTACTGTTATAAAACTCGACTATCACGATTATAGATGTCGATAAAGTTCGAAAGACATCTGGAAATACATATATTATTTTACAAATAAATTGTACAACATACAAATCATATTGTGTCGATGTAGAAAACAATTTCTGAGCATTTACAGATATAGCTTGGCCCAGTTGCACGAGACACCCTCTATACGAGATTTAGGTATGTATCCACGATGTGGTCGAACGAATACACGCGAGAATAGGAGCGCGCAAACGCGGAGAAACACGAGCCAGCCAGCGAGAACGCTTTAACGAACCAGCAACGCCCGAAGCGATCGCGAGAGACACCGTCCTTGTTTCCCGCGTAATGAATACGAAATTGAATAACATCCGGCGTCGAACGTTTACCCTAGCTTTACAAGCTTTCAATGACGCGATGAGGGAGTCGCGAGCTCAACTCGTATCGTTTCGTTTCGTCGCGCCGCGATGTTTTTGTCAGCAGATCGTTTGATCGACAAACGAAGGAGTTTCGTAGATGCGAGGTATACTCGAATTTTGCTTCGTCATGATTACTTGCTGCCAAGGATGTAGGTACTATGTTATGTATCGTGATTTTGGATACTATTACCACGTTTCATCAAAGGGGTAGTTTTCGCTAAATTCGCGAATATATTATGTAAACAATTAATTTACAGTTAATGAATATTTTAATGGGAACTGGCCAACAATAAGAGTATAACGTAAGATTTCAAAATCTAAGTAGCTATTCGATCGTAACACGCGAAATGCCCGATTTGTAACAAGATTCACTGAACGAATTAATAAAATTAAGAAATTAGCCTTACACATAGAAGAGAAAATTTTCAGTTTAAGACTTATAGATAACAATTATCGAGTAATCAATTTTTGCTACGGTCTAATGACCAGTTTAACTTTTCAAAGGGAAAATCATAGTTGGATTAAACTTGGATTAAATTTGAGTTAAGCTTGGTACATGGATAATTTATTTTATAGCGTCTGGGAGTATCTGGGAATTATCTTGAGGCAATAAAAGTTTCTTTCTATTTGTCTGTGAAATATTTCTGTCTTAAGTCGAGACTTCGGATTTTAGTCGCGTCTCCTCGATCTGTAAACTCTACTTTATTTTCTTGAATAATATTTTACGATTCACGGGGTATACTAAAGAAACAAAGAATGTATTCTAAAGAGAATTCAATTATAATAATATGCTGGCCAGAATTAGCATCTTATCGGCGAGATGCTTTTACCGTGAATAATAATCTTATTGAAATCCTGTCTTTTAAATTAATCGAGCTACCGATATGGAAATTTAATAATATATTAAAGAATCTTTGATTATTATTCGTATTGTTAGTGTTATGGAAATTCCAATATTAAGATATTTGATACATTTATACATCTCATTTACATATTGCAATGTAACTGATTCACGTAACATGTTAATTTTAATGGCCTGCCTTGCCGTTAAAATGTTCATGATATACTTCTTATACGACAAATACTTAGTCCAGAATTCTTTTATCTCAAGGAATTTATTCATCAATAATCTATTGAAATAAAGAGAATTAATGCTGGTATCTGTAATATTCAGACTGCGGATTTTTACGCATTCATGGGAAACAAGAAAATACAAAAATGCACATGTAATATGCAAAAGTATGTAAAATATGCAAAGTTTACCACTTATTATGATATTTAATAGGCAAAACAAATTTCTGTATCGGTTCTATTCCTCTGTTTGTTTCCTTCACAAAAATATGAATTTGCATAAATATCCGCAGTCTGGTAATACTAATTCGAAAATAATAACAAAATCAGGTTCAGATTCAATGTACGCACAGCTGAGTTCACGAAAATTCGGTGACTCCAAAGTTTTTGGCACTAGCGTATAATTTACATTCTCCACTACTTTCTAAGTTTTATATACCAAATTATTCACGTATCGTGACAATACAATTATTACGCATCGTAAAACACGAAATCGCATTTAACACCGTACTGATATCGTTTAATGTTTAACTAATATTAATTCGCTTACTTGGCAATCTTCACTTCTCGTTTAATATCTGCCTTAATATCCGCGTTTCGATATGGTTATTCCGCGTCACATTTATTCCCACGTAAACACACGTTGAAAATAGATTGTAGTGGTAACAAGCCGTGGCAGGTACGGTGGCCGAGTTGTTGTTTAGCGTCGTTTAACTGCGATGTTCTCAATCGACGCCAGTATCGATGGAACAGAATAACGCTTGTCTGTCACTTAGGACGCGTCGCGATCGACTAAATGTTTCGAGGTTACTTCGGGCGAGGGGCACCCCTTGTCTGCGATGAATGCGAGCAATTCTGCTACCTGCGGTTTGTTGACGTCACGCGGATGAAATATTTCGTGGGATACGAAACTGTTCGTATCGTATATCTCCATTTGTTGTTCGAAACTTGTGTTATACGAAAGACACGTGCGATGATAGAGTTAAAGGATGATTCGATTTGGTCAATTTTCTAGAAAGAACCTCCAGCGATAGTATCGTTGACTTTATAATATTAACGCACCAATGTCCTTTTAACGGTACTATTTTTATCGGTATAGAAGAATTGTATAAGGAATACGTGGAATCTTTATATCGTTTAGGAAATATTTCGATCTATTGACAAACGTGGTAATTTTAGTTGTATAGGTGACAGAAACCGTGTGATAAAATATTTGTTATGAATTTTTATCTAATTTATATTTAATGTTTCTAGAAAACTGTGTTTATGTTTCACTTAATTGATTTTTCAAACGCGACAAATCTAATTTTATAGGCGAGAAAAGTTGTTTAATGAAATTTTTGTAATGAATTTCTCATCGAGTTTATACATCGAATTTTTATTACGCGCGGGCAAAATTTTATTTATTCCATTTAATTTACCTAAAAATCCTGTTTGATCATTTAAATCTATTTATTCTGTAGAACATTTTGTAATTTTAGTTTCACGGATCGTATAATCAATTTTTTCGTAATAAATTTTTATTGAATTTTTATTACGTTTATTTCTTCTATAACGTATTTAAAAATCCTCTTTGCTTTAATCTATTTGTCTTTTTTAAAAGAGCTCAACAGTTTCTGTTTTACAAATTTTTCACTTTTTTTTTTTTTTTGAAATACGACAGTATCGAACGATAATTAAACTGTAAATTAATCCCTCCACCGGAAAAATTAGTTTCGTTTTGACAAATCGAGAGGCTCGGTATTTCTAAGTACTTGGTGAGGCTTGATAGCTATGCTACAATGTACAATGTACACAGGCGAGTGGAGACAAAGCTGCTCTGGAGAGATTCAAATTCAGGATCCTTCTCTGTCATAGACAAGCGTATTACCTCCCAGTCTCCAGCTATACGGGTAGCTCGCGTTATCGTTAGCCGGAATTTTGTTCGTAAATGACAGCTGCAAAAAGGAGAGTGACCGTGCTTCTTTGTGTCCAACATAGTGGCGATATACCAACGATATTAAACCTATTTCCATTTATTTCTCTATCCTTCTTTACGCTAAAATTTCAGATTATTCGCCGAATAATCATACAAATGAATCGAATAAGAGTAGTTTAACCCTGTTGTTCGTATTGTCTGTATAATTGATCACAAACGAATATTATATTTCAAGAAATATTATTCAAATGCAGATTATTTTGAAATATTTGGTTATAGTATCGTTACTTGGTAATATCGTTCGGTATAATTAAAATGAAATTTAAATTAAAAGGCTTTAAGTTCAATTTTCCACGAATTCCAAGTCTCGTTAGAATCGATAATTATAGTCGCTCGCAACCCTAAGGAACAGGCGTTTTTCACAGAAAAAGTACGTGCGCGGCAGAGCATCATAGGGAATGTTCAATTCAAAATGGCGCTCTGCCAAATAATTCGCGGAAACTTCGAGTCAACGAGAGAAATGTGAGAGAAATAAAGGCGACGATTTTCACGAAACAGAGGCACCCAGTATCCATACAAAGATACGAGAAACACGAGTACGAAAGAAAGGGAGAAAGAATGCCGTGGATTGCAATCGATAAGAAGGAAGAGAGGCGGAGAGATAAAGGATGCTAGCCACACGGTGGCACGCAAGCGAAATACACTTTCGAAATACAGACGGAGGATTATAATCTGAGATTTCCTTCTCCCTGGAACGAATAATCGACGGTTTCCTGGAATTCGAGTCAATGGAGGGAACCGCGAAACATTTTTAATCGAGAAACTATTCGCTGGATTGTTGGAAATATTCGAGGAAAAGATTCAACAACGACCTCCTCGGTAGTTTTCTACTAATGGAGCATTAACGCTACATAAATTTCGTAGTCGTTAGTTCATCGTCAGATTAATTGGAACAAGCCTAATTTAAATAAAATTAATTGAAATTCGAATTAATTCAAGATTGTGTTTTTTACGTAATCCGTGGACATTGTACCTCGTTTCATACCTTTTCTTCGTCTATGTAGTTTCACTTCGTTCTTCGTAGTAAATTTTTAATGGACCATCGTACGACGTATCGAGACTCGTTACTGCAGCCAGCCAGACGGATCCCCGCCGTTATTTGTCTCCGAACGCGAGTTTTATAAAAAGTCGCGGAATTCGGTATAAAATTCAGTGGAAATTAACGCGCTCGCGGTTGGGGTGATTTCAAAGAAACCGGAGCCCCTTTAGAGACGATGGAATCCGCGATAATTATCGCGGCCAGGGATTTTTTCTCGCGCCTCGATATTATTTTCAACCCCTATCCGCGTGTTTCTCGCTCGAGACGCGTCTGTATCGCGCGTTGTAAAGGATAGAGGGGCCGGAAGCGTCGGCATCGACGTGAGATTAAAAAGTATCAAACAGAAAAAAAAAAGAGAAACGAAACAGGCAGGGAAGCAGGAAAGAATTGCAACTGCAAAGTTACACATTTGCAGCGCAATTAACGAAAGTTTCAATAGTACGATGCAAGAAAACAACGACTCAACTCGGCCGATGGAAGCTTCGTTGCGATACCATCGAACGTTGTCGGGGCTGGAACCCATCAAAATCGAGCAAGATGCTTTTAGCCGACGGTTTTCCGTCGCTCGACCGCCGAGCCGCTTCCGATGATTCAATTTCCACGCGGAGTATTTGCGAATAAACGTTGATACACGGCAATCGGAATGTTTAATAAACAGCGATGCGGAGTACGCGCCTGCTATCTCGAGGGGTAATCGTCGATTGATTTTTCCCGATTCGTTTTCATTCCCGGCCGTGTCATTGTTTTCACTTATCTTGTCCGTTTTAGTCGCAGCTTTCCTTTCACAATTCGTTACGATTCAATCGGCGAAAATTATTATTGTGCATTAATAATTATCTACAATTTTATTCCATCATATTAACCCATAGCATTTGAATTTCACAAAATTCAGACATCTTCCCCAATCAGCAATAACATCATCAAATTGCATCTCTATCCGATTCCTATCCAAAATCCTATTACCTAATAATACATGAACTAATGCTATTAATAAATTGACAAGATATGACGTTACAGGCTTCTCATTGGTAATATCGAAATTTCACGTTTACAGCGGAATATAATTAGATGGTACGTAATTTGTAAAATTTACTTGTTATACTTCGTTCACTCGATCATCAAACGCATATCCCTGTTATATTAGAATTATTATTCGGCTTAAACTTGTAGCTTGTTATCCGTAAAATTTCACTTAACGATTTCAGTCGAATTATATGTATAATTAATCGTGTCTTCTATCCTCGCCAACAATAAATCGTAAAATTCAAAGAATTTGCAGTGAAACGTAAAAAGCTCGTTCGTCTACTCATCATCGCCTACAACATATACACACCATGCTGATAGCACGGCCAGTAACAATGCTCGAATCATAATTGCGTGTGCACATAATAATTGCCGGGACATTTATGCAAATGCATAACTAATAACGGGTCCGAGGCCGCGACCGTGCATTCATCGAAACGTTATTACGGTTAATGGACGGCCATGTCGCATGTTTGTGTCGCAAAACAAATCTTGCTGGCCGCTTTGTGCGCCATGTATCCGCCTATAGTAATACATTGAGGCGCGAGGGGTTGAAACGGAAGGGTGAAAGGGCGAAGGAAGAGAGAAAGGAGGAGGGTTGGCGCGGAGATCCGCAAGCATCTCGGTGACGATACCGGTTGGCAGACGAAGAGCGCGGCCTGTTCAGCGGCCCACACGACGACATTCAACGGGAATGACAATGCACACTCCGCTGCACTTGCTGCTTAATGTCATCCTCAAGCCGTGCCTAGTACCATTAGTGCACGCGTACATGCACCCCTCCCCAAGCCCCATCCTCCTCGCCAATGTACGAGAGAACGCGTCATTGTCGCGGCTTGCGGTCGAACCTGCGCGCGCCAGGGGCTGCTTTCCATTCTTGGGACAATGACGATGCCTGAACCCTTCAACTGAGACTGGCCACTGGTTCCAACTACGGATGTTAAGGCGTTAGCAATAGCTGGCTTTAAGCCAGGTTTACGATGTAGTTTCCTTGCTATCTTTGAGTGTTTGACTTTCTATATGCATTTTTACGCTAACATTGTATACCGTTGGTTCAAGACTTCTTCGATTAGCTTCTCTGCAGACTTAGAGATAGCTCAGACCCTCGCGAGGAACCTGTCTATGCGGCCTAATCCGAAGCAGTCAGCCAACCCTAAATTGACCCTGACCGCTTCTCCCACTCGGTACGTGCTGGGTAATTCAGTTGGAACTCAGACGCCTTTGCGAATGTTTTAAGATTTCTCCTTACGCTTGGTATTCGTCTTGACAATTCTGTACAATATATAGAATTCGTGAAAGTAGAAGGAGAAGTAGTGGATATTTCAATTTTAGGGTGTTGGTTCGTTGGTTTGAATTCAGAAGGAAGATTTCAAGGTGTTGGTACGGAAGGAAAGAGGATAATGGTTCGGGTAATTACACGATCGGTGGGTGGTACCCAGAGTAAAGTAATTATGGGGTGCAGACGATGTTGGGCTTTTGAGACTTGATAATTGACGATAAGAACCTGCTTCGGGGAAAAGCGTCTTGATAGCTGTGGTACTGGTAGTGGGTCGGGGGATTGGTTAAGTCTTTGATTAATGTTATTTGGTTTGTAATTCGAGATCTGTTATTGAGAAATTGAGGTTCTTGATGAAAGAAGGGTAGTCTGTAATGTGGATTTGAAAGGTAAGTGTGGTTAATAGATGGTGATTAGGAGCTGTGAAGAATTATTAACGATACGTCTTAGAAAATTCAAGTTAACTGACTTTAATTGTTTTATAAGATCTAGAAAAGAGGATACTGTCACGTGATTAAAAATTTATCGAAGCGTTTATAAATGTAACTCGAAACGAGTTGGATTCGATATAATCGAATGGAAAATTAAATCTCTCATCGGTCGAGCATCCTGTGATCAACAGCGAGGAGAGAAGATTTTTCTTCTGTAGCTTTGAGTACGTTCATTAGTGTAAGGATTAAAATTACGGTCTTTGATCATCTTTAAGCCATATTACTAACATTAGAATTACCAACGATTAAAGTATGAAACTTCTGCCGGATTTAAATGGCAATTATATGGAAAATGCATAAAAAGAGCATTATTGTAAATCTGCAAAATTTCTATGGAAAATTACGAATTGGTCATATTCATTATTCTTAGTATTAAAATTAGAGCACAGTTTAATTCAAGTTAATTAATTAATTAATCGAGTTCCAGAAAAAAAATCGATTCTAAAGTTGCACGTTTGTTAATGATTGATCCAAAACTGTTGCGTTTAATAGAGCTCAATTTGAAAAAATGGGAAGGAAAAAATCGAAACTCGAAACTTTTCAACGAAGTTAGAACTCGCGTCGGAAACATCAAATACAAACGAATCGCATCCGGAAGCTTTCAGTTTGTCGTCATTCGATTCAAAAGCGCCGAATTCGGAAGATTTCGAGCTGAAAGCTTTCTACTTGTTGCCAACCACTCTGCAATCCTTAAATTCGCACGAACTCACTTGGAAAACTTTCCAGTTCTAACTACTTAATTCGAAACATGAGAATTCGATGAAACTCGAAAATTGCTCAATTTTCTGCTTCAATCTTATTTTAGCTTATTTTAACGTGTTGCGTTTTATTAAACTATACGTTTTGATTACAAGAAAATTTCTTTTTGTGCGTTTTTTTTATTCAAAGTTTCGACGTGGCTGTTGCAATTGCAGATAGACATCGCGATTTAATTCACCGGAGACAATTACCAGGGTCGCGTCGTTGCAACAACGAGTCTTTCTCGCCGTGGAGTCCTGATAACGCTTATGATGCATCGTGGCAGCGATAAGGCGGTTGTTCTTAAAAATGTTACATCGCAACCACTGCCGTTGCGCGTTGTCTCGAAACGAAAAAAAGAAGAGGAAAAAATGAGAGAAACTTTCATGAGAAGGCTGACGGAAGATACCATCAGAATTTCCAAACTCGAACTCTGATATTAAATAAATTATCCAGGAAGTTGACTTATTAAATACAACTTCTGATAATCATCTCAAATGGAGATTAAACCTCCATTCTTACAATTACAAATTATTATTATTCATAAGTTTTCGTAACAATACAGTTATCTAGAAAAACGGCATACCAATGTAAAAAATACGGTATGTAATATAATATGAGATGAACAATATTAATTTGCAATCCTTGAGTTCGAACGAGTTCATTTTGAAAATTTTTCAATTCTAATTTTTAATTCGATACGCGAGAAATTGGTAGGATTCGAACAATCAAAACACTGTAAAATAGGCTCAATTTCATAGACAAGTGAACATTGCCACTTGAAAAGTACGTAGATACGTGTTGTGATACCATTAACTACAGAGCGAACATACAAAAGGAGCTCGATCTAGGTGATAATTGAAATGCCACACGGTAGAAAATTCCACTAGACCTCAACAACACAACCCATCAGAACGTAGAGCCGTACAAATATGCATTCGCCTGTCTAGTTAGCAGTAATGGTGAAAACATCGACGTTCCATGAATAGTTTATTATATAACCTCTGGTCATTGAATTAAAACCACTGGAAATTTTCATCAATCTTCCTATCCTCGTTTTTCGTCTAATAACAGTAATTTTGATAACAAAAAATGATTCGCCATTTAGCGTCGTAATTAGAAAAGAGAAATTTTTGCAGTATCTGGTTCTTCTTCAATGACCAAAAAGTATATATAATTGCAAATCGAGATGATATCATTGTGTTTCGACTAACCATTGAATCGTCAAGGATTCGGTTAAGCAGTTTGTTCCAGGCCTCGGAATTTCTCTAATTCGTGTTGAATATGCGATTGACGGCCTAACGCCCATTCAAGTTAAACTTAGTTTCCATGCAATCCAAGCTTAACCATTTACGAAATAATTCGTACGTAACCGGGAACCGGAAGCAGACCGAACCTCGACCTAACTTAAATGAAATCGTGGAGCCATCGCAGATATCGCCTACCTTTAACTTACCCCTAACTTCCATCTAATTTGAGGCTAAGTAACTAAGTGTTCTTGGGTGTTGAAAATTGGCAAGAATCTACCGAAACACAGGCACGAATATTTACTTCGTTTCACAAGATATATCAACAATAATTCGTTGTTGCCTTAATTCTAGGCTCGGAGCAGAATATCGAAACATCGTACGTACTATATATTCGATAATAAAAATTATCATAGTCTTTGCTTCGTTCTAACGAGACCTACCAGAATCCTCCGTAGCGTTTTATCAAACACTCGAGAACCTCCGATCAAAACCACTTTCCATAATATACAAATTATTCGCATTTTCATCTCTCAATAATTGAACCAAACCTTCTGAAACCATTCCAAATCTTCCATTCTGCGCACATCCCACCTACCCAAAAACGTTAGTTCCAGTCTCACATACAAAGCATCCATCCATCGTTCCCTCTGCTCTCGGCTCAATGCCACACCCCCTTCTTATCATCTCCGTATCCACGTTTATTCTTACAGAAAATCATCAGCCACCCTGAAACCCTAAACATTTTCATCCGGCTGCATTTGAACGAAGAAGAACCGTGCGATTTCCTAAATCCATTGCCTCGGAACTCACACCCTCACTGACACTGCGAACAGAGAAACAGCGTGGCTGGTAGGACGAGATAGAGACAACCAGAGCGGAGATATCCTGGGCACGAGCGCCCGACAGAAATACAATAATCATACAAGCCGGTACATGGCCCGCATAATGGGTTCGTCGAGAGGCCAAAGGAATACGAGTATCGGAGGCGGGCGAAGAGAGACAGGGAGCAGGAGCGCAATCTCGTCGGGCGGTCGCGCATAAATTCCACTCGGATCGACCGTTTGAAGGGCCGGCCAACGGGTCGCATTCGCCCCCGGTCTCGTGGTCTCTTCTTAATATCTAAAGAGCTGGCGCCACCCTCGAGGATACTCCATCGAGGCTGGCGTAATTCGTCTCGGTCTTCTTTCGTCGCTCGTCCCACCAATAGATCAGTGAACCTTTTTCTTAATTTCACCGCTTCGGAGCTTAAAATCTGCTTTCCTTTCGGATTTTTACGGCGTACTACGTCTTTTCGTCCCTCTTATACAAGGGGGTGTAGTTGTGGCTAGTAGTTTGGGAAAGAGAATGATTTCGCGAGGAGAACGGAGGGAAGATGGTAGTGAAATTTCGGGATATTTTAAAGTGAAATTAAGGGGTTACTTTGATCTCTGAGAAAGTGGTTTGTTGGAAATCGAATGAAATGCCGGACGATGTTTATAAGGGTAGAAATTGTATTGTATAATTACATTTAGCTAAGTGGGTTATTAGATTTCTAATTGAAAACGAGATGGACCTTTCGCGAACTGTAGAAAAGAAACAGTGGCAGAATTGTGAGAGATTTTTAGAAATTATTTAAAGGCGTGACTTTGATCCTTGATAAGGTAATTTATCTTGAATCGAGTTAAGTGTTGAGATATTTACAGAAGTGAAAATTACGTTATGTAACCGAATTTAAATTGGTAAGTTATGTGTACAATTTAGAGACAGACTCGAGACATAGTAAGGTCTGCTGAGGGTCTAGATCGAATAATTTGTCCACGGTTGTCGGTCATTTTATCTTACGTGTCGGTAATATTATTAACTTCGTTCGATAGAAATCACGGCGCATTTATGACGACGAATTAACGGGAACAAGAGGGGGCGAGGCTGTTGGTACAATCAATAAGTTGAGCTTGTTATATGAAACCGATTGATATACACAGAACGAGCAAGGCGTGCGGAATATAAATGTTTCCACACCTGGTGGGAATAAAACCACCCTGTTCAAATCAGTAACCCTGAACCACGAAGAATTGCCTATCTGAAAAATTCCATTTGAATCTGTTTCGATGGCTTCCGTTACAAATTTTTAATTTTTAATCTTTTCTCGTGTTATTTAAGCATTCTTCTGACTTGAACAGATGCAATATATTATACGTACAAAGGTATATTTAATTTTAATCATATCAAAAATAGTATCGAGAGATAATGTTCATCGCACGAAATACAAGTTAAAACAAAATAATATTCTAAAACTATATTGTAATATTTGGTCCAAATCTTCGCAAGCTAACGATATTAATTGAGGATTCAAAATTGCTCTCTGATATTCTGGAAAATCTTTGAGAGGTATCGAAACCGCAAGTCGCGTCGTAATGACAGAAGCGGGTCGATAAAAAGGGCGCAACTAATTCAACACAGAAATTCAAGAGTGAAAAGAACGAGTGAGCAAAACGCATAAAGAACGGCAGGTACCAGGAAAATTGAACGGACCACCGCTTCTGGAATTTTCATCGAATTCTCCTCGTGTAACGAATATCGAATCACTGAATCGTTCATCGATTGATCGACGACCAAGATGGGGGTAGTTGGGACTGGGGATGCGACCAGCTGGAAATCCGGTCGGCTAAGGGTGCTTTTAAAAATTCAGTCGGTCCGTTCGAGGGACGTTTCAACAGAAAAAAAGTGTCGCTGTTTCTCGCCGAGGATGAAATGTTGAAATTTACCTATCTCTCCCCCTTTGATGTCTCTCTTCAAGACGAACATTCCAAGGAATAAGTATTTATCCTCACACCGGATCGTGCCATCGATAATTTGAATTTTTCATTCTTTCCATATTTTGGTTCCAATTCTGCTTTGCTCAAAAGGGTTAAGGTAACACGTAGCGATAACGACTATTGAACGATATTCTAGATACTTAGAAGAGTATCCAAGAATTACGGAGGACTTTTAAGAACGCAAAAACCTAAAAAATACCGCATAGACTCAAACGATCCACTATGCATATGGAGTCTGTAAAGATAAGGTCGCAGAACCGAAAAGCCAGATCCACGACCTTTATCGTTAGGATCTTTTCTGCTGTGCTAGGTATTTCTTGCAGCGACTTTGAGGATGAGTTAACTCAATCTATAGCGAACCCTAATTTCGCGAAGCTGTCGTTGTTATTGCTGCGCGAGGTTGCATCTATTACCCCCGTGGATAACGTGATACATCGCGTCTGGCTTTAATGTCTTCTGGCTGCCAGTGAAGCGATGAAATTCGCGAATATCGAGGCGCTCGATGGGTTGTGTAACATGTTCAACGTATTGCTGGTTGAATAGTCGGGAAATTCAAAATGGCGGTCGTGGGCAGGTGTCGATGTTCCATGCGGGATTGTATTTTACCAGATAATTCTTATCAAAGCGGTAATTGTGAATGGTCTAAAAAAAGTATTGCCTCGTTATTGTATTTGCCACAATAGTCACATATTAATCAATTGGATTTAAGTATATTAAATGTTGTAGTATTGGGTGGTACTTTTATACAACTACAAAAATTTGAAAATTAAATTTCGTCATCGCGCTATATACGAATTTCAAATGAAAAAGTCTTTCGCGGCCTTTATTTAGTCGGATTGATAATTCGTTTTGTTTCCTACGAAAATTGACGATTAAATAAAATAAATGGCTTCTTTCCTTTCAAAGAATATTAACGAGACAATTTATTTTCTAGAATATCTTTCTTGATATATTTTTAATGTGATTTAATAAATTATAATTCCTATTATCAAATGCTTCTATTAAACGATTATTAAATATAACGTTGCAACAACACTCAGAAGTTATACGCTGTTCTATTCGAGGTCTTCACATCGTACGTTAGCGCTATCGTCGATCGCGATCGCGACAAAGCTTGCTCTCTATTTTTTCGCCGTTCCTCTCACGTTATGTACGTTTAGAATTACGTAGATGTCACATGCAATTTACCGACGCGTCTGTTTAGCGACGGACATCGTGACAAACAAGTAATTAACAATATCAGCCAGTTGTGAGCGGGAGTAAAGAGCAATTTGATCGTTAAATTCGATTTAAAGGGCTGTCCAAGCTGACACGACCCTCGCAACCGCGCTTTTGCACGCGTTTCCCTTATTTTTTTCTCTTGTCCCCATTGAACGTTTTCAACAATTTCTCTCGTCATCGTTCCCAGCGTTCGTAATGGAGAGATAAATAAAATATACGCCAGTCGATGGAAATCATCGATCGCTACAATGACAAATGCCTTTCCTTCTTCGAACAATTGGACACGCGACGAGTCAAACGCGAAATTATGCGTTGACAATGTTTCGAAACTTTTCAAAAATTTCATGATTATAATTGATGATTGATGTAATGATAATTGAAAAATAGTACGAGCGCAGTCTTTGATTCACGATACGTGCGACGAGCTTCATGGAAATTACAGTGACCGACTGTTAATTTTTTATCAATTTCTCAATTTCACTGCACAAGTATACGACTAATGTTCCATCCTTATCGATTTAAACATAATCGATGTTGAAACCAATTAAAATTATAATTATCGATTTAAACTTGACTAACACCAATAATAGAACTACAATTTCCAAGTTATACAATTTACTCCATCTACCACATTGTCTATATTTTCCAGAGTGCTCCTCAATTCGTTCGATTAACGAGAAATTCATTTTCCTCGTTGTATATCGGGTAGCCGGTGGGTACTTTTCGATAAAGATTTCTCGTACGATTAAAACGTGTTTGTCGAATTGGACGTTAAAACGTTCCGTTGTGCGAAAGCGAATAGCTGAGACGTCGCGGTAAGCATCCTTTGTTAGCATTCCACAAGGGGATAAAAGTGAATTGAAATGTCGAAGAAAGCGAGTGGCAAGAACGTAATTGAACGTTTATCGGCCACAATAACTCGGTTTAAAGGGGCCATACCCTGTTTATTCGACGTTGAACCGCGAGCTAAAATTCATATCGAACTCTTACATTGTTAGTTCATCGTGAAACGATTTTCGATAATAGACTCGATATAAAAACCAGGAAAATTGCGATGTATCAGTTTCATTTTTTCACTTTTTTTTCAAAACAAAATAACTTCCTATACGTACAATCTAAACTCTGCCAATGGCGTGGTAAACTACGAAGGTTTCACGAATTACTAAAATTATTCGATGCTGGTTCGACAAACGGCGAATAAAGTATCGCAAATAAACATCAACGAATATGTAAACAGACAAATGAAGAGTGTCAAACTGAAAAATGTAAACAAACGAGAATAGAAAGAAACTCGAGCATAAACAGACTAACTGAAATTGTAAACGAATAACACCATTACAAAAACAGGCGAGTGGGGAAACTGGAAAATTATTCATGCGTACAAATTAATCGACATTTTCAAGACGAAATATTTTTTTAATCGCTAAACAGAATGGCTTGAGCTATTTCAGACGATCGTATAAGTGATGACAGAAAATCTCTTTTTTAATTCACAGCCTTAGATCACGTTATCCGTCACGCGAGAACAACTAACAACTACTTTCCATTAGTAAATTTTGAATAATTGTATATTCTTCTAAAAAAATATTTATAGAAAGATGTCGCGTGTATCTGTGAAATCAGCCAACCGCCACCCAAAGGGATCATTGAATTATTCGAAATTAATATCAGCGGGCGTGAAAAACGCGCGAGAGAGAAACAAACGAAAGAAAAGGAAAGCGGGACAAAGAGTAGATAGGGATGAAGGAAACCGCACTCAAAGAGTAACATCTCCCACGAGATCGACGTTCCGCGGCGCTTTTCCACGTTGGATTACGAATAACGGCGTTGTTTCAATTTACCCGCGACCACCAACGCCGTCACGCCTTTCGTTCGAATGTCAAAGTTACTGGGAATCTCGCTGCTGCATTTCGGATCGGTTCACGACAAAGCCACGTTGGTGTTTGAACGATCACCGAAATCGTACTTTGAAGGCTGTTTCGCTTTTGTCCTTGTACGATGCTAAACCAGCGAATCGGTTCGATGGTCCCTTTCTTGGTTTTTGCTGCGGTTGCTGGAGAATGAATCTGTACTTTGAGTAACTTCGTTCGTTACTGGCTACGTTACGCGAAAGTTCTTTTATTAAGAGAAAGTATCACACTCAGTGTCACTTGAGATTCTGAATAATTTTTATGGTAAAATTTATCTACGCTTTTTATTTACGGGGCTTGTAGTTAAATCTTCGAATATAAATCGCGTGCTGATATACAGCGAGGGGTTCATAGCGAGTTGAAACGAGGACATGCGTCATATCTGTTCACTTTTTGGCTTTTCTATGTCAACAATTTCAGTTCCTGCAATTCCATTATCTTCTAGTATAATATCATGTGCATTACACGTATTCATATTACATGGTAACATATAAAACATCTGTTACCTACGATTGAAACAAATATGCTTTTGCTTTCTACCAGAGTCAGTTTATTAATCCATATACTACGTCGTTGGGATCGACACACTTTTGCCATCACAATACAATATTTTCCTATCCCTGAAAAATATCGTTGTCCTGGATTTTATAAGATTTTCGCACATCGTCCTTCGTTTTAGAAAAGTATAGAAAACAACGACGGATAGTGCATTTCGTTATTAACATTCTCTCATTCATAATATTTACTTTGATCGAAATTAATAACTGCTATCAACGTCAGACGGAATTCCAGCATAAGAATTCCATGAATTACGTTCATTCGTTCGGTAGCAACGACGAAAAAGTTGACAATGAACCCGGAATTAACTTCTTTAAGCCAAGCCCTGCTGCTTTCTTCGCGGCGACTGTCTCATTTAAGTCGTGAAACTTCATAATGAATCTAAACTCGCCGCTCTTAACCTCTCGACTGCGGCAAAGTGAATTATTCTTCTTTTTTTTTTCGAATGACGGTTTAGTCTCATTTAGTCGACGGGAAAGCACGCTATCGCCAGAAGTTTTCTGTGCCCGCCCCAAACGCGGTTTCCGACGAAAGAATTTCAAGCTTTTGCACGCTATTACGGAACCTCGATCCAATCTTAAAGCGCTTCTAAGACATCTTCGACTTGGCGCAAAAACACAAAGATCGTTGCAAAGACAGTGGAGCTTGACAAGAATTTAGACATTATTTCAGCTTTTCTGCCGAAAGATATAAACTCAGATATTATGAAATATACTTGATGAAAGGAATACTCTTGTACAACCTGCTTTAAAAGGAAAATTTTTAATCAAAGAGCGAAAGTTATTCCAATCTGAACTTTCTTTTATATGACCGTATAAGTTTACCGATTCTAATTTTGAGTTTTAGCTAGTCCGGAATAATCTAGATAAGCTTGCATATGTTTCTGAACGTTGTACTTTGAATAAAGTAAAATGTAATTGTTTCGAGAATATTATCAAACATAAATTAAAAAGATAGTAGATTTTTCTTTATCATGGTAAAATGATTAAAACAAAATTTTTGTGGAAGAATTTGTTATATTAGCAAAAATACCGAATGCAATAAAGCAAAGAAAATCACGCTGTTCTCAACTAAACCTCAAAAGTTTAACCTCGAATTCTGTTGAGAACAATAGAACACTTCACGAGAGGTTTGGGAGGGTGCAGAGACTGGCAACGCGTATGCGTGCATCGCGGAAACGAGAAAGGGCCACTCAACCTGCCGCTAACAACTTTAAAAGTTCCGACTAAACGAGAAATTGCATTAAATTGCGTTTCAACCGAACCCTTTCCATCGTAGCCCGTCCTCCATTCTATACGCGACGCTAATGTTCCTCGCGGTTGTGGTAATCCTTCTGCGAATCACCCGCCATGTTGTGTTACATTCTCCTCAATTTTTGGTCGTCCAACGATTCGTAATCTCGAATTTGCGATGATAAATCGGATTAGAACCGAGGATTTCAGGACGCAGAATTCAGTATGACGTGTTATCTCGCGTCATTTTGAAAAAAAAAAATGTTGAGAATTGTGGATCTTAATTGCGGAAATAAAAGTAAAGTAACACTAAGGTTACACTTAGAATTCATATTAAAATAGCTTTAGATTTATTTAATAAACGATTTCCAGGATCGATATACATTTGCACACGTCTCAGCACTTTCTATGTCTCACCATCTTCCACATCAGACTGCCAACGGAACAGTTACATTCGTCTGCTTTTCGAGACGCCGCGCACACACATACTTCACACACTCATGTTCACGTACGTGTGTCACTACTACGCGGCCAGTCTAGTCTAGCGCACAAAATTATACATATCTCAATATTAAAAAAAAAAACACGAAGATTAGAAAGTATATCTTCGAAAGAAAACAGTCACATTTCCAAGTTTGATGTCATGTCGAATCCTTTATTTACCTAATGATAATATTCCATATTCATCGACAATCCTTCTTCCAACTTTCTCGTGAAAAAAAAAATGTTTCCAAAATTTCCCTTTATACGTCAACGACAAGTTAATTAGTTCGATAGCAGGTTGTTTCCAGAAGTAGCTAGAATCGAGAACCAGTGGAGCAGAAAGAGAAAGGGGAGGAGAGTGAAAGAGCAAGAGAGCAGGTGCAATGTTCGGTTGAATTACACTTATAATCGGCGAATGCCGCTCGAATCGAGCTTTGAGTATTAATTCCACGACGGGCTAATCTCCCCCAACTTTTTACGACTCTGTTCGCCGTCGTTATTTTCACTCGACCCGTCCGCTTTTCAAGTGAAAATACCTGCTTCGCGGTTGACGTTGGGCCAATTCGTGTGCCTCTACTTCCGCACGGATTCACGGTTTTTATTCGCCCACCACCCGCTCACATGGATCAAAAACCATCCTCTGTGTCACGTTTTTTCGCTGACGATCAAAGTCTCGTTATGCGAACGGTAATCACATGGTTGAGATCGATTTCTTGGAAAGTATCAAGAAAGATTGTTCGCAGCTTGAGTTTAACTTTTGATTTAAGGACCAGGCAGGGAAATGATGGGCGAAAGTTTCGGAAATGCTATAGCGTTGAGAAACGCGTAATAATTTGTCGAAATTTCAGAATGCAAAGATCTACTTTCCATAAAATTGTCCAAGAGAAATACACTGCAAGATACAGAAACTTTCTCGAGAGGTCTTCAATAAGATCATATGTCGCAGGTTGTAATCCAGAACGCTGTGAATGGAAGGACGCGTGTCAAGGTGCGATTTCAACAGTGAAGACGCGCTAATGCCTCGTCTATTTGGCCTGCACGCGTCGATTCAGCTTTGATCCACGAACGTGTCCCGCCATGCTGACTACACGGTTAACACGCCCTGTGCACCTGTAATTTAACTTCCTGTACTCGTGTGCGTGCCACAATCTTCTACATCGATGACGTTTGACACGAATGAAATTCACGGTCACGTTTCACGACTTCGCATCGTAGTTTTATTTCCCTCGAGTAATATGCTTAGCCTGAGATCGTCGCGACCGATGAACGTCTTATTTTACGAAGATAAAGTCAAGAGCTAGATGAGAAACACTCTTGCTCCTACGAAACCGTAAAATTCGTTTCAAAGAATAGAGCGTCCCATCCGAAAATGAAGTGAAATGTCTTTACACATGAAACTCCTATAAAAGTTGTGCATAAAAATTTCTTCAAACTTTTATTACGTTGTAGGATTGCAGTGACGAAAAGGAATATTTAACAACCTTTTAAAATTTACAAATCCAATATATATATATGTAAAAAAAGAACAAAAATAGAGAATTCAATAAAATAAATGAACAGAAAGAAACATTGTATATGAATTGCTCTTAATAGATCAGCATCGATTAAACACTTAGCACCATGATCAAGAGTTTAAAATTCTCTTATTGTCCGTAATAAATAATCCTCGATATCTTCGAACAGTAAAACACTAGGGATATGTCCTTGATTTAAGAAATCCATCGTAAAATCTCTGACCTCGCTCGAATCTCTTCAGCCCCTTTCGTCGAACTATTTGTACTCCTTGGAGTTTGCTCGAATTTCCATGTAGCCGATAACCTTTAGGGGTGCGAGGAAGCATGGGGGTAGATCGCTATCAGTGGAACGGGCCGATCGTCGGCTCGACTAACGAGCGAATCGTCGTGCCTGGAACGTCGTCACGCGACCTTCCTCCCCATCCTCTATATTGCCAACCCCTTTTCTTAAACGTATGCATGACTCTCGACCGAATCGGCCCTGTTAACATATAAATTGCCGCTTAACGGCGAGACAATCAGTCGCCGTGGAAGCCATGGCGCGAAGGTGACGATGGTCGGTTAAAGAGAAAGGATATCCAAAGACGAGAGAGTTTGAGTCACGTGACGAACGAGCAAAGGAGACGAAGACGGATCGTCGAAGAGGAGAACGAATAAACGTGGAGGGGGGAAGGGTTGAAACAACCGACAGACAGAGCCCGAACAACGAGAGGGACAAGCGTCTGGAAGCGGTAGGACAAGAAGAGAAATAACAAGCGGAGGAGGGTAGCTCGGGGGGTTGGGATTCAATTCAATTTCCTAAGAATCTCTTTAGTGTTTGAGATACAGCCAGCGAAAGGATGCGCGCCAGCCTGAAGGGGACGAAGACAGAAAGGTAGGACTAACTAAGAAGCGGCGGAAAAGAAGGGGTGAAAACGAACCGAAAAGAGACGAACTGCCCTCTCTCCTACAGGTCCACGGTAACGGAACACAGGTAAAACGAGATAGAATCGTCGAAAATTCAATGGTAGAAAGAAACAACTGTGGAAGAGCGCAGAAAGAGGGGTGGCCACAGAGAGCGTGCGGAGGGTGAGAGCGTGTTGATATCGAGGGCGACGAAGAGGCGGATAGCGTACAGCGGGGTGAACGGTGGCGCAAAGATAGAAGAAGAAGGAAGAAACCGAAAAGAGAAACTATCTTGCTTCTCTTTTCAATCTTCGTTGCTGGAATAGTGGAAGCGAGAAGAGGCAGCGAGGAAGGGTGACTAAGTGACCTAGGGTGCCAGGAGCGCAGGGGAGTAAGGATTCTGTGCGCGGGCGCGAGGCTGGCGCAAACTCTTCGTGCAGCATCCCTCGTCAGTTGCAAGTCAGGAACTGTCGCGTCCGCGTGGCGTGTGAGTGGCGAGAACGTCCGAGAGAGCGCGCGCCCCTCAGTGTCGCGGTGTATTTTTGTGCACGGATTTCTTCAGATTTCTGACAGTAACGTAGCCAACTGTTTGCGGAAACAGAAACCACGGAGTCAGAGTCGAGTGGGCCCGATGACATTTGCCCGCGCGGCTCGCGTCCCTTGACATTGTTCGCCACGTTGCAATAACGGAGAACGGAAGTCGCGGAGAACATCCACATTGCCAATGATCGTCGTTCGAGGATCTACGAGCGCTACCAGGATCCCCAGAATGGATAAAGACGTTCGACGGAAGTGCGGGAAAGTGCGACGTGCCCTGTTCCAGTTGCTGCTGATAGTGGGGGGTAAGTTTCTTGGGGGTTGCAAAACCATTCGAGCATCGACGAGATTTTAACGAGACCAGTCAGTGACGAATTCTAAACGAAATATACATGCAATGGATTTGACAATGATTCTCGATGGTCCCTGTAAGGAAAGTTCAATTTAAGCAAGTTGAAAGAGGAAAGTTAAAAACTATGCATCATCAAAGGGGGTAAATAACCCTCGCTTCGAAGTTGATCCCCGTCTGGAAGAAGCAACGCCGATTCTCGAAGTTGCGTTTACAGATTTGGTTCGACCCCATCGTTCCGCAAGCAGAATCTGCTGATGCAGCAAAGAGCAAGGATTACTCGCGATCCTTCCCCAAAATGGGGGTAGTTTAACGTGGCTCTACAGTCTGCCAGCAATTGCATCGTTACTGTGACTTTTGTCCGCTCTTCCAAGACCTTACTAGGATTTCGAGTTTGTGCTCCTTGGAACAATTAATGCCAATAACGGTAACATTATCTAACCGGTGGTATTTAAAATTCTTCGATTAACTTTTGCTTTTATTCTTCGTCTCTTAGTCTAATTCTTTAGCTTTTCTTAACATAGCAATTTTGCCTTTCAAGGAACACATTCTATTCAACAGACATTTATAGTCCAATCTCTTTTATTGTCCCTTTGCAATCTGGAAAAATCCCTCGAATATTTCCTTCAATTCGCTTTTAATACACCCTATCTTTAGGCATCTCGAATGTTGACCGAATTTTTTGTACATTTTCATCGGATTTCTCTGGTTTTAACGGGATTCTCTAGCCAGCAGTTGGTTTGCAGAATTTTCTGAATCGGATCCTATTCGATCCATGGCTTTTCCAGTCGACTGATTCGAGTCTCGAGAACGAGACTGGATACGTACCTAGACAAATCGCGACGAACACGCGCCGGAATGTACACATACGCCGATTCTCGAGACTCTTTCTACATGCAGACGAGTTTCCAAACACTCGTCTCGCGGAAGTTCGATATTGAAATTCAGTCCCGTCGCTTGCTTACTCGATGGAATGTAAATAATATTTCTCGCGACCGAACCGCGATTTCTCTTCGCGTCATTTTTATGGAGAATGGATGACTCGACGTTTCTTTCGAGAATGACGACCGGGATCGAGAATCGTTTACGGTATGTTTAAAGTTCGATTTTATGAGATCGATATGGAACAATGTGAACCATATCTTTTGTAGCTTCCAGAGATTCTTCACATTTTTCTTCTCGTGTCGTTTCACCCTTACGTGACATTTTTGTGCAAATGACTTTATAAAGATAATTGAATATTTTTGGCATCGTGTTTGAAAGTTTTCGTGGTTGTGAATTTATTTGATCAACGCTAACTTCCTGATTAACGAATTATCACAATATATAAACAGACTACTTTACAATATAGATAATACGTATATAACATTTCGTTAATTTCAATCTGCTAATCGTGCCAGTCTTTGTTTCTATTCCATCACTTCCTTAACCCAGGTCAGGTTGTTAGAATGTGAAAGGTGACGATATTAAATAAATCGACGTGTTTTTTGCTTTCCTCGAACTTCTCTCAATGAAGAAATTGTTCCCTCCTCTGCCTTATCTATGCATACACCGTCGATGCTCCGATTCGTTCGACGTTCACTCCAAAGGAAAGCATAAACTTTAGATAGAGCACTTTGACTTTAATCTGGTAATTGCGGTTGCGCGTTGTCCCCGTTGTCTCTTCCTTTATTTACAACTCTCTCCTTTCTTCCTCGTGGTTTTTCCAATTTCTTGTTGTCGTTCTTGCGAACAAAAGAAAGAAAGGAAGGAAGAAAGAATGGAAGATGAACGTAGAACGTAGAAACGGAGCTGTGCACGCGATACTCTTATTTCGTTTTCGGGGAGAAGCGATGCAACGTTCCTCAGCGCGAACGGAAGGCTGGCCCGGTTGTTTAAGGGGAAACTTCCCGAGTAAATTCTTAATTCAACGTGGCTGCGCGAGGCGCGCGTCTCGCCCGAGATCCCCGCTGTTCTAATTCAATTTCCCCGTTTTCTCCTTCGCCGTCACGCTCGAAAACGAACCGTCTCGAGCCGTGTGGAACGGAGAATCTAATTCGCCGATTGTGCAACCTCTTCGTGGATCCTTCGAAAGGATTGCTTCGAACGGGTCACGGTTTTCTGGTTATAAAATAAAAGCATTCTTTCATAGGCACTCATTTTGATGGATATGATACCTCTCTTTTCTTTTTCTTTCCCTTTCATGAAAGTCACGCTGAATTATATCGGTGAAATTGATTGAACTTTGATGCGAAATTTTTTGAAATTTCTTTCGTATCGAGCGTGGTTGATTTGAGATTTTTGACACTATGTCCAGTTAAATAGGATTTCTTGGTAACAATTGACGGGACAATGTGGAACGTTTAAGTAAAAGATCTACGGGAGATTTTACAGACGATGTTTGCTTTACCCGTAAAAACGCAATAAACGACGTGGACGCGTTGCAAATGCAAAGTCATAAATAGCGTACCCACGACCATTAACTTTGCCATTCGGTGTTCGCTATTTGGCCAGAAATGATATTCATTTATTTCCGAACACAGAAATACAAATCGCTATGTACTGCTCATAAAGAGAGCAGATTTTTCTAATCTATCTATGTACGGTATATTTCAAAAGTGAAATATTTTTCATTCCAATTCATCCTAAATCCCTATTCATCCAATCAATTAGTATTATGAAATAATAAAATTCTACAAAATAAATTTTAATTTATATCCTTAATAAAAATTCCCCTCATAAATCTGTGAGAATTCAACACAGTGAACAAAGGATCATGGAACAATTCATTCGATTTTGTCGAAAACGTCTGCTGACGAATTATTCTTCATTGTTCTCCATTTCGACAATCGTCTGCAGAGACGACAGTAAACGAAATTTCTTAATCTAACGACGTCAATTCGAAGCTGCTAATTGCATCCGACCGTTGGCCCCGGGTCCAAGCTTTCTTATTACTGCATTTGTCGCGAACAGGCCAAAGTTGGCTCGCGCCACTGCTCAGCCAATTATTCTGAATTACTTGATCGAATTATCCGCTCGTCGGTTACATCGTTTAACGAGCCGCGCAACGAGAGCTCTGCGGTCGAAACGCCGACAACGAATTAATCGTCTTAGCGCGTGAACTTTGAACAATCCCAGTGCTTATAAATCGTCGATCTCTGGTTATAGATTATTAACTGAAAATAGATCGTGGCAAGTAGAAATCGAGCTAATATATCGGAGATATATGGCGATGCAGAAATGTTAACGGAGAAGAAAATTGGAGAGGAAAATTTTATTTTTTCCTACGACAAAATCAAGGCTCGAATTATTTTAGTTTGTAGCGAAAAATGATGTGGCAGATAGTGAAAATTGTATGGAACGATTGAAAATAAAATAAAAGATTAAAAGCCGGATAATACTAGAATCATACGTACTATAAATGAAGATTAATAGTGCCAATTATATCGTCACAAATTCACGCTACAAAAGTGATACGAAATACTTACAACCTCAACTCAATTCGAAAACATCAAGACTTTAATACCTTGTGATTAGGGATCCCCATTTCGCATCTATCCTTCTCCATACCGCAAACAGAGCTCCTAAGATTCCGGCATAACCTACACAGGAAGGGTTGTACTTCTCCTAACAAAGGTCAGAACTCGGTAGGCAGTGCGGTTTCTCTAGCGGAAACCGCGAAACTGGAGCACCGGGGTTAATGACCAGCTCGACGATATCGGAGATCTGGCAAGGAGAAGGAGAAAATCTGTTAGCGGACGTGGCCTAGTAATAATCATCCGGCAAGCGAGATACATTGATTGCTAGGTTCGTGTACTCGATTCAGAGACTCGAGTGTCCACAAGCGGAAGGTCTATTCTACCGTCTTTTCGAGTCGTCTAGGATCAAACGATGGCGCGGTCACGAACGCGAAAGTAGACCAGGCGAAAGATTTGCTGGGAGCCATAGGGTATTCAGGATGCGCCTTCGTCGACGATACATTGTTTCCTTTTTGATTTCTCTTCCTTTATCTGTCTTCTTTCTATCCGCGCCTCTCTTCTTTCTTTTCCGTCTTCGTTGCTCCTTCGCTTTGAAATCGGAGCACGAAGGATGCAGAAACGAAGAACGAGGGGTGGAAAGTGGTAGGTTGGTATTCGCGCAGTTCGAAGACCTCATCGACTTCCACCCCCTTTTTCCGATTGTTCCACTCTCTCGTGTTTCAACGGTCGGTTCGTCATCTATCTGCTTTTGCTGTTCTCCCTCGGAAGAAGTCGTTCGACGCACTAGGAAACGAGCAAGGATTCCCAGAGGCACGTTGGCCTCGGACATTCGATCCTGCTTGCTGGTTTCACGGGAAACACGGACGAAGAAGAACGAGAGAGGAACGTAAGAGTGGGCAGAGAAAACTGACTCGGAGCGGGTTTTATTTCGTTTTCAACGGGTCGAACGATGTCTCCTTTTAGCGATTCTTTCATCTTCCGACCGTTTTGTAAACCCTTCGTGCTCCGTACCCGTTGTACGTGTCCGGAATTCCTTCGTTCCCATCCCCCTTTCAACCCTCTCACCCTTATCGGTCTGTACGAACGAAAGACGAGCTCCTTTCGAGGCTCGAGTTTTATCGCTCAGACTACTCGGTCGCTCGATGATTCATCGAGGACCAGATTTGCATATTCTACCCCGTTCCTTCGTTTCCCCGTGGTAGAACGTTCGAAGGATAGTCCGCGGATGACTATATTAAGTCAGCGACGCGTTGATTAATCACCTACCCCTTGGTTTGCCTAGAGATATGATGTTTCCAGGTCGAGGCTCACGTTCAAGCCGAACCTTGCGACCGGGTTTCGTTAATTAACGAGCCTCTGTACAACCCGGACGCTGATTAAGGGTAAAAACTGTACAAATTAGAAGCCTCTCTGATAATTACTAGCCGCATCGACAAAACGAAGTGGCCAGAGATTCTTGAAGCGAGATCCGCTAATTCGTCTAGATTTCATCGCCTCTTACCGTGATTTCTACGCGACGCTGTAGAATCGACCGTGGAATACCTCTCTTTTGAATAGTAAATTTCTAGAGAAAAAGATAAATAAATATATAAAACGCAATTACATCGTTTCTGTTGTGTTCTTCTATTTTTCTTTCCCTGACGTTCCTCGTACGAAGCTTGTCTCGCGCATTGACATTTCCATCGGTTACGAGACTCGCATGAATATTCAAGACGGGTGCAAGCTGCATCCAAGGAGAATGCGCCTTTCCGATGCAGTATGCAAACATAATACCGTCGTACCCCGCCAGTGTCCTTCTTTCCCTAGCATTGCTCCACTGGGAATTTAGGATTATTCTCTGTCCGATATCCTGATGTCTGATCTAATCTCAATGATCTTCCAACAATTCCATTTCCATCTTCATCAACACGCTCAACAATATACCGCGTGTCTTTCGGTTCGTTTATAGCAGTAGTCTGACCAGAGATCATCCTATTTTACTAGCTTGTTTCTCTACAACAGCTTCCAGGGTATGTGTACAGCCGTGTTGTCTGACCAGTTGTCGTCTTGTTCTACTTGATCGTTCATACCATAGTCCTGTACTACTTGCTTGTTATTTTACGTTCATCGTAGATTTTATACAGGACCCAGCGTTAGTGTCTGTTCTGTGATACTCTGCAACTACTTGCTGGTTACTCCACAGTTACTTCTATATAGGTTTCATGTAGGATTACTGTCCCACCATTGATTGCCCTGTACTACTTAGTGGTTACTCTACGATAACTTTTACGAGATCGTGTATAGGATTATTATCTGATCAGCAATCGTTTTATTCTACTTGCTGTTTACTTCACAGTCGCTTCCACGCACTGCACGAAGAGCAGTAAATAATGTTAGTGATAGTAAAGCGTCGATAAATGTTGACTCGAAGCAATCAAGCATTTCTAGAATCATCATTTCTAGAATCAAGCATTTCTAGAATCATCATTTCTAGAATCAAGCATTTCTAGAATCATCATTTCTAGAATCAAACATTTCTAGAAATTAACCAACGATGTACCGTTTTTCTATCCGTCTCTGTAGCCATTTCGCGCTCATTTTAATCGAATCACGGTGACGCGCAAGGGGCTAAAGATCGAAGAGTACATGCGATCCATTCCCATGATACAAATTTTTGATTTTTTATAAATAGATACCAGAAGATATAATATATTCTCGAAAGGAACTCCATCCAAAATTACATGAATTAGTAAGGTAGTTTCGAAGCAAAGAAGTTTAGCAGTACAGAAGTAGTAGCACTGTAAGATCATCGAAAACTAATCCGAAAATGTGAAAAGGTGAAACAAAGCGGATATAAAATACGAGAATTAGGTGGAGGGATGATCGCAAGCCGCACACAAACCAACGGAATGTAACGAACGAGAAATAGGCCGATAACGAGACTCGATCGAGGTATTGTACGACGAAAGATAGAAGAGAAGGGGTAGTATCGTCGACGATGGTACCGGGGTGTTTCCTTTACTGCGTTACTAGTCCGGAATCGGAGCTCGTTACGGGCCCTCCTCAGGGCAAGGACGAGGTTTTCATTGTAATAGAGGGAGAAGCGATCGCGGATTTTACTCGTTTCTTTATTCATCGCTCGCAAATTGTTCACCTCGGCTAGTAGAGTCGTGGCCGCGAGCAGAAGAGGAAGAAGGCAAACTGCAGACTAACGAAGAAGTCAATTAGTTTGTTACACCAGTCGTGTATGACTTTATACCGATCGAAGTGAAGGAATTGCCACCCCATTTCGTTTTTTCTGGTTTGCTTTGAAATTTTAGGATCGTTGAGGGAAAACGTAATTTACGGGAGAACGTTTCCTTGTCTAACAGACATTTTGTTAAAGAATTCGATATTATTGGAAATTGTTATCCATTAATGGAACTCGTGTCGCAATTAGGTTACGTTTTAATTATATTTTTTTGTTGTCTTACAACAGAAGGGCGCGTTCCATTCTTTCTGATTTAACGCGAGTTTCCCGATACGTTGTATCTATGAATTATTCCAATACTTGGTAGTATCTCGACACAAGGTACACAAGCAAAGATTTTATTTCAGAAGAAAAGGATCGACGAAAGAATTTCGGTAAAATTCTCTTGCTTCTTCTAAGTGGAACAATTTGCCGGAGCTTCGTCAACTGAAAAGAGAGCTAGTTTACTCGAACTGAGCAAACGAGGTGTCCGGGGTGTCACGATCTTCAACGAAGTTCTGGTATCAGAGGTTCTTTTTCTAGTACAGTCGTGCGAACGAACTAGGTTGCTTATCGATAGACACGTGTATATCACGGCTCGTTTTAAGAAACGAATGCCAGTCGCGTGCGTCGAAAAGGAACCGATTCTCCTTTCTATCACCAATCGATTCGTAAACATCCCTCTACCTCTTTTCTACCAAGGAGCACGTTTCGTTCTGTGAATGATTTCTTACTAGGACGAAACGAAAAAATCACAACTATACGATTGTCCTTTGATTATGGAAAAAATATTGCCTCTACAATTCTAGATCAGGAAAGTTAATTTCTCTCGAATATTTTATCGAAGTACCGTAAGGGTTTCTTCCGAAACGAAAGAACAATTCGATTGATCTCACCAAAATTTCTAACGCCTCGATAAATTTATCGATCGAATTCAAATTTTAACAGCTTAAATGTCGCTATAAAAGGCGACGTTGCGTATCGGAAGTCACGAATAGCACAAACCAATTTTCCCTCTACATTTCGTTCCACTCTGTTCGCGATACGATCGTTTCGCGAAAATTCATTCTAACGGAGTACGTAGAAGACGAGAGACAGATGTACGTGACGCTTTTTCGAAAACGTCGTTCGCAAACAATTCGATGGAAATCAAAGCGAACATTTCTACAAGACAAAGAAAGGAAAACAGAAAAAGAGAGAATAAGTCTACGTGACAATTTTTTTTATGTTCCACGGTAGAACAACCCTCGAGAGAGTAAACAGCTTCCCCACCCCTCTCCAAGAGCGAGAATTCCGCGGAATTTGCAAAAACTCAACGCGAGGAAGCTTCGCGTTTCCTATGCCAGTCGAGTCCATCTATCATGGCCTGTATGAATTCTGGTAACGTTCCCTGGTTTCGCATACACGTTTCTAAAACTACCCTCCTGCGGCGTATATTTTGAAAATGGTAAATCGCTGCACTCGTTCACGACGATGGCTTGCGACGCCTAAGAAGCTTCCGTGCGCTCGAGTCTCGTCCTTCTTACGTTTTGTTTGGTATATACCGATCGCTTGCTCGACGTTCGGTTTCGTAGGATGACTGGTTTCCAAGTACCCCGAGCAACCCCCTTTCCACATCTGATCTTGATTTGTCGCCATTCGGTCGCGTAGTACGTGCAGAAACACGCAATCCGATCTGGTCGCTAGGCCGATAACAGGAGGCGAAGAGACGCGAATTTGTAGGCAAGCTTACAACCCCTTCGTATATAGGGTGTTAAATACTTTCGAGGGGGAAAAGCAGGTGTGTAGATATTCTATCGTGGCTTAAAACTTATTAGAGAGTGCATTATCGTCGATCTACCGCATTCGTGCAACTGAGAACATTTTATAAGAGAAATGGGAGCAAGGGTGTTTCTTTTTCTTTTTTTATAGAAGGAATTTTCAATTTTGGAGAACGGGTATTCGAATTTTTTCACAGAGAGGGTTGACCGACACGAATAGCGTTTTCCAATTTCAGAAGGTGCCAATTTAAATTTTCTGGAAAAGAGATTTCATCGACGGGAAATTTTCTAGCTGCTGTAGAAGGAAATTTGAACTTTTTTGTGGCAAGTGGTAATCAATGAACGATGTGTTTGTACTTTCTGAAGGGTGAAATTCGAATTTTCCGTGGAGAGGATTGATCGATGAATGACGCTTTTTCATTTTTGAAAGCGGAAATTCGAATTTTTTCCACGCAGAAGATTAATCGATAAAAGTGATGATAACGTTTTCGTTGTTCGCTTGACACGTCCCAAGAGCGAAAACGAGGACAGGCTACATAAGTAAGAAACAATTTAGAAATTCGAAACGCCATAACTCAGATGCCAGCTAATTTTCTAGCGAGCAAAGGCAGTGCTCATTACGCTAATGAGACTTCCATACCGTATTCCTTTTTACAGATATTTATACTACAGGGACTGTATATCTTTACAAAATATAAATTTCCTACGACGATCTGCCTCGTTCTTTCTATTCGTTCTTTCTATAATTACTTTTTAATTTCTACGAATAATTGCATACAGTTTAATCCAATTAATTTCATACGCAATCACCCATATCAAATATATTAATTTTTCTTTATTCCTTCTTTATTCGTACTATCGCAACTCTTCCACGGTATCCACAGATCTCTTCCAAGTACTAACTACGGTAAGTTCATCTCTTTGGGCAATTGTAGGAAAAAACAGAACTGGGAACGAGTCCAATTAAAGCTCTAGCAACTCCCTCGCTAATTATCAACATAACGAAGCGAAGCGAGTTGCCTCTTTTTTCCCTTCTATTAAATCGAGTCAGTGTACGATTCGACTTTAACGTAAAACCCATCTTATTCTCTCCTCCATGTTTCAATATGTCGCTCCGAATTAAGGATCGACGCGATTCTCTCCGAAATCTGCTCGCTTGTTTACCGTCACGCGTTTTGCGGATGCCTTCGGTGTTCCACGATTCCGATTCGACCAGAAGTGTTGAGCAAAGACGACGTCGACGTTCGTTTCTATTTGTTCCGTCGACTCATGGGCGACGCGCTAGAGAAACGGGAACCTGTTTAAACCGGAACCTTCTCCAAGTTTTACCGGAAAATGCTTCTGTCGACTGTGTTTCGTTTCTCTTAAGGTTGGATTAAAAATGTACTCTTTTCGAAGAAGAAAGGCAAACTGAAGAAAAAAGAGTAAAAAAAGGATAGAGTCAGATGTCGATGGTTGACGAATTGCAAAGTCAAAAATACAACGTTCAAGAAATATTGTTCGCTCGTCGAAGCGATTCGATCGTCACCAATTGAACGAATATTTCTTGAACGAAGCACTAAACGCTTTTTTACGTTATCCGAATTACAGACGGTTGACTAATTAATACTTTTGCACCGTTGTATTTCGATGACATGGTGAACGTTGTATTTTGAATTTTTCTAATTTTGCGAACGGGTCCATTAGTTGGTCGACGGTTTAAAGAGAGGCGTGTTTCGTAATTAATTAACGGTCACCGGTTTGCGTATGATTCAACCAGTGTCGGAACTCAATTAAAGCGAATTATCCATTCATTATCCAGCGTGTTTCCTAAGCTGATTCGTTACACAACAAGCGTTATCATGGAGAGCGAAACTACCCCCCGTGTTCCATTTCGAGCCTCCATTTCTCACCGTGTTGCGAGCGAAATTTTGCGTGTCATCGAGGATGGCTGGTTGTTTCCGATGGCGGAGAGTTCATGCTAGTTTTCGTTAAATGATAATATGTTACACGGTGGTATCGTTGCCTTGGGATATACATATTTCTGTTGGAATCGCGCACACAGAATCGCAACGTATTCGAACACTTTTACGATTTATACGTATTGAAATATGTATAATTTTCTGTGCTGGACTAAGTTAAACGCGCAGTAAGAATACCTGTATGCGAGTATCAGTGTGTGGGAGTATGTGTATGCGCGGCGTCTCAAAAACAGATGGATGTAAACTGTCCAGTCGTTAGAAGCATCTGGAAGAGTCGTCGGTTAACAGTCGGCTATAGAAGAAAGTGCTGAGACACGTGCAGATATGTATCGATAAATATAACAGAGATCGTCCATTAAATAAATGTATAATTATTTAAACATCAATTAAAAGTGTAAATTTTGTGTTCCAATAACATTATTTCGGCTTCAAAGATCAAAATTCTCAACAATACGTATGTGAAATATTATGTACGTTGTTACGGAGCATTTCGAAAGTTCATCAGCATTCGACTGTCATAATTATATTGATAAAGTTCGACAAAAAATTCTATGGAAATCACGAGGCGTTTAAACGCACATAATATTTCCTAGAGATCGCAAGAGTATTCGATCAGTCGATTGTCGATTATATCGATAAATCTCGTGGGATATTAAGTGTTCTAACGCTTTCGTAAGTCACTGTATGTTACGTGTGACTTCATTTTGATCTTGCTACGTCGAATCTTCTCCGCCTCTCAATTCTTACAACATCGTATGTACTTGTTTTGTCGTGGAGAGTTTCTTTGAAGAAGAAACATTTCTCGATTGCTTTACGAAGAGAAAGTTTTCTCCTTTGAATGACGGTGTATCTTGACTATGTTCTGGGGGAAATAGGTATCAGAAATTGTAACAAGAAAATATGATGCGCACGACAACAGAAGAAGAGAAATGTTTATCGATAAGAGAAGGAAAAAGGAGAAGCCGCGGTGCAAGTAGTAGTGGAATGTATCGTGTCAGGCACAGGTTGGTATTTCTTTAAAAAAACAAGAGATTCAAAGAGTTTTCAGTCCCATGCTTTTTTTTCTATATACAGCGTAGAAAAAAGAAAAGAGGAAAAATGTAGATAGATGTCACGTTGAATATGTATCGGTGTAATACGGAATCACATCTCAATTAGCAAGAAATTAGCTACGATTATTACGCGATTAATGGTGTAATTTATTGAATCAGAGTAGCAATAAACCACTCATGGCTATTAAACCTGAATTACCGAGTTATGATCATTAGAAACCAATTATGGACGATCAGCGTATTCGCTAATTAGTTCATTAACTTATTTCATCGTTATGCCTATATTCGACATTTAAAAAAGCAAATAAATTCTTGCAGCTTATTCTCGATTGCCAACTTTGGTTTCCTTTAAAAAGGCAATAAGATGTCTTCATCGAATTTCAAGTTCGTCGATTTTGAAATGGTCGCGATGGGTTCTACATTTCGAGCAAAAAATTGAATCCTTTATGCGTGCCTATGAAAATACGAATTTGCATAGAGAAACACGCTCTGATCCTCTGAAAAAATTCAGAAAAAGCTTCGGCCCCGAGGAAGATTCGCATTCCGCAGGTCACGGTGAAATAAACGATCATCATTTCGAAATTTGGCACGACACAATTGCTGGCGCGGAAATTCGTAGAAGCCGGTCGAACCGGGGAACGTCAATCGGCCGAATTCGATTGAATTCATTCGCGGGAATTGAGAGGAGCAACGCTCGTACCAGAGTCGATTATTGCGAACGAGCATGGTCAGGCCGTTTTGCGGCACCCCCTGCGGTTTTCATATTAATTCTCTTTTTCCGGTATCGGGGAGAAACGTTTCTTTTTTTTTTTTTTACTCTCGTTGGTTCATCGAAGAGGAACGGGAACGCGACGGTAATTCGACTATAGCGAGCGCGTAGTATCGCTAGTCGGACGAGCGTTTTCGATTTTTGCGCCAGGTGTCCTTCCGTTCCTCGTTTCCGAACGATTTCATTGTTCCAGGTGAATTCGATCGATTCTGCTGGATCATAAATGGTATCGGAGACTTTTACATTGAACGGAATGGAATTCACGCTCCTTTTTGTCATTTAAAATGTTGAATTAAAATTGTAGGCCGCTTCTTTCCTTTGCTTTCCTCCTCTTCTCCTTCTCTTTTTGTGTTTCCTTTCACTTTGATCTTCGATAAATAACCTAATCTTCGATAAATCTAAAATCTTCAAAAAAGATACGCGATATTTGAAACAGAGTAAAAATCACACGAAAAATATGCATGCAAATTTTTCAGTTCAAAGAAGAGAATCTTTCCGAAATAACCAAGGATGTAAGAGGAGATGATGCTGATATCTGAAACGATCTCTGTAGAAAAGGGAAATTTAAAGAGAGGCAGTTGCATATGTAATTCCTTAAACGACCCACATATCGGTTCCCTCGAAACCAGCCACGAATTGTTCCGCAAATGTTTCCAACGTTTGGAGAATTTTCATAAGAAGAGACAATTTCGAATCAAGTGGATGTTTTTATCGTCGGAAAAGAGCCACCGGAGATTTCCTTTGCAGATTCTTTTTTAAACACGTCTACGTCCACGGGGACGTTCCCTCTTTACATGGTTTTTAATTTCATTCGCGTCGAGCATTTTAGAAAGGTTTCTCACAAAGGCTAGCGAGACTCTGCTGCTGCATGAACGTATTCTTTCAACGCAACGACGACTTATTACCGCGATGAGTTTTTTCGCGTTTGAGAGGTTTTTAGCTCTTTGAACTCCTTAGAGAAGGGAGAAAAGGTAACGGAGACAATGAATGATATTCCCTACTAGAACGACGCGTATATGACATTTCTGAATCCTATCAGTCTCTCTCTCTCTCTCTTTTTCTCTCTCTTTATATCTACCTCGCTCTTCTATTTCGAGCGTTGGGAAATTGAAGTTGCAACGAGATGGAACCGATTGCTTTCTTCGATCAATTCACCATCGGTTTTTGCTGGATTATGTTAGCGTAATCTTCTCGATATCTATTCACGCATAAAACCACTTCAATCTGGACACGGAAAATTGCGAAATGAGAAGATCCCGAGAGTTGGTGAAATTTCTGAGAGATTCTTCGCGGGATGAACGGAAAAAAGTAGAAACGAAGAAGCTGAAGTAATTTAGCATGGATCTTTAATAGAGTCTGGTGGTTTTGTCAATGGAAATTATTCTTCGCGGACACCAGCAACGAAGAAGTGGAAACAGTATGGCCTATGCGACCATTTTCTAGCTCTGTGAACCGCAAAAATGTCGTGAATTCGCCGGGCCGCGAGCTGGACGATGCGCGTGCCTGGTCACGCTCGGTCGAGTGGAACCGAAACCGGAACCTATTTGGAGAATTACATCCGGAAGCGTTTCCCGTCTCTCCGTGCTGTCTTACCGACTTATTTATGTGGCCGTCTTTTCCTTAGATTCCACGGTTTCTTTTCGTTTGCTCTCTCCTTTGCTTCGCTTCGCTTTCCTCCCTTCGCTGTGGAAATCGATGGGCAAAAAGCTGAATTTCGTTTCTCGTTTGGCTTGTGGCAAAAGCGTTTGCCTTTGCTCTTTGGCGTTTAGACTTCATTTCTGAATTATTTATTTTATTCATCTCCTATTCCTTGCAGCTTCATAATTGATGTTTTCTAATAAATAGTTTAATATTAACGCACGCAAGAAACGAAAATTGTAGTATTTAATGAATTCTGGAACGTTTTTAACGAATTCTGAATATTGTTAGGACACTGGACATCTTTTATTTAAGTGTCGTCGTAACTAGTAATCGAAGCAGCAATATTTCTTCGAATATTTTACTGAATTAATATTTGTTAAATATTTGGCCAATATTCCTTAGCATATATCCTGTTAAATCAATATTTCTCAAACTATCGTATTAAATTAATATCTCTTATCGTTAGAATATTTCATTTTATAAATGTACACAATACCGTGAAAGTATTCTAACAAGCCCATTCGCTTTCTTCCGCGAACGATGTTGAAAACTCACCTTAAGAACGCCCCTAAATTTCCCACCTTTAATATCCTCTATTCCCAAATTCCCGTAACAACCAGGAAACAGCGATAACTAGAGGAAATCAGCGAAATCAGCATCTTGATCACTCCTTTCATTTTCCTTCAAAGAGTCGCGCAGGAAACCAGAATCAACGAAAGAAAGGAAAATTATTCCTCCGATAACACCGAGACGCCGTAATCGACGACAATGAAGTCAAATAAGAGGAATAAAATAGGAAAAATCACAGGTATGAAACCAAACGTTGATGGTACTGCAGAGATAAAAAAAGAAAAAGATTCGAGCAGAGTTAAAAATTACGAGGAATTCCACCATTAAAAAATCGCCACCGATCTGATCCCGCTTCTCAATTTTCCGGCTGTGTCTCGCGGCGACACAATGGCGGGTGCGCGACGACAACCGTTCGTAGAATGTTTACAATAATCAGAAGGAAGAATCTGCGGGAACCATCTATAGAAATACAAGAGAAGGGAAATGTCGCAGCACGGAGGGACGGGGTGGCGCGTGGATTGTTGGATGGCTCCATTTTCCATTGTTCCCGTTCGGAGAACGCGCTGAGATCGCGCGTTTCTTACATTGCAAGCCTGCAGCTTTTATAACGGTTGCACCCGTAGCGCGCGCGACCGAAGAAAGACCCGACGATAAAAGAGCCGTTAAGCCTTCGGGAGGAAGAGAAACAATGGGACAGCAGAAGGGATGAGGGGCAGAGACCCGGTGTCCAGGCAAGATCGAGAGAGAACAACGAATCCACCAGGAAACTTCGGTTCGTTCCTCGAGTCTGGCGTGGAATGGCGCGCGAAAAAAACTTGTTGCTATTTCCTGCTGAAATTGGGGGCTGATATGGTGTTGCATCGATGTTGTTGGCCATTCTGATCATTAAAGTAACTTCTCTTGGTGTTTGAGAATGTTTCGTGAACTCGGCGAGTGAGAGACGAGAATGGAAGAACAAGAAAGTCGTAGTTTGTGTGATCGCGTTTGGTTTGAAGCGGTTGCTTCGTGGTTGAGAAAAATTATGTCTCATATGTACGAATACGAAACGAAAGAATAGAAAAAATTACATAAAAATAGGGAACTAAGTATCTGGGTGTAAGATATATTGCGGGAAAGTTTATGAATTACGAATTTGTAACTTGATCAAGAATTTTGTATTTGATAACGATATCAGCAAAATACTTCAACGTGGTATTTTCAATGGGATTTCTTAGAATGTGTGACGAGAGAAAAAGCAATATTTTAAGCCGGCGAATAAGAGCAGGATACAGGGGATGGAAATCAATAGAGAAACAGACGAGAAAGGATACGGAGTGTACGAAAAATACAAGGATATAGAGACGGAGAAAACCCGAAAGGAGAGACTCACCTTGGCGTCGAAAGTTTTTCAGGCAGCTGCGAGAGCCGTTTGGCTATTACCGAGGATCACATACTTCTTCCACTGCATTCTACTCCTATTTCTTGCCAGAAATGGTGGCGCTATATCACTATTTCTACGAAATCACCGTTTTCCAACGAAACTTTTTCCAATGTTCAAGCGAATTAAAAATTTACATGGAGGAACCAAAAAATTGATTATATAAAATGTATTTTCTTCCAAATTTTCTGTAACCTCGATCCTTCTGAATTCTTTGAGACATTTCTAGCCGAATTACGATCTTCTACTCTTAGGAAATTTCTTGAGATTGCGAAGAATACGAGAAAGTCGTTATCCGCGTACGCGATTTTTTATTTCAATTTCTCTTTTCCGAATCAGTCAGCGTACTGCGTGATTTGTACTCCGAGAGTTAATTTCTCTAGAATGAATTTAACATTTTTTTTTTTTAAACGTTTATGTTCAAGTTACGGTTATATTAGAATTTTCCTTGTCGACGAATTATCATTTATATTTCCAAGCAACGTAATTTCGCAAATATAGCACAGGGGCTTGGATTTTCTATGGATTCACTGAAAAGGAAGGAGGTTCTGCTAAATGTTCTTCGGCGTGTTTAGGGGCAGCGCGTAAGCCACAGAGTGGAAAATGTAAGCGGATCATTGTGAATTTGTTGAAACGGTGGGAAGTGGCGTAGCAGACAATGCAGCCGCTTTTCTTCTTAAGCGAGTTATTTTAATTGAGTAGAAAAGACGAAAGCTCGTGTTCTCCCTATTTATTACCGATCTACTAGAATTTTAATTTTTTACACTCTTCATTCTCTTCGTTTACCACGGAATCTTACCTTCGTTTATCTCGGCTTTGCGTAACTTCAAAATTCTACAAACGTTTCTTGAAAATAACACCTAAAATACAGTTTGTGGATCGTAATAAACTAACGACTGACAGACGTGAGGTCACTGTTAAAATACTAATTTTTTCTTTCTATTCATCCAACAAGTATTTTCTCGCGTTGAGATAACTCGTTTAATCAACTATACCTATTATTTTCTCTATCACACAGATACAAACTTGCTAAAATTCGAGAAACCCGATTTATCTCTCTCGAGAAACAACCGCGCGTTATCCAGCGCTCGATTGATAACACGCAAACAGTCTCAGCAAAAATACGGACACAAGGATAAGAAGATCCACCCTCTGGAAACCGGAATTGCTCCGTAGGAGTTATCCGTGACAAAACGATAAGGAGTGGCGCTCGAACTCGGTAGAGGGGGTGTAGTTCGAGGCATGCAGCTTCCGTTCGCAATAATAAATGTTATCACCGCGCGGCACGAGGGTTGCAGCTGTAGAAGAAACCAGCTGTTTCAGTTCGTGACGATAAATAGGGTGATTCCTTTCGGACCGGGGAATTTATTCCGGGTCGCAGTGGTAGCCGTACGCAGTGGTAGGTACTTTTAACAAAATAATGCTCTTAGGCTGGGGCAACAAATTCTCGAGGGTGAAACCCGGGGATGATACGTAGACGAGCCGATGTCGTAGAAGGAACGGGGTAGTTGGGCGTCGGCGACGGGAGATGGCAACGTCTCCTGCTACACCAGCGGGCCACATTTAAAAGTATAATTTTAAAATGGCGTCGGGAACACACGAAGTGGCTCATAAGCATAATTTATGCGCTCGTTTCACCTTGCTCCCACCTCTTCCAGCCACCTTCTTTCCCTTCCTCTTTGCAATGTCGAGTGTCTCATTGTTTCTCCAGGCCACTTTTAATAAAGGATCCACCCTCTCCCCTCTCCGCGAGGACGAATCCCGCGGGTAGGTTTTTTGTTTTCCGTAGCACCCTGACAGCCAGCAGTTTCTTAGCGTTCCTTTGAATTCTTTCATCCCGCGACTTTCTTCTCCGTCGTCGAGAAACTCTTCCTTTCCTCTTTCTGTTCCGAAATAGAATCGATTCTTAAAGATGGATCTGCTGTTTTAAAACTCGAACGTTGCAGAATATTAGAGGAAAGTGGGGAGAAGGTACGAAGCTCGGTATTATTCCTTGGAAAAAATTAAACGAGTCTTTAACGAGCGTAATCAATTGGTACGATCGAGTTAATCGATACGACAATTACGTCAATTTCTGCGCCGTTAACCGCACCTACGCTATTTCTATCTCTTACTTCCGCTGGCTTTCACCGGCAAAGCTCGCAAGCGGTGGTAGAACGAGAAAGAACAGAGGAATGTAGTAAAGGCAAACGTAAATAATCAACAGCGAGAACGTTGGGCGAGCGTTGTCCGGAAATAGGGGTGAATTTTCGTTCCGTCTCTCTCTCTCTTCTCCGTGCGTTTTCCCGTGAAACGAGGCGTCGTTTAATAAGTAGCTAATTGTGAAAACGCAGCCGCATTCTCTTTGTCCCGTTTCCGACTGATGGAATGCATTTGAACGTTAGAAAGAGCGGGACAAGGGGGTGAAAAAGAGAGCGACGGAGAAAGTGAATTCGCGTGGAATTGTGGGGGAGTTAGTTAATTATTCACGGCTAATTTTCCGTTGCTTTGACGCGGCTCGCCGCATTGACACACTGAAGCTCGACGTAGCTAGACATGGGAAGTTCGGGAATTAACTCGGAAACTCGACGAAGAAACGCGGAACCCCTTCTGTCGAACCCTCGGGATACAGAGTTTTGGAAACGATGGTCCGGTTGACAGCGTATCGAGGAATCGTTCTCTGTTTCTCTTTCACCGAACGAACATTCCCTGTTTCCAAGTTCCTGAAGACTACTTTGACGAAACTGCGTGGCTTAGGGGATGATGAATAGGGGTTGGAGATGATTCGCTGGTGAATAAGGGAGCAGGATTATTTGGTTGAGACGCAGTACATAGTTTCTTGTTTCTTGTAAGATATTAGTATAAATCATCATATATCATAGTGTATTATCATTATAATCTCCTGCAAATTCAATTTAACTCCAACTCGTATCGCAATTTCTTTTTTAATTTACCCTATAATTTATATCGTAGCTTTCTGCATGAAACTGTAAATGTATTGTACACTTTATATGAAATTACCTAGACGATAAGTATACACGGCGAAGAAGAATTTTCATGAAAATAACCATCGGAATCATTCAACTAAAAATTTCACTATAATATCTAAAACTGATACCATTCGATGCTGAGAACGTACGGTATAGCCTTACAGCTGCTGGAAATGCGAATACAACATAATATCAGCTTCCGTACATCCGGAAAGGAGAAACAGAAATAGTAGCTCGTACTGCGTAACGTTTACCGAGACAAAACAAGCTGGAGAACTGGGTTTCCGCGCGAGATTCGATTGTCAGAGGAGTCAGCGTAGTGTTTGAAAGCTTAGCGCCAGCTAGTACTGAACAAACGAAAATTGAAATTGGCGCTGGATGGAAACGTCACGCGAGTCGCGCGTGAGCATTATGGCGAACAGTTTTCCTTACTGGAAATAATATTACCCTCGGGCGTTAATAATTCCCCCGTTTAATTTCGTGAATCAGACCGTGACAAACGTCGCAGAGGTGCACGCGGATGGAAACGTTCAGCTTCACGGTAACGTGTTTATTATGTAATTCTTCGCACAGCCTTCTTCCTTCGTTCCTCGCCTCCGACAACGAAGAAATAATTGTTTCCGACCTCTTGAGGAATTACGTAACCGTATAATTTAAACAAACGAACAATGCGATTCGATGTAAGAGAAACACGAGAAGAAATAACGAAGCTTCTATAGAAGTGTCTGCGTGAAAGAATCGGTGGAATTACAGATGTCGAATCTTCATATTTTTTTTTTTTTTTTTTTAGAAGTAGCGATTAATATTTTGCTGCGACACGAAAATACACATTTGTGGAGAAGTTTCTGTTACGACCATTCGCGGAGAGACGTGATCGCGAGGAAAACGCATCAGCGAGAGGCGTAAATTCTCGCTATGATTCCAATAATCGACGCCGCGAATTAGTCGTTCCTCTGTTTCGATTAAGATAACAGAGGTAGTTCAATGAGTTTAACACTGAATTAACAAGGCTAATATAAAACTTGTACATTTAACAATATTTAAGATTATATAATGAACACGTCACAATTTATGTACCGATGATACAATTGGTTTGTTAGAATAATTCGACCCGACTTTATGATATCTCTTGATGTATTCGTTAGACTATGCGACTTTAATTTTAATCGCCTGAACCTCTCGATGCATTCCGTTTGAATCCTCGAATGATACTGACCGCTCTTCGATCTTCTTCTTTGTCTTCTCTGGCAGACGACCCCCACCGCGCTCGGGTCACGCCACCGTTTGCGCCTATGATCACCTATGCCACCTTCTTTGTGTATGTAAAATAACGGACCGAAGGTGAATCGACGTTTCTAGAACTCGCTGCTTGATGGCAAATATGCGCTTGTCGCTACATCGTATATTTTTCGCCATATAAGACGATCTGTCTGCGACATTGTAGTGTCACGAGCGATGGTTAGGAATACGGTCTATGGTAAGCCTCGTGGCGTAACAGTTTCGCGTTTTTCGCGTTTTCTTCGGAGCCTAACGAGCCTTCGGAATGATTCTCCATTATGCAGAAGCGTTTTGCACCCTCCGCATCTTCGATCAAAGGGATATGTCATTCACGAGGCGTTTCTAATTGATCGAAACCGTCAATTTTTTTCTTTGACACGATTACCAACGGTATTATGTGGTTCGAATCGCTTTTACTAAACGGTGTTTGCCGTTTAACCGCGTCCCAACCCTGGCAGTCCTCGTTTTCAGCTTACTCTCGTCTACTGGTTCATTCCTGTCCCTGTTGCCACGGCTTACGCCTCGCTAACTCGAAGTAATGGGCCGGCGGCGTGTTAATCGTACCGCGCGTAAGTTAATTAGTCGAAACTCATAATCGTGCTGTTACGTCTACTGGGACAAAAAGGGATGATTCGCGAAGTGTCGCGTGTGGGACAGTTTCACTGTCACGATTCCATCGATGATCCACCGACTTGCATAAATTTACACGTTCGCGCATCACGCAGTTGCGAAATCGTCGAACGATAACACGAGAGTAATCGAAAACCGAGACGATATTTACACAAATATTCCGCCATCTTCGTTTTAAATGAAAAACACGATATTTTTCTAGCGAACCTCGATTATTTGTCGTTTGATCGAATCGTACAGCCAATCAATTCAGAATAAAAATTTCAGATCCTTAGAATTAAATTGAAGCAAACTAATTGAAGGACTTGCTCCGTCGCTTTTTGTATTTCACCACGTTCCCAGCTGATTCTCTCAGCTTTCGCGTTCCCATCGGGAACTGGCGCGTCACCCTTCATATTTTCCTCCACGTTTTTCAGCGGAGCCTGTTTTTCTATCGGCTCCGTTTTCTTCTCGGAATTTACCGACGTCACCGAGGAAACGTTCTCTGATTAATCAGCGACCCTTCGTCGCCCTGATCGCTCAACGAATTTACTCGAGTGCCCCGGACGAAAGCGTCTCGTAGAAAAATCGCAGAGTTTCAAGCTTTTTCAAACGTCGATGGAAAACATCCCAATGGAATGCACGCTCGGTGCCTCTTTTGTCGAGAAGAAAGGAACAGTTTTGAAAAATTCTCCTCGCTTGATTTCCAAATAGTTAGAATTAAGGTTGATGGAACGGTGAATATTCAAAATGTTGGTTTATTGTCCCGAGGGAAACTGTCTAAATTGTAATTGCCAGGGTTTGTTCTGCAGATATACTCTAGTTTCTAATAAACTGCTACACCCTTCGTCGCCGCGCCATCTCTCAGGTTATGTATAGAGCATAGATCGAAACTTTAGGGATCGAGAATTTTATTAGGGGTTAAATGGCGAGCCGAGTGAAATTGTATTTATGGCCGGGCTAAATTCTTATAGATAGAGATACTTTATCTGAATAATATTTTAGAGACTATATCTACGAAATAGTAGTTGGACTTGGTAACTTACGTTCGATGGTCTCGTAAATTTCTGAATTTTTCCGTGGCAATGAAACGGTGTTTAAAAGTGACCTGAGAAACAGAAAGAAAAGAACGATGGTAAAAATAAATCGAAGATATTTGATCAGTTTATGGGCAAATGAAACGATGGTAATAATAATAATAAGATGAGGATGTTTGATCGATTTATTAGAACAAAACTTTAATTTCAATCCAATTTATACTTAATTTCTACTCAGCTATGTAATTAAACACTCTGTATATCGAAATCCTACAACACGTTTCACAAAGTAAAAAGAGTCAACAACATAGCACGCCTCGTGATTACACTTTTACATCGTGAAAAAAATTCAATTCACCGCTCTCTTACGACACCGATTTAAATTCATGAATTCGTTGGCATACAGGGATTCCATTTCCTAGAAAATTATTAATTGCACATCTGATTTACTTTTCACGGAAGCCAATTAATCCTCGCGGCACGACTTTCAGCTCCGTAATTAGTTTCATTTCCACATTAATAAAAACCGCGATAAATCATAGAAAATTTTAATTAGAAACCCAAGCGCGCACACCCTTACCAATCTGAACTCTCGTTTGCTCCACATTATTGTCACGTAACCGAATCGATCTCTCTCGCTGTGACGATTGTCGAGTCGAAGTCACAGTTCGTCTTTATGAATTTTTACCGACTTACCGCGACAAAATCCAACCAGAATCGTAATCTGTTTCCTTTCTTAGACGAGTTTCAGCCTCTGCTCTGCGGAAAACAGGTGGTTCCCCCCTGTCGATCGCTAACGAGTCTCGTCAAATTCGCGCGAGATACATTTCGATCGTAACTGGGTCAAACTGCGTCCTCTCTCTCTCTCTCTTTCTCTCCCTTTCTATCCGGTCTGGATCGTAGCTCATAAATTTTTCAGAGGACCACGTCGCGCAACTTCCTTCGCTTTATTGGCAGCCAAGGAAGCGGAATCGTTCCATGGGTTTCCTGCTTCACGAAAATTCCTTCCCCGTCGCGATGCGCGTGTTTCTTTTAAGAAAAATATTCGAAAAATTGAGATTAGTCGAGATATAAGGGGGGAAGGTTGAAGAAAACCAGATAACAGGTGGTTGTTGCATTCTATAACGTGAATAGTTACTTTTGTATTGTACTTATATTTTGTATTATAATGGCGAGGGGGAACGATTGTTAGTTCGCTGTAAGTTTTGATGGATGTGTTCAAGTTTGTCGTTTAAAAGGGAATATTCCTTTTCCAAGATCGATGGTACTTGTATCATTGGAAGCAAATTTTGAGAATTGGAATTCGTGGAGAAATAAAAGCACTGGAATTGTTAATACGTCGGATAATTATTAGGTGAAAATCGACGCCCGTTCAAAGGAATTTCTAGATCCATGAATTCCTTGGTAAAGGTAGGGGGCAAGACTGCTGGAATGGAATGGTACTTTACGGTAGAGGGATTGCGGAAACAATAGGCCGGGAACAAAGGCGACAAAGTTTCGCTTGGTGGACTTTATTAAATGAGCGATAATGAGCCAGCCGCGTGCATTTAGTTAATTAGTCGTAACATCGAGCAGATCTTGCCTCTCGATCTTGGTAACTGTGCTCTTCACGGTTTAAGCTTGTCTTCTTACGCTCGATCGAGCGTGCAATCTCCCACGAACTGAATAATCCTTGTTATAACGATTAATACGTACGATATCGTAGTTCTCTTCGTGAATATATAACAGTTAAACAATCGAAGTTAAGATAATAAAAACGCACGTACTGTAACAAAAATAAACGTTCGGTGTTGAATGAATATAAGGAGAAACGTTTGATCGAAAAGGACATTTTCAATTCTTCCGTCAAGCCGTAGAATATCTTTTTGATAAAAATATAAGACTACAACAGAGTACAAGGTTTTTCGAGAGAATATTAGATCGCAGTTTTTTGAAGAAAGCCCGGCAGTCGAGTTACTACATTTGGATATAAAAGTTTGAATATAAAATTACAATTTTTTAACGAGGAAACAACTTTTGGAAAAGAATAGCTACGACTTTTAAAGATAGAAATTTGAATATATAATTTGAACGTAAGGGGAGGAAAAAATCATCGAGTTGCTTCATCTTGGCATAGAAGTTTACCAAAAGTACATACATATAATTGAATTAATGATTTTAAGCAACAGAACATGAACAATTATGTTGTTCCAACGTAACTAATATTCTCTGGATGTAACCACAAAGACAACGACAAATTTGAGCAAACACGACGAACATTTTCTGGAATTATGTCAAATTCCCGGGTACGGACACCTCATTTAAATCGAGTCGATTAATCACTCTGTTGTCGGCCACAATCGCATCGCGGAGAATTAATTTTAAATCCGACGCCTTCCACCGAGGAATTCGCGTGGTTTCACCGCGAAATTTTCCCCCAGGAGAGTCGCGTAATGATTTAAAATAGCCACGGCCAGCGGCCGAGTATTTTCCACTTTTTTCTCTCCCTTCTCTGTTGTACTTTCCTTTTTCTATCCTTTTTCATCTTTTCTCTTTTCGTTCTTTTAGCTGGCAAAATTTATGTTCCGCACACTGTGTAACGCGGCGGTTCGTTAGACGAAGTTTTAGCCGCTGGTTTGTGATAAGATATTTCTCGCGTGCACTCTTCTATGTCCCCGATTTTCAATTAACGGGTAACGAACGAGCACCTAGATTCTTTTGGCAACGAATCGCATGAAAATGAGCACGTAGAATGAGTTAATACAAGTAGAACAGAGGTTTCAGCGTGTTCTCATTTTATTTCAAACGTTCGCGTAATGAAGATGAAAGGGGAAAGTTTCTCGCAAAAATATGTAATTTAGGAGATAATTATGCAATTATCTCTTTCACGGGGCTACAAATTTCACCTTTTAAATATTTATTACACCCTACTTAGTTATTAAACCCTCTTAGCTATTTTCCCAAGTATTCAACAGTTTCAAGTTCTTGGATGGAAATGAATATTTCTTGCACTGAAAAAATGATTCGATGTCCCGGTAGCGAATCTCAGACGATTTGTACCAACTAACTCGTTAGAGTGACCCAGTTTCCAAATTCTTATCGCTACTCGCGAATTTTCATCAATTTCAGCGTATTAAATCGCCGCCCGACATTATTGCAAAAAGCGGTCGATTAAACGCGTTAGCCGAACTTCCCGCGACTTTTTGCACCGATCCTAGTGTTCGAAATACCTGCACCGCTTACACGGTCAACCTTCTCCAGTTTAGAATTGAGGAACAACCTGATTGAATCTATCAACACTTGTCGTTTAGGTCATAAGTAGGACCAATACTGTGCATTTCCCTTTTTCTTACAAGTTTTATATCTACAACGCGTTACATCTACAACGTATGTAGACTCAGATTTGGAGCCTTACTCCATAAAATAATAATTTTTGCAATCGAGTAGCTAAGCCACGACTAAGATAACTCCATTTTCTCAACGAAGTATGAAACATAATCACCTATTCCATCATCGCCGCCCTAAAAGCAGATTACTTACTCTGCTGCACTCGGTTATTGGGTAAATTTATACAAGCCGTTATCCCACGATATAATTCCATCCTCATACTATGCGACTTAATTAAATTGACTTAAATACACGCAGAATAATCGCCAAGGTTTCCCAGACCTTTAGAAATTCTACAAACAGCTGCAGTCTCTCTGTCACTCGACGAGAAACTCGAATTTTCATCAGAGAAAGACAGCTTCGTCTCGTTTCATTTTTATTAGAATTCCGCGACGGTCGTCCTTTGATGAATCTTTGATGCGTATTTCGAAACTCGGATACTCGAGGTTTCGGCTTGGAATTTATCGCTATAAATACGTGAATAGGGTAGCCACAGTCGGAGGATCCTTGCACCATAACGAACGATGTTCGCATACAAATTTTCTTAGAAATCGTTTCATTTCTTAGGCATTTTTCGTGTTGCAACAATTTCTTGCGATTCTTTATCTCAATCACGCCCTATGTTTCTTATATTTGTTAAATACATTCGCTTTTCATTGATTATAAAATCGAAGAATTGAATTTAGCAAAATTTATAAAAGAAATAAAATCTTCTATTCTAGTTACAAAATTCCACACGCACAAAAAAAGAAGAAATATGTATATATATATATATACGTAATAGAGAAATTCGTGTCATTTGACGCGCGAGTTTCTCGAGTTCCGTGGGTCTAAAGACACCCGATTGTCTGCTGGACCTTCCACGGGAGAAAATTGCTTCGGCGAGGCAATCCATTCACTCGCGAGATTATTTGTCCGCGAAAGAGACACGGAACCGGCAGAGGTCGGCCCATTAAAATCCGAATGGAACGGTCGATAGGAAAACACTTATCGTCCACTCGAACGACAAGATGTTGGCCGGAAGTGGAGGCGTCGAAAGGCTCCTTCGTCGTCGTCCTTTCGCCGAACAACTCCTATTTCATCGTTCCGTACAACGTCTTTCGGACACCGCTCGTTATATTTTATTTGATGTTCGGAAGAGCCGAGGCTTCTCGCGGCTTTTCGAGTCCCTCAGAGAGGAGGGAAAAGCGCCTCGATTCTTAGGAATTCAATCAGCTCGGCCAATCGAGCCTGACAATCGAGTAATCCGGATTGCCAGCTGCACGGCTCAGCGTTTATCCCGGTTACGGGAGTAACGGCTCGATTAAGAAGCAACCGTGTCGCGTCGTTCGACCTCGTGCCGGATAAAAGATATTTAATAGAGTAGTCGAAACTTCCTGATAACGAATAAGGATTTTTGTAATAGTATATATAGGATTTTATTTATTCAGAAATATTAGAAATTAGAGTTTCCAATGATTTCTGTCCTATATGATAAGTTTATTGATAGAGGGATCTATTTATAATAAATTAAACAGGAAACGATGGTTATTTAACGTGAACTAAATACAGTAATGTCCTATAACTAAGACAACTAAATGGATAATTTACAACTCACAACCGATAGTTTACAACCCATAACAATTCGACTCTCAACTAACGACTCCTCACAACTCGACTTTCAACTCTCTGTTAATTCGTCCTTTTCCCTTAAGAATCTCTTTGTCTTTTCTCATAGCCCCACCACTTACGTGTTCCGTAACTGTCCACGGTTATGTTCACGTAGGCCTTTTTCCCGCGTAACTATTCGACTGAAGGACCGACGACACATTGATGGGCTGCTCGGTCCATTGAAGTTTCCAGACTCTTTTGGCTTGACGGCACTTTTCGCGCAACATTGTTTATGGTTCACCCGATATTTCTTAGGTAATCTGTCCACGATACTACATATATGTGAGTTCTTTTTACGTGAAATGTATATGTAAATAAATTACAGAAAAAATAGAGACGAACGAGAATTCCAAGAGCTGATGTAAAGTGTAGGATTTATAAACTTTAATAAGAAATTTAAACGAAGAAATTACGTAAGAAAACCTCCAAGCGTAATCAAATAGTGAGGTATAGTGACCGTTGAATGCAAATAAGGAAGAATAATGAGCGACAGATTGAATTTATACGTGCCTTTCGTGTGTTGTAAGAATGTCTGATTGAATACGGAGTTGTTCTACTTGCGCGCGCCACGACACAGAAGACGTGAGTTGTCTGGACGGAGACAGGGTCATTCTCCTTGGAAGAGATACAAAAGGCTGCAAAGTTACCTGCACAGTAACTGACGATCCTCGTTGCACGTTGTTTGCAGAATGTGATCAAACAACGAGAAATCGTAGAATCTCGTGGATAACGAAGCTCTCATTCATCTTGATAATTGTCTGATCAAACACGAATCTACTTCTGCAGCAAAGGATTATTTGTCTTAATACGAAAGGAAGAAGTATCTCGTATGAAGTATGATTCATTATTTAATAAAAGTATTTCCACAATCAATTCAGAAACTTCTTTGTTTCGTTGTAACGTACGAAGAATAAAATGAATGTAATTCTTTGACTATTTCGAAAAACTATGAACTTCGTTCGAGAAGGTACGATATTAAAAGCACCTCTCTGTAAAACGATTTTATAGGAAACATTATATTTCATAAATCTACATAAAGATTTAATTAGTTTAACTAAGAGACAAAACCGATTGTAAAGAAATTATGTAAAGCGTACGCTTTGTGCAGTGGTATGGTATCGCTGTTACTTGACAAAGATAGCCATAATGAAAGGGTCAAGCTGTACTGCAAACACTCATCCCTTGTCTACATAATACAAAACACAAGTTTAATGCGAAAAGAAACGAGTAAACAGCTTGGAAACTTTATCGTTTAATTATCAAAGATCCCATATCCATGCTGGAAAGCCCATTCTAGTCAGTTCAATTCCCCTGGTCAGCCGTAGGGACAGGAAAAAGAAGGGGTAACTCGGATCGTCGGTCGGAGCAAGCGACCACGATCGAACCTCCAGCTTACCGAACTCGTAGCCCGATAATTCCCCCTTCCGCTTAATTTGCCGGCGACTTATTGGCCGCTGCAAAAACCTGTTTTACACTGCACCCTCGACGTTACCGGCGTCAACCCCCTCAACCCTCTTACGGTTAATGGGATTCAACCGCGGCGATACGTACAGCGGAATTATTCCAATCGAGCGAGTTTATCAGCCGGCGAAGACGAAATCCAATTGCGCGCGGACGCGATATGTGCGCATCCATTTTCGCGGTGGTTGGTTCGTCGAAAATTCAGAGCCGATTTGCAATTTTCTTCCTAGATCTATCAACGATACCGAAACCCTTGTGAACTAATCTTTTAATAGAAATTTTCTTCGCAGGATTTGAAATTTTTTGGAAATTTAACACGAACTTTCATTCGAGAAATTTGCAAACAAAAAAGAAACCACGTTCGTCGTTTGTTGAATAGTCGGCTATCCCTGTATTCGAAACGATCGACAACAAAAATCCACGCGTGCGATCCCTCGAATAGTAGTCGCGGAAACGTCCGCGTGAAAATGCGGGTAGAAGGTCGAACCGACGTCGATAAATTTGCAGCGCGATATTCATGGGGTTAGGCGCATTGACGAGCGTTCATTCGTGTCTCTTTTCGAGGCGTTTTCGTCAAACAAAGAACCGCGTCAGATTAGAACACGGCCCGGCAAGAATACCCTCCTTTTCTGGTCGGCACTTTTATCGCTCGACTTCCTCTGCATTCATGTCCACGTGAATGCGTAAACTTCCTGCCTACTATCAGCTATATCGGCACGCTTTTCTTCGTACCGCTGATCCTGGAATATTAATTCTTCACCGACCTTCCTGGCAAAGGTAACTCGAGTGCAACCTGTTCGACTTTGCTTTCACCCCTTTCCACTCGTATACGAAACTCCAAGGAAGGAAACCAGCATTTTTCTCTTGTTTGACGTTGTGTAGACAGGGGTGTCAATTCGAAGAATGAATTATTGCGTTCTAGTTCCGTGAACTTTCTCACAATCTTTTCTCCAAACTTCTTTTCTTTCGTATATGTAGTTCTTCTTTTTTCTTTTCGGTAAGATACTGTGGCAGGTATGTTGTAGACACGTCACCCTGTTCAACGCGCTGTTCTAAAACTCTTTTCTAAGTCTCGTTTTAAAGTTCGTGCTCGCAGATTTTTATAGACATTTTCAATTTCTGGCCGTTTCGTGCTTAGCTTTTCCAATAGACGCGTCTCCCGTCTTCGGAGAAGAAATATTCTTGCTAATTCTTTTTTTTTTCCCGCGTTCTTTAGCTACTAACGAAAACCGATATCAATCACGATAGTCGAAAAATTCCTACGTGGACCAATACCACCTTCCGTTAATCCCTTCGTGAACTTCGTTCTCTAACTTCTAAAGTCCTGTAAATTCCAAACTCCTCCCTCAATATCTACACATCACCCATACAATCCAAGCGTTCGAACCAGCCTGTCACCCTGTTTATCGTTCCATTCCGTTCGTCGTGCGACACAGCCGTGGACCGCGGTCGAGCCACCCTATATTCGGTCGCCAGTTGTTCCAGCGGAAACAATGGGCGCGGTTACATCGTGTCGCGCAGTCATTTATTTCCGGCATCGGTGCAGGCCGCTTGAAACGTGAGAAGATTACTCAACCTTCCTCCAACCCTCTTCTCGTCTCGTCTCCGTGTTCGCGGTTATTGAAGATAATTGGGAGAAGTCAGGGGTGGAAACACGACTCTCTCTCGCTCTCACACACACACACGCTCTTTGCCTGTGTGTACAGGTTCGTGTCTCACGCTGATTGCCAGCAGCCACGTGAACCGGTCGCGATATACACGAGACGACGACGCTCGGCTTTCCTCGGTTTGCGGATCACGGGCGTCGTACCAACATCCCAAACGCTCTTAGGTCCGCTAGTTTCCGGTTGCAAGCTCGCAAGCACGTTGCATTGTTTGTCAAAATGAATCTTCCGCCGTTAAGAGGTGACGGGTTGTCGCGAGAATTCGACTACAGTTTGTTTCCGGTTTACTGAAGGTGAGCTGCTCGAAACAACGTTTATACTAGGGTTTCTTCGAGCACAAGACGATTGCGTTGCAAGAGAATAGGGTGTCGGTGGTTTCGCTCGGGATTAATTGCTTCTGTTTTGTGGAAACGTTTTTGGTTCCCGCTTTTGCGCTCGTCTTACGGACAAGTGATTTGGGAAAGACGTGGACGAAATTCGTTTAAGAGATTTAGAGACGTGGAAGCTCGAGCAAATGGATTTATTAAAATAATGGACCAGGCTATTCTTAATAACCTTCTCTTTTGTCCTTCTTTCTTCCTAGTTTCTTTGATATTATTATCGTCCTTCGTAGTTTGATGCTCGGTGAACTTGTATATTTTTGTTAAGCCATTGTCACGATATGAAATGTACATAGAAAATTTTAGATACTTTTACTTGTAATCTACCTGTTAATAAATAGCGATATGAATTTAACGCTCGGTAAATTGTCAGATTTTTTTTTGGAATACAGAAATTTGATATCTGAGTTGGTATTTCGTAAAAAAATTGTGATAGGAATTTTAATTTGTACGAAATATGGCAGAGCCTGAATGAGAGTGAGAAGAAAGGACATCAGATTGATAAGTTTTATCGGAATAAATTATCCTTGTAACCATTTAAAATCATTATTTCGCTGTAATTTAATATTAGTTCCCTTTGTACAGAATTCGAAATAAAATGCGTTATTTCAGCTTTGAGACATTAAATATAAAACTGATTATTAATTTTGTACCTGCAACGTATCTTACATCTATCGATATATCCGACCATCCGCTAATAATAATAATAATGGAATCAATGAAACGGATTAACGAACGTAATTCGATACTAACCAAAGAGAAATATTTAGCAACATTTGTTAAAACGTACATCAATCGATACAATCGAAAAGATCATACGCAAGGAATATGACTGCTATCACGGTTTTAATTAAAATAGCATTCCGACATTCCCAATTAGCCAATTGCTTATGATAGTTAATTCGAGAATTTTAATGTTAATATAACTAGGTAAATTACTCGTGACAGCTAGTAGAATAGCCCAGTACGTAACCAGACAAATTCCGTTTAATGAAATACCTTCATAAAATTCACCTCGTTCTTTTCCATTACGTTCCCGATAAAAACAGCTTCTCCGCGGTGTAACTCACATCTTGAAATATAAATTACAATTCACAACTACCCGTCGCGCAAGCCACATTACCCAACCTACAATTCCAAACCCACGACTTTGCTGCGATGGGAAACCATTGTGGTCAAAATAATCTCAATTGCACCATCTAATTCACACCTCCGTCCACGATTTCGAACCTGGTGAATAAAACATTCATCTTGCAAGGGGATGAAACGCGAGCAACTTGCGAGGGAAACCAAACAATTTCCATGGCGCTCTACGCAGCGGTTTCCATCAAACGAAACCCACGTATCAACCAGACAAAATTATTTTTTTATAACGACATCCGGTATCATAAAAGCTTGTCGCGTTGACTTTTCCCAGTTCCACGCAGGAATTTTTTGTTACCAGGCTTCTTTCTCGTTTCTTCCATTTCTTTTCTGCTTGTTTCAAACGGTCGCGATGGATCACTACCGCGACAAGGGAGCAATGGATACGGTGGGAAATGGCGATGCGAGGCGACGGCGACCTTAATCCGCGCACCCCATCCTCGCCAGGCCGGATATCTATGTAAATAAGCGGCTTCACGACCATTTCAACGAGCAACGATCAAGAACTCGCTTCTGTCTGCTCCTAAACGTTTCTGGATATTACAGGGTGGCGAGGGAACGTTCCGTTTCTCCTGGGAGGGGTTGCAAGTTGCGTAGAGGTCGGAGTTTAACTCGAAGCACTTTCGAAACATCTCTTTCCATCGTTCTCGATAGAACGTTCCTGTATTTGGCAAATGTTTGAGAGAATAAGTTGTAACTTGAAAGATATTAGTAGTTGAAAGTTTGAATACCTAAATTGTCGAGAATTTATCTTTACATTTTATTCCGAGAGATTTTACAAAGGAAATATTAATCGTCCCTTTGCGTTCTATTCGTCGACGAATTTCAAAGCGATTAGGGTGGCTTGCAAGTATGTGAACTCGTCTAATCTAAATTTACGTATAGTTCTATATCTATATAATCTAAATCTCAGCATAATCCTATATAATCTATGTAATCTAAACTTGTATAGTCTGAAATCTTACAAGTACGTAAACCGAACAGCACAATTTCGCCCGAAGCCCATCTAAATCGAGTCTAGAGAAAATTGGATCGATTATTGGTCTGCAGCTTGGTGGAATCGTAATCGATCACCCATTGATCCATCGCGGATTCTTGATGTAATCCAATATAAGCGGCAAGCTCTACGATCAGGCGTATCTACTACCGCAATCATCTATTATTCCTCGTCCACCTACACGCGTCCAACCAGGCTAATCTATATCCACTGAAACGTCACGTTATGCTAAACATTCGATTCCTAGCAAGAACCTATTTCTTAAGAACCAACGTTGGATCAATAAGAACAATACTTTACAAGTTACGATATATTTATCGCAAACATACTGTTCACAATGGTCACGAAATTGTTTGAACAGTCAATTTCTCATTATGTTAACAAGTCTCGATTAATTAATTTAACGATACCATTTTTAACACTGATTATACCCATTCCTTTTTACCAGCTGTATGTTAACACTAACGTCTTGTAACCTTCATATACATTTCCCGACTGCTTTTAAATTCTACAAGGATTTTTTTCATGCCAGTTACCCTCGATTTCACAAGAAATTTCATTTTACACACGCGAAGGTAGATTAAGTTCCCTCGAATCCCATTAAAACTTCTCGCCTTCCATAACCATCGACCATCCGTTAACGAATCGAACCGGTTGCCCTATTCCACCGTCCCGCCCCGCAATTCTCCATAATTCATCGATCCGTCGAACCACCGGTGTTCTCAAGGATTGCTCGTGGAAAAACTACCCTCTGCCTCTCGTACCCTTTCCCACCTATCCTTTGGTTCCATTTTCACGATGCTTAAGTGGTCACGTTCGACGAAACGCTGGGAATCGGAAACTCGCGAAGGAAGTTGCGGAATCTTCGAGAAGGAAACTGCGTTCCGATAAAATGACTGGCGTGTCTATATATCTAGGACTGGTAGAAGATATCAGCCAAGGATAGAAGGATCACTTTGACGCGACGAACGATTCTTAGTCGTGTTTCAAACGAACAGAAAAAGAGAGAGAGAGAAAGAGAACATTCTCTTGGGTACGTGTGTCTGCGAGGCCACCGCGTGTAAAAGCATCAGAGAGACGAAGCAACTCGTTGAAAAGTTTCACGTCGAGCTGCCACCACCTCCGACATTTCAACCGAACCGCTTTCTCGTACAACACCCCGTACGCTGAGTTTTCCGTGACTCTCTACCTTTCTCTCTCTCTCCCTTTCGCTCTTTCCACCCTTTTGCTCCCGTTCCCAGTTTCTTCTTTTCTTGCACTCGTTCCCGCTCGGTGACTTCGTCGACGACACACGGCAACTCGCGAGATTTCATTTGCAACACGGATAAGGTGGCTATTTGAATTTCCTCAGGGCGAAGCTGAGATTTTTTGTCGCTCGCTCGAGTGGCAAGTTCGATAGCGCGAAGGCTGATCGTTGAGACGTCCGTTTCAACGCGCAGATTGTGATTTCTTTTTGTTCGGGAAACAAAAATTTGGTTAGATCGATCAAGTTTGATAAAAGCGGTATATTTGTTAAATTTTCGAAATATCGCGTATATCCTGATTTTTACAGATTTCGAACTTTCACGACCATCAGGTTTCCATTGTGTTAGCAGTCACTCCAAATATCGATGAGTGACGTTTGGATAAAATGCGAAGCGAGGTTATGGATAATGCGGACGATGTATTGTAAATTATTTTAGAATATTTGAAAGACTGATATTTCGAATTTTGAAAATTTCCTCTAGCATCACGCGAAAGAAAACACAAAAAGTGTATAAAAACCCGAAGAAAGGGATTGTGAAAGATTCAACGAGCATGGATTTCAGAACAAACAAATAAAAAACGGGACCGAGGAAAAAAAGGGTTGTCTGTCACGAAAGGAGGGCGCAAAATCGATCGTTCACGTTGGATTTTGACGAGTCGAAATTGTTTGAACGTCTGGTTCGTCAAGCCTTGTTCGACGTTGACGCCTGTTATCTTCGTACGAGGCTCCTCTTCTCAATCAGCAGTTGACGTACGGTCGACTTGTTTCGCCATTAAATTACATCCGCATCGGTTTGCTATCCAGGATTAGATTGTCAACCGAGAATTATTGTCCCCCGCGCTGTCGCAACATGACTGACGTATTGTAACGATTTACGATAATCGACTGTAACAGGCTAGACACGTAGCGGGATCTAGCTGATAAACCAATAATAGATCAGGATATTTTAGCTGGCGGTGGTCTGACGCGTCTCGCCGCGTATTCGTAGACTATGAAACCGACTGACGATCGTTTCTCGATACCGCGTTTCACGACTCCTTCGATTTATATCGCGTGCGCCGGAAAAAATAAAAAGGTTGGGAAAACTTGCAACGTATGAAGCTTTCGTAATGAGAATTTTGTTGGTTTGCTTGAGAAGAAAATTGTAATAAACCGCAGATTTGTATATTTCTATCCAACGTTTAGAATCTGATAAAGTTACTTTATAGGATTGTTCGGAAAGTAATTTCGTCTCTTTCGTTTAGATGTGTTTAGATAAATGATTTAGATTAGACGTATTCTTAAACAGTCAATTTCGTTCTAATCTATAGGATGATTGTATATTTTGACTACTGACGTTTCAAGGAAAACTTGTTTTTGAATCTGACAAGCCATTTTTGCTTGTTGTCGAAGCAAAAATGGGAAAGCAAAGTGAGGTTTTCTGGCTTTTGCTCTTTTATTACTGTAAAGGTAAAAACGCAGTGCAAGCAAGAAAAAATTGTGTGACGTGTATGGTGAGGATGTGTTGACTGAACGCTAGTGACAGAATGGTGACATGGTTTTCGAAATTTCGTTCTGGCAATTTTGATCTCAAAGATGCATCGCGTGCTGGAAGGCCAGTGACGAAGACCAAATGAAGTCATCGGTGGAAGCAAATCGTTGCTTGACAGCACGAGAAATTGCTGCGAGATTGAATTTACATAACTGAGTGAAGCTATTTCCTTCTATTAAAAAATTGTCTTTCATTTTCATGTAAAAAAAAAAAAAAAATAAAATTACCATCCGAACAATCCATTAGCTGAATTGACTGGTGTAACAATAGTATGATTAATGATTCCCTAATAATCTTATAGTATTGTGGCGAGATTCGAGTGGGCGCTATGATTGTCAAACACTGTTCTCTGGATAGGCAAAGACCCAGAGTACTAGTTTAAAGCTGCAGGTTTCTGCGTTACATGATTGCACTCTGATTGATGGATTACAACAGGCGAATGTACTGTCTTCGTCTTAAGCTGCTTAAATGACACGTGATATGTTTGAACGATGATATTGCATCCGGATACCTTAGCCGATATTTAATAGCAGTAAGTGGATAGTATCGAATTATGTAAATCAAAGTTTTTCGTTAATATTATCATACATCTATTTATCATCTTCTGCCTCTCTACCTATACTAATACACAATTATTTCTTAACATGCAACATCCTAAAACGAAATACCACAACACGTAATTTTTACGTTAACGACAGTTTCACCCAGTTTCGGACTTGCTCTCTCAAGCGGCTTTCAGTATCAAGGAAACGAACAAATTACGGCCGCGGAAGTGTTAATTGGAGTATTCAGACTTTCACAACGACCTAGTTTACGATTCAGTAAACACGTATACTTCCTTCCTTAATTATATCCTTAATTACAAGCCTGTGAATTTTCATTTCGACTCAATCGACCATCATTGCAGAAAAGAAAAAAGATACCCAACTCTTTCCATTTTTTTTCTCTTACCACTTCATCATTCACACTACCGTTCCATCTCTTCCAAAATTAACCCTCCCACACTCGAAATTTCCAATCCCAATAAGAATCACACTGGACTCTCGCAATCCCAGCCACCTTATCGAGATATCGATATCGAAACCCAGAGAGAAAGACAGAGAGAGAGAGAATCCCGTTTCTTCACTTTGGATCAATCTCCGTCGATATGAAGCAGCAGTTTTTCCTCTCATGACCACCCTTCGTCCTTCTCCCCTGTATTATTCCCTTATTCCTTCAGAAACGTCCAGAATCGAGGAAAATGACCCGAACCGAAGCGACTGTTGGCGTCCAAAAATCAATATCCTTGGATATCAAAGTATATACGTATGTTGGTTTTAGGAGACGACGATCGTCCTCGTCGTTATTTCTATAGGCCTTACTTGTTCGCGCGCCGATTTTAGAAATTGGATCCGACGTGGCATAAGCCGTGATTCATGCCTGACCGTAGCTGGACGTTAGGCCAGCTACGACCTATAGTAATCTATCGTGAAACGGGGCTTTCGGGCTGCACAATCGCGCCGATAACGCGCAACGACACGCCGATAACAGGATTTAGATGGGGGGAGGAGGGAAAGAGTAGGGTTGAGCGAGAGTAACCGTTCTCCGGAGCTACGAGAGAGTTAAGTAGAATTCGCCGAAAGATCCTATCGATTGGGTCAGCTGTCTCTGATACCATGTTTCGAATTAGGAATTCTACCTTGGTTTTGCGAACGATGTTTTGCGGTGTATCTTGCGTAACTTTGATAAGATTGGAATTTTAGCGAATTTGATCGTTAGGGTGTGATACAACGCGTCGTAAGTTGCTACTCACAGCACGCAATTAAAAAGAAGGTGGGACCTAAACGGAGATTTGTTTTATCTAACGAGCATCGATCAGCAACGAGTAAAATATTTTGGATCTTTAACATTTTTGTGTGCTATATGCGATCTTCTAAAAATGTCTAGGGCGAGACTCATTTTGACGTTACAATTATTATTGCTTTATCTGAATATAATTTTTAAGTGTAGCCCTTGGTAAACCCGTTCATATTTATCAAGTAAAAATCTGGTCGCAATTTTCCACTTTTACGATATTATTAGCGATTAAGAAAATATTACGTAGGTTGAAAAAACTAATTCGCTACTATCTGATGTTCCTCTACATCGATTCTTTTACAACACCAAAAAGGAAATAAAATGGAGAAATCGACGAGCTGACGAACCCCCATAGCTAGCCAGTTTCCTGTGGGTCGAATCCGTGAAGGGTTTCATTTTGGCTGGCAATTTCCTCGGACGATCTCGTCGGGATACGACAGAGTGGCTGCTTAAAATTCTGACTCAGGGTGGGGATGTTATTAAGCATACTCCTCATGACATGTTCCTTTCTCCTCTCGTTCCCTTCTGCACCTCTGTCAGCGACCAAGAAACGTTCTTCCTTGTGTGTAACGGAGGGAAGAAGGCGAGCCTCGAGAATCCATTTGAATTTCAATATTTTTGAAGCGCCTGCGATCGATCGCTAACTCCTCCGGTCGAGAATCGTCATGACGATGGACTTTTGTTGCTTCTTTCGAATACTTCGTAGATCGCTGTGTACGCGTACGTAATTTCCTCAATTAAAAGAGATAAAATTTTAAAAGATTCGAAAAATGTATACAACACAGAAAGTTGCGAATAGTTAAAACGCAGAAATAGTACAAATAAAACTGAACGAGAAATGGGTTACACTTTATAGCGCCTAAAGATTTAAACACATAGACCAGATGGAAATAAACTCAGAACACTTCTATCCATTTATTAACGCGATAAAGAGGAGCAAATGATCAGGCGCGCAATCATCACCACGGAGAAAAGTAGGCTCGTTCCTTTCTTTTTTCCTTCCACTCTATGAATGGGACTGTTTTTATCCGCGTAAACAACTTTACGGTTATAGCTCGCGCTTAAGGGCGGGTGAAGGGCCTGGCCGGAGAATTCTGTGGGAAATTCGGCGATAAAAACGGGACGCGCGATGCTTCCTTTCCGAGCTAAATTACCCGGGCATACTTTACGGGATCTAATTTCGAATACCGTAAATAACTTATGAGGGTAACCGGAGATCCGGCTGCCGCTGCAGTTTCCCCTCTACTCTTCCGGTTTGTTCGCGTTGGATTCGTCGCCGGGCAAAATTCGTTAACGTAAACGAACCGCTATTGCACCTCCGCGTACATACGTACATGTACACAAACGTGTATTATAGTAAATGGGAGTACAACAGATCGTGATTTGTGTCTTTGGGTATCGATGTTATCATTTATTAACAGATGACGAAATTACCCTGGGCTCGTGGTTAAAACCCTTAATAAACGTTACATTAATTCGGAATTAATAAGCACCGAATAGCGACGAGGATATCACCAACCAGTTCCCAAATATTTCAACGTCCACGGGGATGATATTACGCAGCGGAAGTTCACGCGCCGCGTTATCTGTCATCGCGAACGTGCCACGCTCCATCGAGCTTGCTTATTTTCCGCGATAACGCCGCCCAGTGATCCTGTGTCCCTTGTTGCATTGCTGCTGGAATGCGAACAGACGCGAGCATGCCACGGCTTGTAATAATGTACGGTCCTGCAATATGGCCCGTCTACGAGCGGCCATTTAATATTCACGTTTCCTTCACACCATAGTTTCCTATCTTCTTAGACCTACACTCAGTATTTTCGCATCAACACCGTTTTGTGATAAAGTAACGCTCTAAAATCTAATTCTGACAGTTATACGGAGGTGAGAATGTTAATTCCGAAGGTGGAAGGATAGTTTGAAGCATCTTACTGACAGGAAATGAACGAAGAAACTACGTTTTCTGAGAGTTAGAGGCTTATTTCCTGGACCTTAGAACGAATTCTCAATTGCATCATTCCCCCATTGGATGGAAGAATTGCATTTACTTTAACACGGAAGTCCTTCTTTTTTAAGGTTTTCCAACATTACAATTGTTAAGCATTGATAGACTGATATTTATGGTCGTTTAAGGCTATACTTCTATTTTCATAATTAGAAATATTATTAGAAAATTAGAGCAACGTGCTAGGAATATTGAACAGCATGATTAGGTATTATGCAACGAGGAAGCATGGATGAAAATAAATTTTAGATTAGCGAGACGCGAACTAATGAAATTCGGATTTAGAGTCAAGTGTTCCGAGAGTTTAGCTGACGAAGAATTATGAAGGTTTTACGATATACCATTATTAATGGGCTATTCTATCTATATAACAGATGTTATTAATTCTAGGGTATTAACACCAAATTTTTGAGTATTATACAGATAGTTCTAGATTCTTCTTAACATTTACTAACCCTTTGTGAGAAGAACCGGCGTACTTATGCACGTACATAAGTATCCTAACTGAACATTTTCCGCATGTCTGAAATGTACGAGGGGAAAAAAATTCAGTTCTGCTGAATTTCGGCGAACTTAATAAGAATACCCGGGAAATTATACTGCAATGCAGTTCTGCGTACGTAAAACTGCTTACGTAACCAGATCTTCCAACCTACGAGCAAATACACCTAATTCCTCTTGATAATCCACTTTCCAAACAAAACTGTTCTACTCGATCATTAATTTAAACATCCATTAATCTTTGAAGGTTCAACAAACATTTTGGCTCTTTATTGTTCAAATACTGCAACCTCGTCAATTACGATGATAAAACTAATAACGTTAAATTCTAAGGTAAATATAAAAAGCCAATGTTTCTATGTTTTCCAATTTACAGACTTACGAAACTAAATACACGTCCCTCGATTATCGACGCTCCCTCAATGGTTCTACACACCGATCAGCTCGTCGACCAGCACAACGAGGAATAAACTCATCTGACCCATTTCCGTATTCCACTCCATTTTACTCCCAGAACCACCCCGTGCCCGGCTCATCCCCCTGAGACACACCGTTACTCCAACTTCCTCACGGTTCTCCAATAATTTTCAAGATAAGTGGCCGAGGTTGACCGCTGTTAACTCGGTTCCGGTCCATCGTGGCCAAGTTTCGCAAGGGCTACTTCCGTTCTCTCGAGTTTCTTAATTTTTTATTAATAGCCCGACGCCTGGCTTCAAGTTTACTCGAATCCTTATCCCGATGGATCGAGTTTCGCGGTTTCGTCTCATCCCTACGAATTTCTTCCCGTTCGTGGCCTCTCGTGTCGATCGACGTTCCTCCGTCTTTCCTCGTTACTCGCCACGCCAAGAAACTCGTAACCCCGCCCATCCGACGATTTTCACCCGTTTACCGCCCTTTTCGTTGATCTTTCGAAAGCTTTAATTCCGACTCATCGCCAGTCAGTCTGTAAGTTATTGGATGAAAAACGAGCAATCGCGTAGCCGTGTCCCGTTGGAAATCGTATCGATCAAAGATAATCGGGAAATTATATTTGCCCTCTGCTCCACGAGAACTCTAGCCTGTCGCAAAAATGGTCCCAGACGCGTTTCAATATTTACGCAGCTCGTAAGGACGAGCTGAAATTCATCGTCGAGGGTATTTTGCTTGGAACGTTGTCAAGATCCTTGGCTGAATACTTTCCACGGTGTACGAAGGCTTGAAAGTAATCGAAACTGTTTCTACTGGGATAACGAGTATCGGAAATTGAAGTTGCGAATTTTAAAGCTGTACGGAGCCTTTCTTACATTATATCGGTTATTGCTACGTTCTTCTTTAGTTTGTATACATCTGTTTAACGATTAAACGGTAGATGTTCGTGAAAATTTATACCACGTGCTTGCTAGAATACTGACAGAATTAGAAAAGATTTAGGAAATTGCTATAAAATAGAAAGGAAAGTATATATCTTCTTATTAAATAGTTGAATAATTAATAACCAGCTATGTCCCGGTGTAATTTCACATATGTCTGACGCGTTTTGTTGTGTAAACGATGGACAGGTTAAGGAACCCTTACGATGAAATTAGAAATAGAGCGCAAAGATTGAAATGGAACGGGTTTGGAGAGTAAGACGTGAGGAAAAAGAATCAATTGATCGGGTCGATGGGCTGGGATTCGGGACTGGATTTGTCATGTGACGCGGCGAAGAATCGCTCCAATTAATTGGACTGCCTCTCGACCTCTGGAACTCTCTTAGCCAGGGCTTAAGCGCGTTTTAATTAATCGTAGATGATTTCTTTCTTTCTCATCCCGGCTATGTACGCCTTTGCCGACAATTCGGCTTGATTCCCCGAGTGGTCGAGCAAAATTCTGTTTTCTTCTTGAGAATTTTATCCAGCAAGAGAGATTAACTCTCGAAATACAAAGGTTCGTAATTTTTATTACAGGCGAAACTTTCATTCGTCGCGAGTAACTTTTCATATTTCACAGTTTGCTAGAGTCACGCAATAATTTTTTTCATATATTCATATATTTCGTAATATCTGAAAAACATCCCAATTTCTGTCGATGTTTGTATTTTAGAACGAAGAAAATAACAAAGAGAATCTTATAATTACGAGTACGATTAAATCGAAATAGAATCTTCAATCGTAGAATGGGAAAAATTGATAGGAAGATGAGAGAACTTTGTAGTTGAAAAGACTATTGTGTTTTATTTTTATTTGTTCCTATTTTGACAACAGATTGATGGAATTCGATGTTTCACGGGTAAATGGAGGACCGTAATATTTCAATAACAGCCAGGAAACAATTCGTCGGCCGGCTATGGACGTGGGTTCATCTCGTCTGAAAAACGATACCCTCTCGATCGATAGGCATTATGCGTATTGGTTGTTCCTAGCTTTTCAGTTTTTTTTTTTTTTTCAGTATTGCCTTCTGACCCTTTGTCGGAAACTGTACCTCACTTTCATGGTTTTCAACAAGGACGCCTGGTAATCTTCTGCACTTCCTTTTGAAGCCCGCGATTCGATCTCGTTGATTGATTCTCTAACGAAGTGCCTCAAATAAGTAACAAACGCGTTAATTAAAATTAAGAGCGAACAACGTTCGCGCGCTCGAACGTTCAACTTTGAAACTGGAATAATTTTCGATGGCAATTTAATTTTTTCGAGGATAAGAAAGGTAATAGAAGGAAGATTTTGTGATAAGATTTCTGATGGCAGACAGACTTCAAGAAATAGATATTCAAATGGTAATTACGAATCTAATCTGTTAACAAGAAACGTTGAAACGTCTCGAATCGTGTTCCATCTAGGCTAAACATCTACGGTATATTCAGTTATGGCGCGTCTTTGAGAAAGGATGATTCAAATGATAATTAGGAGATAAAGTTCTGAGAGATTCGTGGAAATACTATAATTCGTGCTTAAATTATTCCACGTAATATCCTCTATTAAAACATATTACAGAACATATCAAAATGAATGGTATTTTCATGAAACGAAGATGTAAATGGCACAATCAGAGAAGCGACTGAAGGTTCAATCTCAAACGACGAAAGACACCATTATATTCAACTTCGCAGTGTCTCTTCGTTCCCTCTAATTTACTTGCAATTGTTATGAGCAACCAACGAATACGCGCTGCTTTGCAGTCCATAAACATCTGCCAGAGTTTAACGTTTCATACGTTCTTAATATATTTAACAATATACGTAACATTTTCCATATATACAATTCTAAAATTCTATACAATTCTTCGATTATTAACGATTCGTCAATACCATTCCTCCAATAATTGTCAAAAAAAAAAAAAAAAGAAAGATACGAAGAAACGTCAACGTCGAAATATCATTGAAATGATTTTTCATCGAAAAATTTGCCACGAAAATTCTCTTTCCCAAGAAACAGCCAGTCACCGAAAACGCGAGTAGAACGATAACGAAAGCAAGACACTTTCAACCCCCGCGACTAAGACCGTCCGTCCACCTGTCTACGAGGCGGTTGCTTCAATTTCTGTCAGTCTTCCACCCTCCATCGCCTCCGCGGAGAAGCGTTGTTATCGGTTTTTCGTCTGCCAGCGAACAGAATCGTACGTGCCTCGACAAACGTTTTCGCCCGGCGCTGTATGGCCGAAGCGTGTACCTTTTGTCCGTCGTTTGTCCCGATTCCCCGCGTCGTTCGTGCGCGTCCATCGAGTGTCCACGTTTCACGGACGTCGTGCTTTCTCTTTTCCTTTTCAGTCAGCTCTCTGTTCATCCTTTCGACTCGATGATAAGCACAGCCCTTTCTTTACCTGGTTGCTCCCTTCGTCGCCAACGCGAGAAGCTTCCCTCGAGGACGTTTTCCTCTTGTTCCGCGCGAGTGGCTTATCGTCAATGTTTAATCCTCCCCTTCCTCGGGGCGAGACTATCTTTATTTCCATCGCAATACGCCGATCGAAACGACAGTAAAAGCGACGAGAAACGACGATTGAATTGTAAAGCACGCCGTGGGAGTTTCTACGGGCGCGCAGGTGAGACGGCGAATTAGACGTCTGCGGCCAACCCTCGTGCCATCGTTTCCTTATAGGCTGTGAAAGATTTTTGATCGCGTTAATCTACTCGACAATCGCGGATATCGGTTTTTGCACAGAACCCAATGGATTTTATTCGCTTCAAATTGCGGACATTTATGCGACCATAGAAAACTTGAACGTGCCAAAATGTACAGGATGTATATACATACGCAAAAGTACAGGGAATATCCAAAATGTCTCTTACAATTTATCTTGGAATGCGAAACAAATTTCTATTTAGATCTCGTTTCTTTACGCACGTATATTCATAAAAATTTGCAGTCATACGAAGCCAGTAATACTCGTACAAAATAATAGTGAAAAAGCTCATGAATGCCTTTACGGATATACCTAGTCGCAATAGAGAAACGTCGATGTAAAATTTTCCTCTTCTAATGGAAATTTTACAATTTCTGACTGTCGGAAGTCATTGATGGCATAAACTGCTCGGTACGCGTAGATAAAAAACAATTTAAATGAAACGAAATACGAAGTAAAAGGTATCGTGTTACGAGTCGTTAAGCAGAGCAACAACTTTTCAAGCTTGGTTCGCATTTGGAACATGAAACTTTCATCACGAGTGTTCATGGTGATTAAAAGTGTTTTCCCTTTAGCATGCGAACGTAGACGAACGACAAGCGTCCGGCATTCTCGACGTATTTTTCACCGGGACGCGAATATATTTTTTATCGTGCTGCACGACGCGTTCTACGTACCACCCCCTTTAAGTTCTCCGTCCCTCCCTTATGCTTTATTTATCCAGGACTGGAGTTCGCTGCCTAATATCCACCGGCCGTAATGAAGATAAGGCACGGGGAAACGAAGCGAGTGGCTGCGCTTGAACGTCGAAACTTTTCGCATAGAGCTTCGCGGCAATTGCCGCAACGCTTTCCGCGGAAACGCCTCGAGATAAAACTTGCGAATAACACCGAACCGTTATTTACAATTACGTACGCAGCCAGCCAATCTGGGACCACTGTTTTCTCTTCGTTTTTTCGAAAGCAGCACGCTCGTTTCTTTCGTATTTGAACAGTTACACAGATTTCAGATTTTTACCAGATCCTTTGATACTACAGAGTTCTTCGATAATTCGACGATTAATATATATGCGTGTTGATCGTATGTTCATGGATATCGATCAACAGCATATTACATCGTAATATGTATAGTATTCTTCGATGCTAGAGTAGAAGAAAGTTTCTTCGATAAGGGAAAAATTATTTTCATCTCGTACAGTAAAACAGGTCAAACGTATTTATGGCATAGAACGACGCGATGATGGTTAGGAATGTTTAAAGCAGAATAATGTGAGAAACTGTGTGCAGAATAAGAGGGATATAAACGTGGCGCGTAAAAATTCCGAGGTATTGTGAGATTTACGACTCTATTTCATATGTTAAGAAGTTCTCCGACTTCCACCAGCAGCCACCTAAGATTCCTGGAGACATTCAAGTTTGAATAATATCCTTAGCACCGAACGATTCCGGTTTTCGTGTGTAATTGAATTCTCGTAAAATTTGCTACGTAGAAACTCGGTTTAAAAATATACGCGAAGTTCTCGGGTGGTTCGGAAACTCGGAATTTCTTTCCACGTTGATAACTATATTTTAACGGAAACATTTCTCGAATCATAGTAAAATGTAGTTCATATTTTTTTTCTGTTTTTCCTCGATCTGTGTCGCGATCGAAAGAACCTTAATCTTCGACTAGGTCCACAGAGGATACCACGGCTCCAGATTTTTCTCCCTCGAATTCCAGACGAAATTTACGAGCCAGTTCGTTCGGCTGGACCCTCAGATAGAGACCCTTTCAGATGGAAGCTGCTCGCGTGTTTATCTACGGCCATACACTCGCCAACCGTCATTACCGATATTTGTAACACGATCGAGCTGAATTTATAACTGTACAGGACATTAAGCCGGTCGTATGTGAGCTTAAACTTCCTGAAAGCTTGCTGGTAAGCAAAATCTGATGCAACTGTTTATATTTTTCCTCCAAATATAAACAACCTTCTCGTACTTTCATTCGCGTTTAAATATCAGATAAGAATGTAAATAGAAATTTGATACAAGCTTATGATATTTCAAAGTATCAAACAATAAGGAGTGTAACGAATTCAGTCCTTGGACTTCCCAGTCGTTAAAAAATTTACGCCGTCCTATCTTCTTCTCTCTTTGTTTAATCCTTTTATGCATTTGCATAATAAGATTTAATTTCACTGAAGCGTAATACTATTATTTTATAAACCCACGGGACAAAATTTAGGATTCGGCAAGTCGGTTCCCGGAATGTCAGGAAAAACACTACTGTCGTTAAGAGCCGGATGCAAGGGTATGTAGATGGCCGGTCGTAAAACAGACCACCATAAAGCGCCACGCCTCGCAATTACTGTCCTCTGACTCACAGTAGTCGTGGGACGTTACTGGTCAGACACGTGCTCTCAAGAATCGAGCTTTATCTACATCGTTACATCACATTGTTCTTTCCGCCTATTCGAACTTACTATTTTATAACGCGTAATAGTACAATTTGCTATTGTATAACTTGTACTATTACACAAGTTGTATTGTGTATACCGTTGCAACTGAAGTTAAACGAACATAATGGACGCTGAATAAAATCATTCTTGATTCCATCTTTTCTATTTAGATAACATAACCATCGCGTATACCTGATCAACACCTGCTATTATTACTAACGTTATATTACAGATAATTTTATCTCTTGTCTGTAAAAATTTCAGTTTTACAGTTCACTTCGCTAATATTACCTAACTTATAACTTAAGGCGGTAGCAATTAGTTTAAGCAGGATTTATGACACGGACATGACGTCTCTGTTATTTTTCAGTTTACGTTTGTATACGTATCGTTGCCATGTACTATTTAAATTTTACAGCCAGGAAAATTTTGAATTTTAATCAAAACGAACGAGATAGTCCAAGTTCCTTCTGGCATTGACATATCGCAAACTCTCGAGTGTCAAATCTATGCACGCGGCCGATGAGTATCTTCACTTGGGGTTTTCCCTGACTCTAGTGACCTGTGTCCCGCTCCGATATCCTGAGAATGGTGCTTTCGTTGAAAATAATTAAGAGGTTAAGTAATTTTTGGTATATCTTATTAAATTGGTATATCTTGTGAAAAGGAATGAAGAATGCAGGTTCAAGAGTCTACACGCTCAATCGATATTTATTCAAACCTTGGAGCAGAGCGTATCGCAAATCATTCGCTAAATTATACTCACGTACGCGTTATCATCCAGTCCATTTGAAAGTCGACAACAGTCGACTATTTGCGATGCAACGATATAACTCGAGAACAAAGTACACCAGAACGCGTGTTTATCTAACTGTTTGCACAGCTTTGTTTCGTTCGTCCGTTGCTGAAACGTATCCCACATATTATAAAACACTGTGCACGAAAGCAGGATAAGGGAACTGACATCGACAAAAAGACAAAGAAATCTTCGTAACACCTCCATAAATGCGCTTACGAATATTCATCGTCAAAGATAGCAACATCACTCGTTTGTAGCCCATCTGTTACAACGTTACTGTAATTACATAAAACTTCGTTTAAAACGAACAACATCGTTCTACTTAAAAGAAGACGTAAAGCATAAAATGAACACGAAAGCGGAGCTTCATTAATTAACTTAGTTTTCAGTTCGTTGAAATTGGTTCGTCTATTAACGTCAGCGTTTTTAATAAACGAGCGTGTCGATCGAGAAAAATTCCGCTCGATAAAAATACTCGCAACAAACATTGCCCTTACCCGCTTCCTTTTTTTCTCCTTCTCTTTCTTTATCGATATTCCTCTGCTTTTTCCTCTTGGTACTTTTTATTCCGCTTTCTCCTGTTCGACGAGTAATTATTCTCAGTGACGACAAACCACCCCTGTCCGGCAATTTCAGTCTCCCTTGGTGACGTTCTTGAAATCGCGACCACTAGCTGATTTTTCTGCACGATTTCCCGCGGGAGAAAAGCCGGCACGAAAGAATTCGCGAAAACAAAATCCTGCGAGGATACCGGCATGGAAATTTAGCCGTGAGCACGCCCTCGAAAAAAATCAAACCCGATTGATCCGATACCAACGCTTTGTGCCTTTTCATATCTCCGAGCCACGGCCTATTTTGGAGGGAAAAAGTTTTTATTGCAAGGTTTCCATTTGATTGCTGACAGTTAAGGCCGATAGTCAAAGAAATCTCATCGATTAACTTTCAAAAGCTTCGCTCAGTTTTGTAAAGCAAACAACTCGGGCAAACGAAAAATAGAAAAGTGGGAAATATTCGTTCGAAACGATTTAAAAGATATGTAAAAATTTGCTTAAAAAATTCTGCGACTGGTACGGTTTATCTTCGAGGAAAATATCGCGTGAGACGGTCTCGAGAGTATCGGAGTGCGATCTATCGATGCCACTAGGACGGAAATCCCCCGAGGGGTGAGCGCGAGCATACGATTGCCTTCGATTCTTCGTATTTTTACGTGCGTGCGTCGACGTCTCGGATCCGTTCTCGCGAAAAATTGCACGCAGAGAGAAACTTCTCAACGACTCGAGAGTGTTACGCTCAGTTTGGTCGTGATAAACGAGCGGGGACGGCTCTTGGAAAATGTCTAAGCCCTTGTTGACTGTCTTCAACAGGCTGAGGGACGTTCTCGCGACGAGTGACGCGAATGTGTGCTTTGTGTCTGGGCGCGGATCAAAGGAATCGAGGTTATCGGTATGTTTCCTTCGTTCTTTGACGTTATTACGGTAGTAAATGTTACATATTGACGAATTATTTGACAAAGTACTGTTCGAATTATTCTTTGACGAAGTATTTATCTTGAGACTTTATCGTGACTTCGTTTGAACGTACATCAAAGAATATTTCATATTTAATACAGCGATATATTCGCGACGAAGATCTATTAAACACGATATAGACGAAATCTTTGATAAGAATACTGACCATGGTTCAGCGTGACGAAAAAAACAAGCCGTATCGTCGACCAATGGAATCGTTCGCATCCCGTAAGATCGCCGATAATATCGTCCAAGTTGTTACCAACTCTCGCCTTTCTCGATAAGACCCTTCACTTATCCCGACGAAAAATCTCCGGGCCAGCAGAGGCAAAACTTCGACGAAACTGTCGTTCCCGTGGAAACACGTACGTGTGCCGGCTGGTAGACGAGGAAAACGTCGCATAAAAGCGACGACCAATCCCCATATGGAGGATGAACGGTCTGATAAAGCGGCTTGCTCTCGTTCCACGCACAAATCTGCACCCCTCTGCCGGTCTCCAAACTTGCCTGTAAATATTTGGAACGGAGGATCCAGGACCAGACCTTTCTTTTGCCGATTGGCAGATTCTATTTGCGACTGATTGTCGAAAATAGTTTAAATTGGGGAGTGATTCGAGGGCGAAGGGTAATTTCTGTAGAGTTAATTGGTGAGTAATTTATTCGTGTTGATTTATTATTCCATTATTCTTATTTTTATACTACGGTAATATATTATTATAAATATTAATAATTTTGTGTAGAATCTATTATTAAACATTTTGACAGATTTCTCCTTTATTATTCATCCTATGAGTTTCATAATTCACGCACTACCCACTATAAATGGATTATGTAAATTTCGTGATTATATATCTAATTTCTGATTACACGTATAACTATCGCATGTATATTTAAGTTTAAAAAATCGTCGTTGAATACGCTATATCTACAAATTTATTAATTTAACGTCTATTTCATCTAGCTTCGATGTTGATACATTTGAAAAATTACCCTAAACCTCTCACCAAGTATCAAATTTCTTAAACAAATTTCAATCGCAACTCCAAAACCATAATCCTCGACTAAACTGCAACCTTGACTGCAATTATCGAACTACGATCTAAAGATCGAAGCGAACGAGCACCAAGTTACACAATTATTTCCGTCTATCATCAAGTTTCGAAGTATCATCTCCAACTGCAATGAAGATATCATTGAGTAAGTCCGTTCCGGAGGATTTCGGTGCGGAAGTCGTAGCCTTATCGTCGCCAGTTTGTTTCGCGTTGGATGCGAAGATAGGACGGCGACTTTGCGGACATTTCCCAACGGAAACGGCTACGGGAACCCGAATGGCATGGCATCGAAATGGCGATGGCGATCGCGACGAGCTCACAGCCTTCGAGCAACTCCCACGCGATATGCTGGCCAAGCGCCTGCCAGCCATTTCTGTCAGACCGATCGCGGATATTTCAACGAAACAAATTCACCTCTACCCACGTCGTCGATTTTTCTCCGGTAGTGACGCAGGAAAATCACCACCTTTCGCCGATACAGGCTGAAAGCTCGCGATCGAATTTGTTCCTTGTCCCCGTTCTGGATTGGCTTCATTTTCAAACCGATCGATCCAGGGCTTTGCTCCGTGTGCTATAGACGACAGAATTGAAATTCTTCTCGAATTCGTGGATTTACTATGTTTTCTTCGTTATTCTTTATTAGGGAACGTTGCGTCGTGATTATTTTAAACTTTATCCTTTCTTGTTCTATTTTCTTTCAACAAAAGAGATTCTTCTCTTTCTTTCGACGACAAGTGGATTTTAGTATATTGGTAGGAAAGAGGAATTTCGCTTTATTCGTTGTTCGTTTAAGAGGTGAAATATTGAGTGAAATAATAGCAGTTGCATGTATATATAATGGTAATGTAAATGTAAATGATAAAATTTTACAATTGCATAAAGCGTTAATTATTTTATTTAGGCACTGTGTTGTTCGCTTCATTTTCAAACCGGAATCGTCCACGCGTATTTCCCTGGATATACGCATTTATTTACCCATTTAGATTTGTTTCGATCTCTAAAAGGACACACGACCAGCCTCGTAGATTCGAATAGATTTCGCTTTAAATTTGAAAAATTAACCCTTTGTAGAATCGGAGATAAAGAAGGAATAGCGCGAAACGTTTCTTGGAATCGATTCACGGATAGGATAACGAGGTAAAGGGGCCAGTGAACCGACATGGCAAATCTTCTCGCTTCGCTCCGTTATCCCCGGCTATTTTAATTCGCGCTTTTTGTTTCACCGTAGGATTCCAATTCTCCTTCGATCTCGTTACTTTAATTCGGTTCGCAGACGAAGAAAGAGGAAACGCGCGTTCCGGACACCGATCTTCCTGTTCGATCAATTAAGGAACAGCGGTCTGGGATCCAGAGATAGCCAGGTTACCACCTCTCATCCGATCGATATTCGATTTATTCGCGAGCGCGTGACCTTCGTCGAAGTGTCCGAAGGAATTTATAGCCAGCTAACTACGTTTCGCTGCCTTTCCTGCTAATAGAATTATGGGAAACGAGCGTGAGGAAGATTAAGAACGATATTACGATTCATGGAAAAATTGATCAAATTTTTTTAGTTCCCGAAGCTCCACAATTTAGAGGAATTTATGGTGAACTAGCTGGCCACAAAATGAAATATCAGAAGCGTGAATTAGTTTCAGGGCTTTCAACAGAGTGATCCAGTTGTAAGTTGTAGGATTTCGCGATTATATCAAATTACAATGTGACCATGTCTCGATATTTATGCTTGGCGTTTAATATGTTCCGCAAACGATTGAACTTTAAAAGCAGCGAAATAAAACCCGTAGAATTCACAGTCGATAGGTAATGCACACTGTTTGGCGGGATCAAGAAGATGGATTCTATGAACCATTGTAACTGCACGAAGGTGTTACTGGGAATCGTTATCGACGTCAACTACGTACAGCTTGAAACGTACTCTAGAGCAGGAACGTGCACAAATATCAAATAAACGACACAAAGTCATTCTCTTGCATGACAATGCACGACGTTGCAATAACCGTGAAGCAAACGTTGTTGGAGCTCGAATGGGAAGTCCTTTCCCACTCTGCGTATTCTCCAGACTCCGGTTCCATTGGACTACCACCTTCTCCGGTCAATGCAGCACGTACTGGAGGGCACACTACTTCTCAAATATCGGAGAAGTGCAAAAATTCACCGATGAATGGATCAATTCGAAAAATAAATCGTCCTATCGTCGCGACATCCATCTCTTGCCAGAGAAATAGGCTAAAGTTGTAGAAGACGAAGGAAGATATTTTGATTAATGTAACTCTTTTGATTCTCTTTGAATAAATGTACTTTTAGTCAAAGACATCTCTGAAAATTAATTCGCAATCTTAATATAGAAGAATCTTTACGACATTTTCCAAAAAAGCAACACCTCGCAGAAAAATAAATAAAAATACCGTGCCCACGGCAATGTTCGATAGTCTACGCACTTTATAAAAGCACTAAAAGTATACAGTAACCATCGCGGAAGTATAAGAAAATATTATGCTAAAAAATAAGAAGAAATCTTCCCACTTTCTACATGTAAAATCTATCGAATGAAAAATTTTCCACCGATATAAAGAATGAAATCTCGCGAGAGATTGCGAGATCGAATTCACTGAACCGTCCGATACAACGCCTGTAAAAGTAGCGACGTTAATTAAAACTTCGCAACGGGTACTCTGGTCGGTTCTCTTTGCCACGGAGTGAACGTCGTTGTGTTTTTCAACGTGGAATCGACGTCTTGTCTTCGACGAGGGTCTGCTTGCAACGTAGCAGACTTGTCGTAGCGGCGACGAGTACACGGAATCGCGGGAACGTCGTTAGGCTGTTTGTTTCGTTCGCACGTACTCGTGACGACGTGTCTTCGTGACACAGGCTTAATTAAACATGCGACGCGACGTCCAATCAGCGGGTTGGTTGCTCGTCCGCCTTGGGAAATTCGAGATAATTGAGTCGACAGATGGAAAATAAATATAAAGACACTTTACTCGGACGTTTCGCTGCATTTCTGCCCGCATTTTCTTCGAGTTTTGTAAAAAAAAAACAAGACGGCGCGGTCTTTGGTGAATGTTTTTGTAATTATATAATTATTTTTCCAAGAATTCTCCTTCGCATTTTTCTGTGCTTTTTCTGTTCGAGATTGTGTTTGGTGCCTGTGAGCGAACGTTGAACGTAGTGTGTTTCTTTAGAACGTAACTTGACTAAAAAGGAATGAATTTAATTAAATTAAGCAGCTAATTCATAAAATGGTTGTACTATAAATCCATGTTCTTGAATGAGATATTTCTTCAATTAGCATTACCTCGATTTCCTCTTTTTCCGATTTTCACATTCTATGCAATTGTGCATTTTATACTTACAAGATGCCAATTTAATTAATAATTAGACCGAAGTAGTTCTACACAAAAGAAAACTGAAATGTTTGCATCTGATCGATTACATTAAATCAGGACAACTCGTTATTATATTATAACTAAATTTCCCCATATTATATTCGCCAGATTTGAATGTTACATAACATTATATATGCACTTCATTAAGTAGAATATATTCCATAATACGAGTTCTGTGTGATACTCAATACAAAGACCAAGATTCCAGTACAGGATTTATTCAAACCTGCAGTCTAAGAACTTCAAAGGTACGTCGTCTGCCAGAGTACCTAATCAAGAAGCAAACCTAATTTATGTCACCCCTCACCGGGTCGCGTCCCAAAGGAACAAATCGATGTTCCAATCCCTTACGCGTTCCATTCAATTTAGATTATGGCAAGGAACCCTTCAAACGCTAATTCGAATTTTCGATTCTTGCATAATTTACTATTGTCGTATCTCGAGGTTTACCACTCGTATTCGCAATTATTTATTTTAAATTATAAATTAACTCAAAGCTAGCGTAACGCTAATTCGGATTTATTCGTACGAGCTCGAGTTAACCTACGATCGTCGTCTGCCAAAGATCACCACTCGCCTCCGCAATAATTAAAACCTCGAAACCGCAACTCTGATTCCTTGGTCGAACAGTTAATTGCGTTCCTGTGCGTTTTCCTTTCAGTAACTCGGCCAGTTATCGCGTTGTCCGCTAATGAAGCGCAGAGTTTCGGCGGGACGAGGGGAGGGGGGGGGGGAGGGAGTAAGGACACCGAGAACGTTGCTCGGTTTCCGAGTCTCGTTTCTCGATGGAGAACTTAATCAAAATACGAGCGGCTAATTATGTCTGCTCTCCTTACGAGAGACTGCAAACTCGAGTGAGACGTGGAAACATCGACGAGGAGCTTGAGAACAGTCTGAAAGCGTGGATTGAACGAACGTAGGGAAACGTAAGGGGAGAGATAAGGGCAAAGAGGGACGAAGATGGGAAGCAAATTAGGGGTGTGGAACGGAGAAAGACGTTGCAAGGATGGAGGAGAAGGAGGAGGTGTAATTGGAACCGCGGACGCGGAAGAAGCTTCGTTTTCGCTTCGTTCCTCCCGGCACAGGGTTTCGACGGGTTCTGGGCCTCGAAATTAAGAGAACTCACCTTAATGCTCGACCCAAGCAACAACCGTGTCGAACGTTTTAACTACGTGCAAACACGTGAAACTGGAGGCTGACTGAAACAGAGAACTGGAACGAGCTATCGAAACAAATTAATCGTACCAGAGAGAAACTCGATTTCTGTCGGAGTGGTTGACTTTTGCGGTACATGCACGATTAGGCAGGATCTTTTTGAACTGGATTTTGGTCAAACCGGTGATTTTTAATGCACCAATTTCGACGTGTGCCTCGAGTGGCACGGTTCGTTGCTCAAAGTCTCGTCGATGAAACGTAAACGGGTCAGGAGCTGTGGCTTGGTTCGTTCTCGGTACGCGGAGCATGGAAAAACTTGTACAACGGTAGAGGTGTAATGGTCGTTGGAATGTGAATCAAAGTGACGGAACGAAAGCATCAAAGGTAATGGTTCCACTTGTATTTCGTCCACGAGCTATTGTGGTTGCAGCGATACGGATTTTGCTAGTTAATGTATCGCTAATTTTATTTCCCTTAGTCTTTACTTCTGAATTTTTCATTCTGTTAATAATCGGGCAGATTAAATGTAAATTTATGTTCATAAATATTAGGTGTATCTTCAGCAGGTGTATTTTCAAAAGCGTGGGTTTACACATCCGCGAGTATTAGAAAACTCGCTCAATTTCTGGCCATTTTAACTTTGCAATTATACTTCTCCTAATATCACGGAACATTGTCGGGAAACGATCTACACATTGTCGATCTACACGTTGTTAATCAACACGAAAGAAACTCGATTAACGATTAACGGTGTGTTTTCGGTGGCTATGGTAGACAGAACGACAAACGACGTGGGTGCAATGAAATTGCCGCTCGAATTCAAGGCTAAATTAATCAGCAATTATCGAGATCCGCGTTTCAGTAGCACGAACGCCGTAGTTGCCCCGGTTAATTAGCCAGCGATGCCTCGCTATCAGCGTACGAGCAACTCTGGTCGGCAATTATAGCCGTGTCTCGAGATCCCTCGAGTGACCTGTTTTCCTGATGCACACGTTGCATCGAATCCGCTTCGATGTCAATGGATTTTGGGAACTATGCTCTGATCGATTGCAAGTGGAAACCTGCCACAGGCCTCGGAAATAATTAAACTTGATACGAACCTGTTGCTAGTTGAAAATATTATCGTTCACAACCAACGACTAAGTCGTACAAGAAGAAGAATTTATGTTCACTCGCATACAGAGTATATATCAATTAGTTAGAACTAGAAAAATCTGTTTCTATCTTCGATACAAGTAGAGAAACCGTCCTAACAATTTCAATGAACAGAGGTGTAAATTATTGTAGGATCTTCACTACAATTAGTTTATTTACAATGGATTAAAGAGATGTTGGTTAAACAGGAAACGATGGTTATTTAACATCAACTGATCACAATAACGTATTATAATTAAGACAACTATGTAGTTAATTTGCAACTCTTGTCACCACGGATCCAACGCTCTCTCTCACGGGGACCACACTCTCTCGACAACGCTAACAACACTATCACCCTGACTTCTCGATTCACATTCTCTGGCTTCTCAATTCACACTAACTGTTAATTCGTTTTTGTCCCTTAGCAACCCCTTGTCTTTTGTCTTAGCCCCACGTCTTTTGTCTTAGCCCCACCACGCACATGTTCCGCAACCGCTTGTTTATAACTCGCTCGATATCTCTTAGGCCTTTCGTCCACGATACTACATTATTCAGCATCCTTTCTATTTGCATGTAATCTTCGCCCCTAAAAGAAATTAAATTTCCAACCTTACGTTATACTGTTTAAAAAGTCTGACTTGCCAGCGATTTCACAATTTCCTAATCTAGTTCCTAAAATAAAATCTCGTTCTCCGTTTCACGCGATCTTATCAAAACCAATTACAGTATCCGATCCCTAAAACCCCTTCCCCAGAGAGATATATACACAACCCTAATTCCCATTCCCCAGCTAGTAGAAACCCCCGAAATTAAATCTCCTTCTCGTTTCTTCTACCAAAGCACGCTCTATTAGCCAGCCAGACCAGCCAATACGTACGCAAACAATCGTTCGAGTTGGCCGTCTCTCGACGAACTTCCGACTTAGTCGAACTTCCAAGTGACGGGAACAATGCCAGACTGAGAGTTTCGTCCCTCGAAGCGAACAGGACATCCAGATGCACGCGAGATGAGAGGCTCTGGAACGATCGCGGAAGCGAGTCGCGAAACAAATTGCGAGAATGAAGGGGATCCGATGTTGGCGGCGATTGATTAGCTTGTACTCGTAGAATCGATAGCTCGTACACCCTGTAGGTACCGAAAGGAAGAAATCGGTCGTTGAGATCTTCCAAAGTTCTTAAAGAGATTGTCGAAGAGACTAATCGGATTTTTCGAGCCCAACGTCGAGCGAAGCAGATTTAACGTATCGCGAGCTCTAAGAGGGTGGTTTGTGTTTCTCGGTGGTGGGAAATAATCGCAAACCGTAAATTAAATTTTAATACGAGAATCAGTAGCGTGATGAAACTGATCCATTCGTAGGTTTATATGAAAATTTCGTGGGTTTGTAGCTACTGTTAACTGATAGATTCATGGATATTTTGCAGGTGCATTTTTGGATTCGAATGATTTTCTTCTAAGCATATAGAGTTAGAGACGTAGTGATTATAACTGGATAGTCAGTGAAAACGAAAGAACGTCGAGCAATCTACAAAGTGGGTCGTACGTAGAAATGTCGGTCTGTGATCAGCCTAACACCGAAGACTCTCGTATCTACGAACTCTAAAACACGCGCAATCTCGTCAAATATTTCTCAGAATCTCTTTCTTCAAATAAAACGCCAGAACAAAGAAACGATTATTGAGAAATCAACATATAACAAATAGTAAGTAGAACAGTTCGTCTATGATCGGACCTGCGCTACAGAATTTCGTATCTCCGAACTCTACACTCAGCGCAACTGATATTTCTTCAAAGAACATGTACACGACACATCTGCGAGAATTTCTCTGAATCTGCGTTTCGACGGTTGAACCGATTTGCAAACTAAAAAATCGAATTATGTCGAAACAGCGAGCGGAATCGCTCGGTAATCGCATCGTCGTTAACTCGTCCCCGGGAAACTTTAACCGAGGCGTCTTTCGCGGCAACAAAAGGAAGGTAGAGCAGAGGACGAGAAAGAGGGGTAGAAGATCAGCGGAAAGAAATAAAGGAGGAGGCTAGAAACCATGCTGCGCCTTATAAAAATGCAATATCTACGGGCGGTGACCGCGCGAAATGCTTCAACCCCCCTTTTCAAACATCCACGCCGCGAAGCTTCATCTTTTTGTCTCTTCTTAATTCTATCTCTTCCCCTTTGTGTTCTCTCCTTCTGCTTAAAACCATCCCCGCTACCATCACATGCCATTTATTCTTCTACCATATACCGTCTTCTTTGTTCCTCAAAGCAACCCTGTTCCTTTTTCTTCCCGTCCTTCTCCTCTTCCTTTTCTTTTCCCTAACGTCCTTAGCTTTATCCTAACGTCCACCCACGGTGTCCGTGACCTTTTTTCTTCCCTCTGAAACCCGATTTCCACTCGTCATCCCTACCACCGTGCCCGTTCTGCGCCAAGCTAATGGCGAAATTATGATCAAGCCAAGTTCTTTTCAATGGAACGACGTAATTACCGCGCCGGTTGTTCCCGGATACCGGCGTCTAGCTGCATTATTCAGCAGCCGCGTGTAAGCGCGAAAGCTTGGACCAAGCCTCGCCAAGGGGAACGACCATTTAATCGAGAACACAGCGCGATTACTTGCACGCCCCCTTTCACGAATTTCTGTCGGTTAGACCGGTCTTTTTGCAAATCAGTTTGGTGGAGGTGACGATTGTTTTGTACTTGGAGCATGTCGAATTAATTGTGGTTTGTCAGAAGTTTTGTAAGGGTTCCTGTTATCGATGCTGATCGTGTCTATATATTACGCGTATATTTTTGAAATCTGAATAATTTTCTACAAATGATTCCTATAAAAGGAACAAGTGAAAGCTTCATTCTCATTTTACATTTTATAAGCTTACGTAGTTTCCCGTATACGTAGCTTCCATTTTATTTAATCGTGTTTCAGTAGTCAACTGTTTCTAGCGTTAAGTATATCCGACAACCTCTTATTTTTCAACGATTTAAAAGATAATTTTCACGACACCTGGAATTCCACATTAAAATATATGAATAATGAATTTCAAAACTCCGCTGTATAAAAGAAATCTTGTCTTCTTTTTCATTTTTAAATCATATTTAAATGATAATTTTCACCATTGCTCGAGTTCTAAATTAAAATTCGTGAATAACAAATTCCGAGTTTCCATTGCATACATCAAATCCTGTTTCTCTTTCGTTCTTAAATCAAATTTAAATGATTCCCGGTGGAATATCCATTACCCTGCGAATTCGAGATTGAAATACGCGAATAATAGATCTCGCAAGTTTCCAATTGAATAAAAAAAAACCTCGCTTTCCCTTGTATCGTAACAAGAAAACACGTTCGAAAGTCGTGCGTCGATACGCCAAATCGTTTACAGAGATGCTGTTTCCTTACACTTTTACTACGCCTGTAAACGTTTTTACTCCCGAACCAATGGCACCCTTCGATCATCCTGACGAAACATCGACCGTTCGAACTGGATTTACTTTGAATAGCCGCTTCGGGCAGAATGAAACATTCCGCGAGGATTTAATTGAAGTCGCTATTCACCGGCCGCCCCATTCGCTTCCTTTCCACTGTACTAGCTTCTTTCCGCTGTTTGTTAATTTGCTGGCTGAACAAACTGCGCACTGATTCGATTCACACAGCCAAAGGTATACAAATTCGTAAAAGATTTCGAAATAGCTTTCGAGCTTTTGTTCATTTACGAGAAATCTGCATTTAAACACAGAAAAAAAGAAAGGAACGATCCCTTTGAAAATTCTTTAGTAGCGAATCATTTACTATTTTACATCGAGAAATTGTAAAATCGATGCGTACATTTTTTTCTTCTTTTTGCTATTTCTTGTCTTTCTACATACGCGTACGTATTTATTGCGTTGGCAACTAACTAAGTGATTGCGGATTTTGTCATTAGGTGGTATTGACAAAACCCGCAATCACTTAGTTACCAACCCAATAGTATTTCCGATATGCCTGTAAAGCGCGTAAATCGATTCCCCGAGTTCTTAAATCGAACTAAAATTATGCATACGTATCATATATATATTGTATTTGCGCGTACCGTGATTTTCCAATAAAGCGTTTTGTTACAAAAATCCGGAATCCAGAAAGAAAATCACTCGTCTTTTATTTGCAAACGTTTGTAGAGAATCTATCTACTATCTCGATATGTCCCATTACAATTTATTACTAAACATCGGTGCAAATCTCGTCTATTGAAAAGGATGAAATCGGAAGCTCGATAGTTTCACGAAGAGAACGACGTCAGATATAGGAAGTTGTTCACGATGGATCCCGTAGAATTTTATGGGAAACTCCAGGAGGATCAAGCGATACTAAACGACGATCCCTGCTCGCGAATGTTTTACGTATTCACGATCGGTGGTGAAAGAAAGAGCGTATCGCCTTCAGAACGTTTATTATTTCCCCGTCTGTCTGCTATTTCTACAGAGCGAATCTATTGAAAGTAAATGTTGAATAAGAATCAACAGTATTACATCGGGTCTGTCGTGATTCCGATATTTCTCTTTCTCTCTCTCTCTCTCTCTCTCTCGCTCTCTCTCTCGATCCCGTGAGACGCGAATCGATGTCTAAGAACCGGCAAAAGGGTATTTGAGAGAAGAAGAGAACGATTGGACGCGCGATTGGAAGGATCTCTCGATTGGCAAGCTGCTCTTTTATATCGCGATACGAGCAACTTGATATTTAATGGAAGAATGTCGAGTCTATTCGATTACAAGTATTTTTCAAGCTTATTAAATATGCAAAGAGGGATTAGCGAGGATCGAATGGATCTTCTTGGGTTTCTTGTGCGGGAAAGACCTACTTCTACATTTACGTTACGATAATAAATACATTTACATTAATCTTCGTGATCCGTGATTATTCGAGTCGCTGGTTATTTTTACAATTATACACTATTTTTAATACGCCGAATACAAATGAACGAATAAGAAGGAATCGACAAGGATTAGTTGTGGTTTGACTAGATCTTCTGAATCTTTAGATGTAAGGAAGTATCGGAAAAATGATATTACGATACGAAAAATCTAATATTTAATGGAGAAGTATTAACGTCATCGAATCGCTAGCTTTTAAGATTATTAAATACGTCTGCAAGATTTAAATAAATGCAGGGCTAAGGTTTGGTAAGGGTTGGCTTAGATTTGGTTAAATCCTTTGTTGGTCGTATCCTGCATATTTTATAGAAAAGTATCGAGGTTGTTCGATCCAGATAATTTTTAACCTCGTGAAATGTTCAAACAAGGTTTGCTACGTAAAAGCTGATCTATGATTGGATTTGTGTATTAACTCATGAACTGCAAAGTAGTCTTGAAAATTAAATTTTAATGAAAAAGTACTAGAACCGTTCAAATACAGATAATTTTGAAACTCGAAAGAAAAAAGATTAGGTAGTGTTAAACCACTTGAAATAGACGTATAAAAAGAGATCACAGTTGGTTGAAAATTAAGTAGGTCTTCCTCAAAGTGGCAGGAAATTTCGTAAAACGTTATTTGAGGAATAAAGTGTCAGTCATGCTAGAGGCACATCGAATTTTTATGAAGTGGAATTTTATGGATACTAAAGATTCCTCGTTATGGTAAAGTGTGATTCAATTACGTCTGGTTTACGGTCCATCCTCCAATCGCGACTCTACAACTGATTAGATTCACCGAGCACTTATCATAATTGTAGAAACTATAGAAACTCCTTAGGACGTACAGACATTTCACATCTCCATTCTCTAAACACTGAAACCTTTTTGTAGAATTTGTAAAACTTTTAAAAATACAAATTCAATTACGCGTCTACCCTTTAAACGTATCATCCCTTTAGTTTCGCAATTAATCAAGTTATAATTTTATTCTTCATCGCGATACCTTTTTGCGACTTGCAAGAATATAATCAATTTTTTTCAACAATAAGTGCAATTTCCCTCCCAAGGTAGAAGCGTTTCGTTTCTGAAAGGGTTAACCATCCCTGCGGTATAAAAAAGAGAGCTAAAAATCGTAAAAATCATAAAAACGGGAAAAAATGCGCTATTAAAGGGGAACGAAATCCACTCGAAACTCTAATTGCTAAACGCAACGGCGAAACCACGACAAAACGATAGACCATTCGGCTGGTAACGTTCAGCCAACTCTTTGCGACTGCAATCGAGGTAGCAACGTTAACAATTAACCCTTCGCCGACTCTCCAATAACGATTAATATTCCCCGGACACGGGGCTCGCGATTCTAGGAATTTCACAGCGATAATGAGAGCGACCCCAATCCCCTTTCAATCCCCATCTCTGGACCAATTCAGCCAGGTACCGATCGGGAAACGCGGTGGAAAGTTCATCGCGTGTGCCAGCCAGTAATTTACAATTACGGGAAAATTCGCGTGATCCAAGCTTGCCTCGGTTGAACGCGCCGAGTTTGTTAACGCAGTTAACTCCCAGTTAACTAGCAGCTCTATTGGTCCGTACTTGTTTATTCGTCCTCGCAGCGTGTTAATTAACGCGACTCTCTACCAGCTTGGAAGAAACACGCCATATCTACGCTTGCTCGAACCTATTCCGTGCCTATTCCGCTCCGACGACCATCGTGGATTGCCGTCTCGAGGCAGACAATGTAAATAATCCTTGATTCGATTTCAATCTTCACGCTGTCGGATTATTAAGTTGATGTTTCACTAACGATAATAAATTGTAATTAACAGCAGCATCTTCCCTTTCAAATTGATACTCCAGAGATCGCACTACAGAGAAACTCTAATTAACAATTCTTACAACAAAAAAATCTTCACACCGATAAACATAATCGAAATCATAAAGCACGAATGTTTATAAAGTCTACGACATACCGTCAGATAGACGGAAGAGACGGAAACCTGGTTGATCGGCAACACGGGCCAGACAGCGAGGAATTTGTGAATCCAATTTGACGGGCTCGGGATTTCCGGGACACGCAACGACATTGGAGACGCTGATTCCTAAAGCAATTATCATCCGGTCGGTGGAAGGTTCGAATGAATGGCGTGGAGGCCGGTCCACTAGCGATAACTGGATTTCTCCCGTGGGACGCTTCAAAACTGTCGCACCCCTTCTTTCGGCCAGCTGAGATCTCCTTGAGTAGATACACGTATACACGCGCTGCATGTATACACGTATAGAGAACAGAGAAACTTGAAGAAAATAAAAAGAGCAACTGGATGGAACGGGAATAAAGTTCGTAAGAACGGAAACTCTGGGGAACTTGTTCTAAACTACGACACGTGACGCGGAGGAATTAAAGAGGCGCTGAAAGTTGAGAATCAAGAACCCACGATGGCGTGTCATTGATTTTTACCGATCTTACGGGATTTTCAAATTGTTCGTTCTAGGTCTTCCTTTATTAATTTAACACGCCTGAATTATTAGAGCCAACCATAATCCAACGAAGAATTGAACGAAAGGAAACATCCGAGAAAGAAGAAACGGAGCTTCTTCTCTATCGTTCGACGTAGTTTTTAATTCAGAATGATCGGCTCGAATTGAAACATCGAAATAAACAAATTATTCTGTAATTTGCTCGGGAACGTTTAACGTTTGCGAATTATTTCGACGCTGACGCGCGCAATTTGTCCCGACGCCATTTTTAAGCGAACCAATTTGGACAATTCCATTGGAACGTGTAAACATTCAGCTTTGAACTTCGCTGCGCCGATTTTGTTAAGTAAACCACATTGTTTGACCACAGTGAACCATGTAAATTCACCTTTAATGGAGGAGAATAATTAAGCGAATGGTAAACGCGTTTCGTCGTAATAATAGTCGCGTCGCTTCGATTTCCAATTTTTCATCTTTCTCTTTTACCTGCATTTTCCCCCTTCTAGTTCCTTTTCTATCGTAAGAGTGATTCCATTGAAATATACGAGAGGGTTGGTTCCGGAAAAGGATCGACGAAGTCTGCATTTAAGAATCGGGGCTGGTTTACTATAATTACGATATCGAACGATATCGAGTGGTGCAAGAATATGCAATTGTCTGATACGGAATTAACAAAGCTACTAACGCGAAAGAAATGTGCATCTATCATCTGCTTCGTTGATTAATTTGTGACAAGTAGACTACAGATGCTTATGCAAAGTAACATTCTCCGAACTTAACTAAAGAAATAAGATCTAAATAGAGGATTGTTTCATCGATTAAATATTGCAACGATTATTACGTCTAAGATATTAGGTTGTTCAAAATATTTCTTTCGTTGTATAAGGAAATGATAGACACGCAATGTTTTCTGTTTTATATTACTTTATTGAATTATACACGAATATAATAACAGAAATAGATCGAAATGGATCACACGTAATTCAATAAAATAATATAAAGCAGAAACTGTTGTTCATTTATTATCACTTTATGAGACGAAAGAAACTTTTCGGACAACCTAATATATAGAAAATATTTAAATCAATGAATATCTATAGAAGAATGCCCATTTGGATAAATAATTTTATTATAGAATACCGAGGTAACTCGTAAATTGTTTGGGCAAAAGAAATAAAGGAATATTCGGCACCGTAAAATAAACGCGACAATTTCAAGCCAATTCTCATAAAGTAAATCCCCAATTTACCTCTATTAAATTAACTCGGCAGAATAAGCCGAACAAACCCACTCCAGCCAGCCAGTCTCTGAATTATCGGAAATAATTAATACCAGTATCCGTGGGAATAGTTTGGAACCGGATGCACAGACATCGAATAGTCCTATATTTAGAACTGCATCGTATCGACGCCACATTGTCTCACGTAAAACGAGAGACTTCGAGACGAGCGTAGCAGCTGGAGCAACGCAATTACCGATGTTGCGTGTAATTAGACGATCAGCCGAATCGTGGGTGTTACGATCGAAACAAGAAACTGCAACGGAACGTTCGAATGTAACCCAACTGTTAGCCAACTCGCCTGTCTTCTTCGTATCGCGATAGCTTGGTATTAAGCTTCATGTTTATTGACAATTATATGACGTGTACGTTCAAAGTTTTTAATCGCCACTCTCGCAGTGCTTCATCTTAAGATCAAAAGAAAGTTACGAAACGAGGCAAGAAAATATAAGAAGTGCGAACCGACATTAAATGATAACAATTTGGAAAATAGTGGAAGAACGGAACAGAGCAAGAGAAACCTTAAAAAAAACGAGAATTTTCAGCGAAATCGTAATTTAAATTAATCCGATTTCCCGAAGTGTACTACGGCTCGTAATTAAAATCGGAGTCGCGTTAAACGCTTGTTAAGTTAAAAAAGATCGTATTAGCCATCTCGGCCAGCAATTTGCGAAACAACGTCAGAAGTTTCCCAGATTTCCCAGCTTGTTTTCCAAACTGGAGAAAAATCCTCGCCATTCGTATCGATTGTACATTAAGCCGTCCGGTCTTGGACGATGGAAACGTAGTTTACGCGGCAATAAAGCAAGCTGTACGAAGGAGAGACAGATTCGGAAGTGCGGTCATGATTAATGTAGCATACTTTTTTCTTAATCAGCCACACGCGGCTTGCATTCGGTTATGTTTTATTGTTTTAATTTAATACTCGCCAAACAGGACGACTAAACACAATGGAATGAACACTTTTTATCGGTTGAAAGTATATCGTCCGAGCGAATAAGGATTTGCTGAAGACAGTCAGACAGGAAAAGAAACCTATGAATTGTGTAGAAATGGAACTTTCGAATTGATAATCGCGTAATAATAATGTAGACTTACATATATCGGTAATCCCGAGGAAAATAAGCCACTCGAGAATTCTATGAATTATCAAGCACGTTATGATTTCAAAGTACGCAAACACAAATTTGTCGTTTAAAAATATTCTATGATAAAAAAAAAAAAAGAGAAGAAAACACTTGGAGCCATCAAAATCAACGTCTCCATAGATTCAGCCCGAATTTCCATAGAAGACTAAGGAAGGCAAACATCGAAGCGATAACCGTTCGAAATTTGACTTTCCACGAGTCGAATTCAGTTATCCAGGTCGGAGACCAATAACCGTAGGGAATTTCATTTTTGTCTGGGCGAGGGTCGAACGATCGACATTCAAAGGCCAATAACCAGAGAGAGGCCGGGGAATTCTAACTTTTCTCTCGCAACTCGTCCGAACGATGTGTCTCAGCTTGTATCCGGTTCGCGGTCGCAGCGTCTCGAAGTCACGGCAAGCTACTCAATTATCCACGAATGGATTATACCGGTTTCTGGATTAAACTTGAAACTTTAAGAGGCCGGCCACTTCTAATAGTAATAAAGCATGGCGCTCTCTTGTCAGGGATTTTCGGATTATCCGTCAGCCTCGGATTATCCATTCCACTTCTTATCGTTGGATTATCGATAATCGAAGCGGCATTGTATCGCCCGCGATGCAAGCACCGATACACACGCGATAGTCTTTATTGCCACGACGACTATTTCGATTTCCGACCACAAATCCGCTGCACCTCGAATTTCTCATTCTTCGATTACGTGATTTCCAGTTTTCTACAAAGTTACAGTGTACTCGTTGATAATTGTTGGATATTTTGGATCGTTAGTTCCAATCATTATCATCATTAGGTTTACAGATCATTTGAGAGTTACAAAATTCATTGGTAATCTTCGGATACTTTCGATTATCGCGTTTCGTGAAAAATCGTTGCAGTTTGTAGGTTTCTTCGATGTTATGGTAGAACTCTTTAACGATTATTAGGCATCTGCTTCTTCGTCTACTTCGTTTCGGTCTTCCAATCTATGGGCAGTCATTTAAAAAGGAAACGTGTCGTTCTTGCGTTATCGTGATTATAACGTTCAGCGGCGCGACGTTCGTTCATCCAGTTGAGAACGTCAGAAACAGACGAAACCATCCTCTTCCTTCCGTTCAACCAGCCCTTGGACATTTCGTCAACGGGAGGGAAAATGGCATCCGGGTTAATTCACGTTCCTTTGTCGGTGATGTAGCTGGTGGCACGATCCCCGTGCGGTCAGTCAAGATGCATATTCGGACGCGCGTGTTTCGGTGATGCATTATGCGTCGTTCCCGTGACGCCTGGTCGACGAGGGAATTTGCGGCCGCCATGGTGGCTGTTTGCATCCGGGAGAATTGCGGTTCGCTTCCGCCCGATTTATGTAACCGAATAACACCCTGTTTTCAGTCATCTTTCGCTCCGATTATCGCTGCACGATGCGAGCCAATACAATTTCGTTTTACGCTATTGATCGGAAGCTTGGAATCGTTGCTAGCGAATCACACTAGCGTCATGAAATTCAAGAGCCCAAAAACAATTTCATTATTTTAGCAATTTTTGTTCGTTTGAATGATTTAAAATACTTTCTTTTCAAATGATTTTCTTTTACATTAAAAAATCGTGACTGTTAAAGAAAGGTAGATATTTGACAATTGAACGGATCTTCACTTTGCAGATATAAAGTAGTTGCACGTGCACTTTCAAAACCTCGAAGCAAATATTGCACATCCCACCAACCGCATTTGCCAATAGAATCGATTTCCAAGTAGTTGGTTCCAAGGCATTCTTTTCAGTATTCTTCGACGACTAACACGTAAACCCGTGGAAAGGAAACGGAAGAGCTTTAACCGACCGAATTTCAGCCAGTCCACACAGAAAATTCCATCTCCTAAACGACACAATGCCTTCCGATCGCGAGTTTCGTATCATCCGGCACATTCCAACGAAGCGTCGTTCAGAAACGGCGTCGTCTGTAAACTCCACCAGGGAAACGCGTATTCGTGGGCGGGAATGAGCGCGGAAAAGCGACGATCGAACGAGTTTTACGCGCCAGACGTTTAAATCCGTTTCTTTGCAGATCTCCTTGGTGGTTTCGTGAAACCACAGACTACCAAGAAACCCTGGACAAAAGGAATATCTTTCTTGTTGAATTTACGAAGAAAAGACGTTTGGATACGAAACCTTCCAATCAACGAAATACAAAAAAAAAAAAAAGAAAAACACACACAGCTTTTTCCACCCTTAGGAAATGTCTTCGTCTATACAGTAAAGTCGATTTAATCTTCCGTGAAATATTTTAATCTTCGTGCGAAATTACTTTGGACGCTTTGCGAAACTATATCGATGACACGTAACGAAGGTTTGCTTCTTTTGAGCAATTCGCCGACAGCTTCCACGTTGATAGAATATTCTACAAGGCAGACCGCACGCGACAGATTAATTTTTATGATGACGTGGACGCGAATGACAGGATTACCGGAATCTTGAGAACATATCAATCGCAGAATTATCGTTTATTAAATTACAATTGTAAGCGTGGCATTTATCTATATATTTCGAATAGAAGGTATGGTACACTTCATTGGGCAACGCGAATTTATTCCACGCCAAAGTGGAGATTAATAGTCGAAAAAAAAGACGAAGAATAATGGCGCGGATGGAGCGCTGTGATGCGCCGATTCGAGGTTCCACGACTTAGTACGATGATCGCAGACCTTCCAGAAATTGTCAACCTGATGAACATGGCTAAGAAGGTTTAGCGTCTGCTTTGAAACAAAGCTGAGCCTGCGAGAGGGAGGCGGTGACAATAAGACGAACACAATACCGGAAACGAAGTTAGCCATACGTGCGTGTGCTTGTTGCGTGGTACAAAATTGTCGCCTCTGGCTGATTCGTTTGCGAAACTTTGCCTTTGCTTGTTGCAACACGGATGGGAAACTAAGAAGACGCTCGTATTAAGCATTTTACTGTTGCAAATACGCTCTTTGTGGACGGTTTATGAGATTGTGTACGGAACAATTGCTACGAACTTTGCTCACGAAATTCTACTCGAATTTAAAGTTGCGGAAGCTCGGTAGACGTTCAAATACTTCACGTTGATTTGAAATAATTAGGCACTTGAGGAAATGTAGATACAGGAAGATTTTCATATACCAGTTGTTCATATTAAGTACAAGTTATACGTGGAAGAACAGCTGAAAAGTTCCTTTCCAAGGAGAAAAGAACCGTGTATGGTAAGACGCGTCAGACAGTGCTCAATCGACGCAAACTTCTAAGTAGAAAAGCATCATACGTGGCTAGGCACATTGCGAAATGCTCGATTTATCGTAAATTCTCATCCATTACTTTTTAAAGAAATTTCCATAACAAACTCAATTAACAAAGTTAACAAATACTCAATTTGCTATAAATTCTTCGCCGATTCCTAAACAAGTTTTCGATGAAATATATTAACATTAAAATCGACAGCAGGGACTATGACAAAGATAATTACATTCTAGAGACAAAATAGCAAAATTATTTCTCTACCGCAAATACACGTGTATGAACGATAGTGTAATTCCTCGAGTTCGCCAACGATCTAGTCACTTGTTGAAACTTATTGAAATATGTGCCGGTGACAGTGAACTCGTCACGACCGAAAGTTCCGAAATTTTCCAGCCAGTCTCACGAAAGCTTCGCGGTCCCCTGTTTATACGGAAAGTTTTCACCGAGACGTGGCGGTGGCCACGAGTCAATAATTCAAGCATATTACAGCCGCGGACTATATTTCTTCGAACCGTGCGGCAAGTTTCACAATAAGTTACCAGGAACTCGTTCGTTCCGCTGCGCTGGCTTGAATAATTCTCCCGGAGGGTTAAAACGAACAGTGCCATGTGCAACGTCGCGAAATACTCGTGCTTCGTTTGTATACACGACTGAAACGACCGCGATTTTCAAAACGTCTGTCAGTTCGATAAATACTCTAAAGTTCCGACGTCTGAACAAATACTTGAAGATGGAAGAAGAGAATAGCTTCGTGAAATAATAACGATGGTTTAAAATATTTATTCGAACATCGTCCTTCCTCGAATCCTTTAGCTGAAAATTCCTCGACACGTTCCAAAGGCACAAGCACCGGTTCCAATCTCTATCTGTACAGAATATTTATATCACTAGCTTACAGATCACCGGTCCAAGCAAACAACAAGTCTTCTACAATCCTCGAATCACAAAAGAAGGATAATCGTGACACAAGAGTGCTATGATAAAAAGCGCTCGGGTAAAGAAGAGTCGTTCGAACCGAAGCCGCAAATTGTTCATTAAGGTGTCGGGCCAGGCGATAGGAGAGAGAAATAGGATTCAACAGAGTCGAAGTGCTCGTGGATTTAATCTGAATCCCGAGAGGAGGAACGATGGCGCGTGCCCTGGAAAATAAGGGAACCGGAATCGCCGGTCGAGGGAAAGTTTTCTCGTTAGAGGACGGTCCCTTTCCCGCGTAGGCTGGGTCCGTCGCGAGCCGTCCTCGATTATCCTTCTTTAAATGCATACCGACGAAACGATCGGGACAAACGGCCTAGAGGACGACTTAATCCGTTGGCAGACTTGCTAATTTATGATAAGACCGAGAAACGTAGACTGCCAGCACTTCAATCGCATCAGAGGGTTCTCGTTACTCGCTCGTCTCAGAATGTTTGCTTCGGTTCCAAGCAGATTATTGGCTTCCTTCTATGTTTCGAGTAATGGAGGGAGGAACGTAAAATTTGTTCTTCCTACGTTGTTATTCAACATCGAATGTTACTAATAACATTTAGAGTATAGATATGGATAAAAATAGCTGCTATTTCTAACGGCTAAAATATTTTACTTGTTTTGGACACGCGTAGTCGACTGTCTAAATATTAAAACATCGATAAAACGATACTTATATTTTATATAACGTATAAAGATTTCATTTCTTTCAAAGTAGAAGTTTGAAATTTCGATACTCCCGAGGCATTCGATTCTTCGAGGCAGAAAAGTTGGAAGTAATTCGTTCGGCGAGAAGGAAGTCGTCGGGGAAAAAGGAGCTAATCAGTCGAGACAGAATCGAACTCTGAGGCCAGGGCGTGATCTTCTCCGTGACACTTTGAGTACAGTCACTTCCAGTAAAAAAGTGGCTCTTCAGCGGGAACGGTTCTTCGGTAAACGACGAGGTCGCATGTCCAAGATAATTCGAATCTCGGAAGATCTGAATCGTTCTGATTCCCTTGCTTTTGCCTCTATTTTTTTTTTTTTTTTTTTTATCCTTTCGAAAGAATTCTCTCACTTTTTCGAACGAAACATGATTTGAAAATCGAAATATCGAAATTCCAAAATTTCAGTCGCGAATCTCGCAAAAACATACTTCCACCCTTCGCGTGGAATAGGATTTTTGTCGTCGGTCCGAGGTTCACTGAAACTCTGTCTCTAACGCGAAATTCCAGCGCAACTCTCAATTAAACCAACTTCAGTAACAATCCCTATCCCGAAATTCGAAATGTCCTGTCTTCTAACAAAAAGTGAGCCAAGAACCCTCGGAATAATCCTCTTTACTCATAAAAGGTCCATTAACTGTGTCCTCCAGCTAAACTCCAACTTCCCACGAAAGCCAGCTATCAACCCGACTACGTTAAAGAAAACACTTCCATCCCCTAGAAACGACACTGGCAGGTCGAATGGGTGTTACGAGACTCTCCCTTTCTTTTTGTCCTTCCAAGAGGTAATCCTCCACGAAGGTTCAAACAACCACGTTGAAGGTGTGAAACCTTTCGTTGATTCAGCGACGGTTTTCCGCTGGTAACATTTGCAAGAGGACAAGAAATGGCTCATGTCCAACCCGTCTGCCAATACCAAGTATCTCGAGAGTGTTACATCGTTGCCGGTCGATTACAGCCGCGATATCGATTGTTAAGAGGCAAGAAGCCCTGACAGGAGAGGCCTCATCTACGGACAAGCGGATAGAAGGCTTATCAGCGATCTTGGTTTCCCGAAAATTTCCAAGTGTTCCGAGACGTTCAACTGCCGTAATCCGTTTCGCGTTCGAACTAGGAATTGTTTCCAACGCTGCACGCATAATTTCCGTTCGCCGTGTAATTTGCAATCAGAAAGTTCGCGAGTGTTTCGGAGATGTTGGAACCGAGCGATTGAAACGACTTTTGGTGACACGTTACGCGGAGAAGTTAACAGTCGATAGATCAAAAATTCTTTCGCGCTTTTAGATAATTAGATAGCTTTTAAATAAATTAAATTATAGCTCTTAAACAATTTCAGAAGCAGCAAAATGATGACTTAAACGCCTTCTACTTTTATACGAATCGCGGTATAGTTTAATTGGAACGAAAATTTAGATATCGATAAAACATCGAATAAAACTAGTCGATTCAGAGTGGAACTACTTTTACACGAAGAGAATAATAGTACGTTTCAACGATTCGAGTACGAAGAAATTTTCTTCCTTCAACAGTTCCCCCGATTTATTCATTTATTGTTCACGATAATATTATTTACTCGCAGAAGATAGCGTAATTTAATTCGCAAACAACGAAATCTCCAACCTAAAGCCCTGACTCCGTAAACGCGTGACCCACTCTTTTCGCGATTAAACACCCAACCTTTTCTTCAGCCCTCTCTATCGTACATTTCCCGTCCAGATAATTTTCGTCTCGCTCTCATGCTCGTCATTTCACTACCTAAGAACCGTTATTTCTCAAAGACAGTGCTGAAACGGTTTTCGCCTTTCTCAATGGACCCTGCCGCGATCGAAAATTCAAGCCTAGCTGTAAGGTACGTTCAACCCCTGGTACTTTCGAAAAATCCTGCACACGGAATTGGCGAGGCTCCAGGGTCTTCTCTTAACCTGATTAAACGTCGTTTATCGCCCCTGTGTATGAGACCATACTGTATCAGTGAAGGGAAACAGGACATTGAAAACGGCAATCGAGGGTTGCAGCTCCAGGTATGAGGGAAATAAGGGTTGCAAAATCCTTAGGGATCAGAGCGGGACAAAAGTTTCCCTTTAGAAGATGAAAGGAAAGTATAATTAAAGGGAAAAGATGGAATTCCTGAAGATGGACAACTGCCGAATGGAAACGATTAATAACGTAATTTCGCCGATTTTATCGATAAATATATTTTTCATTTTGTTTAGTTAGAAACAGTTCAGCACCATCGATGATTGGAGCCGTAGTTGGTGTTGGAGGGAAAGAGGGAACGGTAAGAGTATAAGAGACGAGAATTGAATGAAAGTTTGCCTTTAGAAATTCAGATAATAAAGAAAGATGAAATTTTTTATAGTGGTAATATTCGCGATGGAAATTGGTAGAAAAATAATTTCGTTGATTTTATTACGTTGAATGTCAATAATGGATGCGTCGTTAATCTTATTTAGTTAGGGACAGTTCGATGAAATGGTCGGGTACGAGTGATTTATCGTCTCCGGATAGAGAAAGCGCGGTTGGCTTTTTCTTAGTTGCCGATGAGCCAGCACCATCCACGGGTGACGTTCGTCGGGTAATGGAACGTGATTTAAGATGCCTCGAGGTGAGGGGTTGCTACCTCGAGTGTTACTTTTAATGGGTGCCGTTGAATATGGCCGGTGAATGGAACATTGGATCTATTTATCGAGTTCTTCAGCTTCGAGTGTTTGGTTGCCGAAGTGCTTTGGATTGTAAATCCTTTGTCTCCGAGTAGTTTCTCAAAAGCTTAGGAAAATATCTCACAGTGTAATAAACTTTGTAAGTTTTAACAATGCGAGGAAATCTAGAGGAAATTTTCGTAGGAATTTTCAAATACCGTAGAGAAAGCACCTATATATTTCTTCAATATCTTGCTGTTCAAGTTTTAAAAAATTAAAAGTAAAACCTAGAGAAAGCTTGGAAATCTATTAATCGAAGGGGATATATTTTTCAAGCATCCGCATTTATAACTGTTAAGTGTTTTCAATTTTCTTGGATGATTTTGCGATACGAAACGAGAAGCATCTCGATATCTCATACACCTTAACATACAAATTCTAGATTAAGGGAATTTTTCATGAAAAAAGCAGGAAGTTTTTAAATATTCCATGCTTAATTCGTCCCGTATTCCATAAATCATAATATCCACATTTTAAAGGTATAAAATATATTTAAGAAATCTTGAACGTAGATATTAATTTCCGTAACTCATATCTGTATTTTAATATACGAATCTTAAGAATCGAGTTAAAAAATTCCCGGAAAAGTTTCTGAAAAAAAAAAAGAAGAAAAAATACAGGAACAGAAATTTTCCCCTAATTTCCACATGTCAAGGGCGCAAAAAATAATTAGAAAATCTCCGCAGAAGATAGCGAATGTATTAACCCCCGTAACTACCCCGAGTCCCAATTCACATCGAATCAATTTCCAGCGATCGACGTCGCTTTCGCGCAATCAGTCTCCCCCCCCCCCCCCAAAGATACTCGACGACTGTAACATCCCGTGGAAATCCCTTCAGCCACCCCAAGGCATTCTTTGCGAAACGAGAAGACAATTAAGTCGATCCCACATCCCTTCTCGAATCCGACGCGCTCGCGTCTCGGAGGGACGGAATCTCCGTCGAAAAATCCATCCAGCCGCGTATTTCCCTCGATTTCGAAGACAGAATGCACGAGAACGATCCATTTCCAGACTGCAAATTCGTTTCCGCGATACAAGAGCCTCTAGCGAGTTCAATTCCGCGTGGCCACGAGCTGATTTTGAAAAATGCAACGAGCGCAAAGAGGGTGAAGCAGAACGAAACGAGGCTCGTCCCCGTTTTGTGTTTGCGCACGATCAAATAAGAAAGCCGGCCGGCAAATTGAATTTCCCATTCGCGGACGGTTGAGAGGTGGATGGGGTAGAACGAATAAGGGGGTAGTTTCCTCTCAGCTTTTTCCCCTGTAACAACGAAAGGGAGAGGGAGAAAGAGAATAGAAAGTTAGCTTGAAATGAAAACGATTCTACTCTTTGTTCCTTTTTTTCGTCTTCCCCCTCCCCCCCTTTTTTGTCTCTTCCGTTTTGTTTCTTTCTCTGCTGGCTATTTGTTTTCACGGTCTAGATTGGGTACGTCTTTCCGCCACGATTTTAGAAAACAGAGAGAGAGCAGCAACAGTGACAGGGGTAAAACGTGGCGTTTAGATGCGGCAGCTGTTAGGTTACTTTGTTAAGCACTCGTCACACAGCCGGAAGCTCACCGAGGGACCACGAGGGTTTTTCTCATTTCTTCGCCGGTTTTTCCGCCGCTTTCGGCTGCTGCGGACCGTTAATAACGAACGCTGGTAGAGCTCGATATTAAAGCTGGAGATCTCGCATGCACCCTTTGAATCCCGTTGAAGAACTCACAGACAGTTCTTTATCCTTTTTGCAGCCTCCTATTCTTTTTACGATGCAGAGAAGATTAATATTGAATTATCGTTTTATAAAAAATATTCTACAAATACTTCGATATTTACAAAACAGAAATTTTATCATAGGATCTGCCGAGCGAATAATTTTTGCCAAATATTTAACGATGTACATTCTATGAAAGTAATAATTGTTGAATAAGAATGATCAATTTTTAAGGGATATTCTGTGCAATTTCTAATAATTAATTTTTTGGAGATACTGTTAATACTTTGTTAATAATACGGAACTTTTTAATTGACAAGAAGAAAGTGTTATCAGATTGTAGTTTTAATAGAACTAGTAAACAGTAGAAGTTTCGTAATAGCAAACTTCGTAAATCAGAGTAATCAAGTTCTTAAAAATACACTATAACACTTTTACTTGGCGAACAAGGTAATTCCTATAACATTAATTATTTAGCAGGAACGATCTTCATAATCATTTTGCCAGCCAGCCATAGGCGATTTAGCGTAAACGAAGTTAGCGTAAACGCGTCTAAATGCAGATTTTCCCGGAGAACGTGGCAACATATCCAACACACCAAAGTCGTGCGAGTAATTAGAAACGCGTAATTAAGACCAGCTTAAGGCGATATCGCGTCTAGCGACTACGAAATTCCCGCCCAGAGATTATACGGTTGAAGCGGTGGAAACGTTGGACTAGCGAAACGCGGCTGTCCGTTTCCTCTCTTCGTCACTTATATTTAAGACGACGTGACCACTGTAAACATGCGCTTATCTTGCAAAGAAATCTCCCTAAGAGCCTCTACTAAAGAACATTTTATTGGAAGTACGCGGAAAGTATGTCTTAGGCTCCCTACACAACTTCCATCATGAATTTTGAAACCTAAACTCTGCTTTATAAACTATGTTAGTTTATTATTTTAATATTATCTTAATATTAATATTATTATGTTAAGTTTTATAAACTGTTTATTACTTTCCATATTGCACGTTCTTATTTTCATTAAAAAGCAGAACACTACGCGATGTCCGTATTTCTATCGAAACAACGTTCTACCGTTTACGTCCGACGATCGAAATGTAAAGAATTCGTGTCGTTGCAATTTTATTTCGCCCATGAGGAATGAGGTTAGGAAGATTAATATTACGAGCGAAACAAAGAATTAAATTTGCAAGAGTTTCTGACGTAGTTTAATTACAGGACGTAAAACTTTTCTAGGTTTTTCGTTGCACGAGTAAGTTAGGAAGATGGGAAACTTGGTCGCGATGTGAACGAGGGTTTAGGTGTCACGCTCAAAATTCTGGAAAATAGTGTCGGCGCGGCGCGTCCTCGCGAGAAAGAGATGCATCATCCTAAAAATATCGCCAACGTCGCGATTATTTTCACCGTATCTTAGGAAACGTGGACGTTGGCGATAAGAAATGATAGAAGCGGCGTAAGATACCGCGACAATCCAGCGCCGGGACGAGAGAAAGAGGCGGCAAAGGAAAGACTTAATGGCAGTGTCGTGGAAAAACTCGGCGATCTCCGGAACGCTTTGACCGATAAAAATTTGTTAGACTGGGACGAGATATAGGCCATTCCATTCGATATATCACGATGGAAATATCTCTTAACTAGAAATTAGAATAAGATTTCCACATTTTCTCGTGAAAATCGTCTCCTGACGATAAAACATGTACAAATAAAAATATAAAAATAGAAGGTAAATCGTATCGTAGGTTCTTCGTGTTTTTTTTTTCTTTGTTTCTGTTTTATTCTTCTCGATGGAATAAATCAGCGCAGAACGATCAAAGATAATAGCGTTTTAAGTGACTGTACGAAGAAACAATAGCCGCTGCGATAGCGGCATCGCGATGGAATAAAGAAACGTATCTTTGGGAAGACGTCGTAAAACAGCGATTATTTTCTATCGTCTATGCTTAGAACGAATAAGATGATCGCGAGAGATCGAACGCACAGGAAACAGAAACCGAACACAGAGGAAATCGTGGAATAACACGTCGTCGATGTTATAGGATTAAGATCGGTCTCGAGTCATTGGAGACGCGGCTTTATGCACGCACGGTTTTATGACATTTTTACGCGGTCCGATAAAGGAATAACGGCCAAGCGAGGAAATATACAACGCGATATATAACGGGACAAGAAAAGAGGCGATTCTCCGTGAAAAAGTGGATAAAAAGCGTGAAATAAAAGATATACAATTTTTTTTTTTTTTTTTTGCAGAGAGGAAAAATATAGGTTTTCGTAAAAGCGAGTTTGAACGTATACACGATTTTCGAGAATAATCGAGATAAAAGAGATTGAGCAAACGATGAACGTTTAGAATAGACGGTGGAGTCTATATCGAAACGTTTTATCGCTCGAGTATCGGAGTCGCGATTGGCGATGTTTTCACGTTCATATCAATTCGGTGTTTCGATTTAAAAATTCCTATCGTTAACCGTGAAAACGTTGATAAGTTATTCTAACATTTCCTTTCGTAAACATTGAAATGCATAGTTATATTTGTTTTAAATATCGTACAATATTATACCTTTGTAATACACGTATAAGAAGCACGTAGTTTTTCATTAGTATCGCTAGACATTCATAGTCTAGTAATTATATTAGCAGCCCTAACACAAGCTAATTAACCTAATCCATACTTGGCCGAATATGTTTTTAAAAATAAACATAAATAAAATTCAAAAGATGCGTTAGATATATGTACCATGCAAACTAATTGATTATAGATATAGACATTATATAAAAAAAAGTATCAAGTTCGTTGGAATCTTCTTCGTTCGTTAATATTATATTACGCGTTAAGCGGGGCGTACGGATGATTCCCAAGAATGCAAAGCAAACGAAAGCCACGATAAACCGACAAACAACGAAAATTGCGTTAGGTCTCGTTACGAGAGTAAATTGGCCGCGTCGATTTAATATCGACACCCGGCAAAGGGCGTCGATCTTCACAAAGACACCGAATGACTTTCAGATGAGCTTTCCGGAGATAATAAGTCCGGTTTTTCGACAAAGAAGGCCTCGATCCCCTTTGGTAGATGGGACGACGTAAGAGTTTAATGAATTTCACGGCATTCCGTTCGACGGCCTGAAGATAAGTTGTCAAAGAAAAACCTCTCGCTCGAACCTCTATCGGTGGGGAACAAAGAATAATTTTTTATAGGGGATAGGAAACTTTTCTCGCCCCCGGGATACTCTCGACCTGGGCCAGAGGAAACGAACGGATACCGAATTCCTTCTCGATGATGCTGCAGAGAATCTTCTTGTTAAAGGCGAACAATTTCCACGGGAAGTTCCTCCTGCTACGCCAGCCAGAACAATCGAATACTTTTTAGATTAAATGAAATTTTCCAATCATTGGCGCGAAAAAAAACTCGACAAGCCGGGAGTTTCATCAATTCCTTTCTCTTCTTTCGATTCGATTGAAAATATTCGCCTTTTCCCAATATCTTTCTACGTATTCCAGAAATCTTTGATGACATTCTTTACTATAAATGTTTCTTCGATTGTTACTATACTATAAATAGAGAAATATCAAAGATGGTCAGTTTTCGAACAGAACTTCAATTTTTATATTATCCGACATATTGTAACAATTTACGATGTCAAAGTGGAACTTACCATGATAGTGGAAAATACGTGTTTTCTAACATCCACTGAGAAGTAGAGCGCAGAAACGGATTCACAGCTTTCTATTCGTACACTGAAGCAAAAACTACAGACGATACTTCAACAAACGACATCAAGTTGTATCGACAATTACCAAATGGTTAACATTCCCAGTTCAATGGTTCGCCTGTAATTTAAGTAGAATAAGACGAAGGTATAGACAAAATCCTCGTAATCGAGCAGTGGAATGACGTTCCAGGGATTGAAACGGGTTTGGGAAGTCGCGAATTTGGCTTAAACAGGAAGTTTATCGGCTAATGTACGGCACCTGCGATAGTTGTGCACGAAAATTCCATTCCTTCAACCGAAGGTTCGGGGCTTAACTCGCGCTACAAATTTCTGCTCGAACGCCAATCGGGGAGCTCCTTAAGGCGCGTTACGCGAGATACAGCTCTGGTTACACGATTGGTTCTAACCTGGTAACTTCGCAGTTTACATCCAGCGTCGTTATCGCCGGCACGATTGCCGCTAACACGGCTCTGTGCGCCATACATATACGAGTATATCGCGCCGCTATGGGGATTCTGGACGATTACAGCGGCTGGCGTGGAAACCGGAGAAACGCGATGGGGGTTGTCGTGACGATTGGGCTGCGAAGTTTGCGATGTGTAAAGGGCGAGATTATTTTAAACGAGGAGGTGGGAATTCCAGGAAACTGGTTCCGGTACGTGTTGCAGAATTGTTATTTTCTCTCGTCAAACTGGAATAAATAAGAGCGTAAAATGAGAGGACTTACTTACTTACTCTTTGTATCCAAATCATAGTATTTTCATAAAACGTTAAAAAATTCTGAGGACCCGAAATAATTAAATCTACATCAATGTATTATCAAAATGATTTCTTATCAAATATAGGCTAATAATAGATTCTAATAAAAATTTTCAAACCGTTCTTTTCTGTTCCACTGTTTATTATCCAAAACGTCCAAACAAAAACGAGGCTGAGGTTCCAGTCGACGTTATCATTTTTCCACTGTTCACGTAGAAATCGGAAATCGGATCGATCTCGTGCGAATTTTTAACGCAGCCGCGGGCATCGCCGGTCGGTTCAATCAAGATCACGTCACCAATTCGTTCAATCATTCATCCTTCTCACTCTAGCACGCATAGATTCAGAAACGCGATTGTTCACGAGTAACGATCAAATTTTCGTTCGAGTAGTAATGTCAGTTGATTATGGTGACTCACGGTAGAATTTGAATATTTATCACGGAAAACTTTTATGCATATATTTATGATATATCGCATTTGGTTAACATTTATGCATATATTGAGTGCGTTATGCAAAACATTTTGAAACTTTATTAGCACCACGTCGGTGACCTATATAGCGAGAAATGAAGCCCATGCTAAGATTTGTTTCGCCTTTTAAACATCATAAGTACATCTCGTTTATTTTAACATTTAAATTTTCCATAAATGCGTAAAAATTCCCAGTTTAATTATAAGACGGTATCACCGCGATTACAGCAGCAAAGTTTGAAAACAATCTGAACATGTTCATAGAAGTGACAAGTTTGCAAAGATAATAAATTGTTCAGACATTTTTGAAAATTTCTACAATAAATGGCATATATTGACCTAATAGAACAGAGAATAACATAAAATGCAATATGTGTCTGTTAAATAGTTGTGTTAAAATATTGTCAAAAGACAGTTGCTACTAAAAGAGCAAAGGTATTAGGAATAAAATATCAATTATTTTAAACTGACTCTTTTTTTAGATAATCAATAATCACTGATTCTAGAATTTCAAATTTTTTCGATGTAAAGACGATATCAAAACCAAGTACCAAATATCCGAAAATTAATTTATATAGTAACCAAATATTTTCCTCTCCAACGCTTTCGCATAACATATTGCAGTACAAAGTCTAAAATCCTATTAAACTTTAGCTTAAGAACACTTTGTGCAAAACACTGCCGTATGCTTCAACGACGTTAATTATAGATTTATCGACATTATAGCTTTATTAACTACGCACATTCATCAGTGCATTAGCAAACTCTTCGAACTCTAATCTTCCAAATCTTCGTTTTTCTTTCCATCGCGATTTCAATCCAAAATCTCATACGTTCGTAAACTGTTAATCATGTTATGCGAGTTTCAAATGACAATTTGTCATATATTAATTAAGTATTCTGATGTCATAAATTAACGACGATTATATATGCAGTGTTAATAATTAAATTAAAGCAAGGAAGTTCAGTAGACGCTCATGTCTGGAATCATATACATTGAATCGTAAATGCTATAACAAAAATATTTTACAGGAGAATGGTGAAGATTGTTGTGTTAACTAACTAATTTTCTGAATCGGCATATTCTCACAATTAGATACGGTACCGACATTTTCATAGCGCGTTGACTCGAAAAGAGTTACAAGCAGCATTGTACGGTGGAACATACAAAAGATGAAAAGCGCGATTGTTCGTTACAATAACACAATTCATCGAGGAAACCGTGCAACAAAATTAGTTTCGTGAAAATAGAGAAGCATGCGCGTCTACATTATTCTACCTGTGTGAACTTGCACAAGCGTTGAAATTGGTTGAATTAGACTCTGCAAGAGCAAGAGGAGGCATACTGGGCAAGAAATAGCGAGTATAGTATGGCAGATGAATCTTCGCAAATATGACACCCAAATTTGGACAACTAATTGTGTGTAACTTGCACCGAAGCTCCGTGAATTCTGAACCCGCGTTAATTGGACTGTTATATATACGCGAAGTAGTTGCAGCAGAAGGGAAATTTCTAAATTACGTTAATTAGGATGCATCTAGGTTTACTCACGACTTCGAAAAATTGCACCAACCTTCGAACTACATAATAGAACCTTCCCTAGCGTGTTGTAATATTAATGAAACCTGCAACTCTGAAACTACAACCCTATCCGGAGTTTTGCTTAGACACGAATGATTGTCTTTTATGTTTCCTATGTTATTCATAAAATAAGAAAAAAATGAATTATAGACCTTTTCCTAAAACTTTGAATCTTTTCTTCTGCTTTTGGATATAGAGGATGTACAAAATAGTAGTTATTGTTAGTAAAGTTATTAATATAAATTACAGGGAATACAGTACCTTTTTATACATATGGTATGATGGAAGTTATGTTGTATAGAAGATGAGAAGATGGCTAGTAGAACGACAAAGAACCTTTGATACTTTTGAAGTCATCAGTGTGTACGGTGACAGCAAATTTTGAAATAGTGATAAAACAGAAATATGTTGTCATAGTACTTATGTTAACACATTCACTGTACTACCTACAAATAATTTTAATACAGTACCTATCTCTATTGTTCAACTTCACATATGTATTTGATATAAATTGCTATGAAATATTTTCTCACAATTTCATAGAAGTTCGTATCATATACATATACCTGATCATTTTCAGTTCTCTATCATACATAATCTGAGAGTGTTGATAATTAAGTCTCTGACAACGAATTCATCTCCACGCCAATATTTTGATGTTCATACTTTATTCAATTCAAATTTATTCAATAACTGCATTAGTAAATGTACATAGTTAAGAAACAATTAAAATTTTGTTGGATTTCCAAAGAACAAAATTTCTATATACATCAACTTTGTTTCACACTACAATATGGAAATACATAAATGGATACTTAAGATTTTCAGTCAACATAATGAAAAATGTAAAAATATTGTTGAGTTTATAATTATTTACCGATACTGTATAATGATAGCTAAAAATGTAATCATTACAGTTCGATTTACTAGTAATGTAGTAATTAAAGTACATCTTGTTAAACATAAGAAAATATCCGGATACATTTGAACGTTTATGTGTTTCATGCATATAAAACGGAAACATAACCTTAAAATGACAGAGGAAATTTGTTGTCAGGATTTTGATGTGATAAGGATTCTCGGGATATCGTAGGCGTTTTCGTGATAAATACGGGCGATGCACTCTTACAGCATATTACTTTTATATAGATATTATTATTACTTTTATTACTACTTTTATTAATTTTACACTGAAACACAATAAACTGCACGTTTACGCTTAGATCACCATCGAAGAACTCCAGAGCACGAAAGTATCCGAAGAAATCCGAACACTTTTCCGCTCGGCAACACCAACGCGCGAGATACGATTGCGAATTTGAATATACGCATTTTAGAAAGATATAAATCCTGCTATTTTTCAAATAAACTGTACATATACTCTTAGTCAATTGTTATATGAGATTCAAAATAAAAAAATATCGATTATGTACATATATATAGCAAAGAAACCGATAAATGTATTTATATGAAATTTAATTTAATTTACTAATTAGTCACTACAGTGTAGTATAGTAAGTTTTTATGAAAACTGAAGTTTTTATACTTGTTAGTTTATATAGTAGAAGCGAACAATAGCGTAAAAGCTGTATCTATCGAATAATTATGAGCTGCACTACACGGAACATTCGTGATAGACTGTACTTTTTTTTTTACTAGAATTTAGATAACTTTCAATCCCCATAAATCGACTATATTACACCATGCGGCGGTTTTGGCGAAAACCAATATTGGTCCACTTACTATTTATCCATATTCATTAGCGGGTCGTACCGACGAGCCGCCTACCAATCAGCGCCGATAATTATCCGCGTAATTAGGCCGAGGCCGGCTCAAACAAGGCTATTTCGCCGGTCTATCCTGTATTTCACTTAGTAGGCAACATGAAATTGAAGCAATCCCAGCATCCGCGAGTCGCGATTACTTTTTCACGTGCACAGAATCCGTTATGCGATCAGAGATCGTTATAATTATCCTCTGGACCGATAATATTAACGATTATTGCGATTGTGCAAATTGACATTACTTACGATTTACTACCAGATGCGCCCAAATTTTTTTAATGATGTTTTTCATACTAATTTTGTTTCTCTCCTGTTTAGGATTTAAATTGAATATATCGATTAAATTTTTGTATTTGTATAGCTACAAAATAATGTTTCTATAAACTTTGAATTTAATACACCTGCGATGCTCCCCATTAAATTTAATTAAATTTTATTATAGGTTGCGTGTATTTAATATTCAGAAAATTTACAATAAAAATATTAAAATCTCATTATTGGCTATCATGCATAATCAGAATATTCACGTGGTTCTTTAATCAGTTGAAATATAGAAAAAATGTCATAAAAGTTGATTGGAATTATGAACTATACATTTATATTGAATTGTTAAAGACATCTATTACGCGTAGACAATTTTTCAATGCATAAATTATTTTGAAACAAATTGTAGTAATTATATTCTAAGAATTTTGAAATTATTGTATAAAGTTTTAAATTCTCATAAATATGGAACAATGAAACTAGTTAGTCATCATAAAAGATAAGATTTACCTGAAAAAAACATTTTATATCCATCAACCCGGTATTATTGTTTACTACTCATTTATTTTTCCAACTGTTCGATCAATATCATCAAAAATCACAAGTTATGTGGAAAAATTATTTTTGCAATCGTTCTCCTGAAAATATAATGGGTATGTTTGATTTAATATCCCGCTTTTCGGTTGAATAGAATAATAAACAAAAAGTTTGGAAGCTACGCTTCGTCGACTATACCATTGATGTTTATTAATTTAGGTGATTAACGAATTCTCTTTGCGGAATACAGATACATATCAGTGGTTATTTACGAGAGAGAAAGAGAGAGAGAGAGAGAGAGAGAGCGAAAAATATTCAATAATAAAACGAAAAAGACGAAATTTTTTTACAAGAATTCTTACGAGATTGCATGTTAATCGACCAAAAATCAAAATTTTCACTCAGTGTAATCATACGGTTTTCTCTTCCCTAACTGCCAATTAGAGCTGATAAAAACGCCTCGTAAGTTTTTGCTGACTGTATTTTTGCTGTTTCGTTTCGAATAATATCGATATCTCGTCCATAATTAAACAAATTCGAGATGTTTGCGCCCTAGGATTTATTTTAACGCGGTCTTGAGGTAAATAAATTGATACGTGTTTTTAGAAAGATAGCAAGAGAGACAAGCAAAGATTAAAATGTAGCAATTGCGGAAGAGAAATTATTTAGATAATTGAATCGATACAGCTTTGATATCCGTCATAATAGACAATGTGTAAAATGATTGATTTTAGCTGATTACTTTGAAATAACCATTTTAGCAACGAGTCGCGTAGATAACTTTCATGTAAAAAACATATATCATTTGCTAAACCCATACTACATTGTTGAATCAACGTATCGTATGTATCGTAGCAACTAATGAAATAATTGATCTTTTTTAATCAAGGTATTATTTATTACTGTCAAGTTAAACAACTGAACACAGCATGCGATTTTAATTGTAGTAATTAATAATAGTACATTATCTTAATCATTCAGAAAGTGATGAATAATATTTTCCAATTTCTCGTCAATGCATCAGGAATGTGTCCATCCTCCGCTTCCAATCACTAATTATCTCGTGCAAATACGAGAAAAGCAAACGCGTTCGATTTTCACCACAAGCAAACCGAATTCCAGTTAGCATACTGAAACTGGCGGACTAATTTGCACGCTATACGTGAATGTGAATCGATCGAATGCTTGGAATACTTCGATTATTAGTACGGCTGTCAACATGTGATCCATCATAGTTTCTTAGATATGTCAATTTGGATCGCTGATAGATACAAATCGAGTACGCGAGACGTGTTCCAGACGTCGTGTTACATCGTTAAAAAGCAACCAAAATTTTTCTTATCGCAACTGAGCACATTCGCGCTAATTAGACTCGGCAGAGACACGAGCGTCGGTCAAACTCTTGACGGGGAACTACGAAAGTTGTCGTCTGAATTTAAAACGTATACCAGGAGAAGGAAAGACTGCGTTGTCTAGTCGACGTGGAAAAATTGTGAAAATGCGTTTCTAAGTTTCTTCGACTCTCAGGAATTTTTCTTCTGTATATTACGTAGCAACTGTATACTAACAAACAATACGATATCAGTTACTCTAACAAGGTAAAAAGATGGAAGAATATGCGCAAATATTCCAAGATCCTTCACGCTACGCTACAGAAGAAAGGATTAAGGAGACACGAGGGAGATGATAATTCTTCAGAGTGGAGTTATTGTTCCGTCGTGGCACGTAGAATTGGCAATATCGTTCGGCTCATATCCCACCGGCTGGATGGAGAAATGTAGAAACGGGGTCCCCGTGGGAACGTTCATAGCTGAATAAGTCTGTATCGAAACGAAGGACTAGGTTATCCATCTGTGTGCATTTAACTGAATCCATAGAAACAGCGGGCGTAAAAACACACACGAGGTCTCTCACGGGGGTGTCGCGCTCGTTTCCCTTTAAAATCGATATTTAACGGGCGACGAAGGGTCTTTTTAACCCGGCACAATGGCCAGAAAGCCGATGGGAATATCGGGGCCGACGATTTTTCGACGACCACGTGAACGTCGAATTATCCGGGAATTAAAAGCTGCTCGCGAAAGCTCCGCCACTCTGCGAAATTTAAAGGCGACTGCTCTCTTTTTCCTCGGGCGGGTCGATTCCCAGAGATTTTCAACTACCAGCTACCGATTTCTGCCTCGAAAAATACTCTCGAAAACGATCAATTTTTATTTCCACTCCTAGAGCTTCCTATTTATTTATTCGTGCCGAGAAGATTCGCTGTTTGAAATGATAGAAAAACCTTCCGTTTTTTTCGATTGAAATTTCGCTTCATATCCTTCGCTGAGAAAATATTCGACAAGTTCTTGGGAATATATAAAAAAAAAAAGAAAAAATCGAAATTTCTTTGTAGTCAATTATTTCAAAATCTACAATTACTCTAAAGAAGCAGATGAATTTTTTTATATACACAGATGTAGAAAAATGCATAAAACAAATTTTAAAATGTATTTTGTTCTCTGCAATTCCATCTTTCTTTACAAATCTTTGTCCTTATTTCCAACCACTTTAAATGTACATACAATCTACGCTACTTACCTAGCGAGCTCAGTGCACGATTCAATCTGAAACTTCTATTCTCGTCCGCGAAGAAGGCAATTTTATGTACAAGCACACGGATGAAACAATAATTAAAACGTCGAGAGTGGACGCGACTGCAGTGATAGTTTGATAATGATAGTTTCGCTTTTGAAGCGTGACCAGGGAGAAAGCTTTCTGAGCTGAAAACTCACCGTAGTTTCGTATTCCACGGTCAGATTCTATTTCACGAATTCGATACAAAGGAAAACAGACTACACGAAATGGAACATCTGCGACTAGTCTGGATTCATACTAGGAAAAAATCAATTTCTTTCCACTCGGTTCATCTACATAGAGAACAAAGCAGCGTGTATTTGTTCTTTTTTTTTCGAACCCTCTTTCATGATGCGCCTCTCTGCACCGAAGGAGAATGATGAAATTAGAAAGGAAACAAACGAATAGGAGGATACGATACGTCTACGCCAGTCGACATTCCCTTGAATCGGAAACCGAATAATGCTGTAGTAGACAAATGGCAGGGCAAACAAGAACGCAGTCTCTCGATAAAACCATACGAGAGTGCATGGAAATTCCGAGATATGGGTTTTCAGGAAACGCATGCCAGCTTTAAAATGTTTCGTCGAGGAACAGCGAACAGAAATGGTATATTTAGGAATATTTTTACCTTCGGATTGAGTTTGCGTGCTTCTAGAGTATCGATGGAATGGAATTTATAGTTGTTCGCTGGAAGGCGTTTGTGATTGGAAAATAATTTTTTTTCATGATAGTTTCTCTTTGGAAATAAACGTTACTCCGATTGTACGATAAGGAAAAGCTACTGAGAGAATAATTTCTGTCTGACTATGATACTTGAAACTGACGATACACCGCACAAGCCGCCATTTATAGCCAATTCCAAGTCCTAAAAATAAAGTCTTATCCGGATATCGAAATGAAAGAAATTATCCAAAAATATGAAATTCAGTGTTAAATGTAAGTTACGCAAAGACTTAAAATACTCAAAGAGAAAGCAAAAGTCAAAGGAGAAATCGGCAGGTACGCAGAAAGATACAAGGAAAAAACTGCAACACATCCAAACCAGCTGGCTGCTGAAGCGAGCAAAACTCTCATAGAAAGAAGACTAAAAAGAAAACACCCCACTGACTTCACTAAAGAAATAAAATAGTCAAACTCGAAGATGGTATCCCGCCGGGGGTAGCCATCCACACGTTATTTAGCAATTAAGCTAGAAAAATTTACCAAATAGTGTCCAGCTGGACAAATTGTAAAGTACAAATTAAATAATAATAATAAAAAAATGTAAGCTTCGTTGGAATATCAATACGACTAAACAACGAAACGAAAGGATATTATATTTCCTTTGAAAGCGTTCAATTATAAATATTAATTTTTTCCATTAGATAAATTTTTGTGAATGTAAAACAAAGGACAAGATATAATGGGGACCACGTTAAATCGGAACAGAGTGCGACAGATGGATAGAGCTGGGAGTAGAAACCGTGGAGTGTTAAGATTAGACGTTTTCCAAGCTACGCGTAATGCCGGAGGGTTGCTTATCCGTTTAAAGAGATACTTGGCGGACTAAATGGACTTTGCTTGCGCGATTAGATTAGCGCTAGAAACGGAACTTAATTGTCGTACGTTCTACATTCTTACTGGATGGAATAACTAATTAGAACGATAAATAACTGGCTGGATGAAAGCGCCGAGGCTCGCCGAGAACAATGCACCAGTTTACAATGCCTTTTGCTCGTAACCCTTTGACATTATAAAAGTTGTAAATTAAAGTGTCAAATTTTGACGTTTATGTAATAAATTCCGGCAACGTGTATTCGTTTCTCGAAATTACAAGTTCTTTGTTCAATACGAATATAACATGATCGTGGATAGTTACAATATTTTACGATAAAACACGCGTCATAAAGTGGCGCTTTATACCGTACTATGGTTACACTCCGGGCAGCTAATTACAAAAACGTCCGTAGAACGACGAGTTTTTGTCATTCGACGGTTTTTATCCAGAACTCTCAAGCATTTCACCTCGTATCGCCAATTAAAACGACAAAACGAACGCGTCACAGCGGATGGAAAAATACGCCATATACGAAGGTTATCCGTTTTGCCATTCTAACTGGTAACACAACCCTGCGGCCAGTATTAATCTACGAAACCGATACCCGTTACGCGATATACAAATTTGTAAGTATACGTTACGATATATACGTGTTAGTTGAGTATTTTTTTTTTGCATTTTTTACTCTCCTGATCGAAATGAAATTTTTTTTCTTTTTCGATAAAAATGGCCGATCCTCAAAATGATCTATGGTATTTAAAAAAAAAAAAACAAAACGCATATATCCACATGTATACGTTCAGCGATTCGAATAAAATAGGTTTGTATTTCTCAGCTACTGTTTCTATTACCAATGTTCTCCCTAAACTTTATAGAAATCACTGTTACGCGATGCAGTCGTATTTTTTTACAAAATTGTGTCGCATTGTTTGATTATAGGTGCAACAGGACTGAAAGATCTGACAATCAATGTGCCAGCGGTAGTACGATCGGGCGACACAGTGACACTATCCTGTCATTACGATCTAGAAGGATTGACATTGTACTCCTTGCAATGGTATTTTGAGGATACGGAGTTCTATCGGTACCTGCCAGAAGGAGATCCTCCGTGCAAAACCTTTAACATCGATGGAATGCACGTGAACGTGAGTATTCTCTTCTCGTCTTCTAATTTAACTAACTTTTAGATTCTATGCATTTTGATCTTAAACTTTCCACGAATGTATAAACATTCGTAATCTATTTGTAACGTAGGAGGGGCTCAGTTGAAAAAATGTATCCAAGTATACAGACTCGTTTTTTTATTTTTCCACAAATGACGTAAATACAAATATCGATACGCGAAACCCAGATTTACAAGTGTTTTAATGTTTGGAAACATCGTATCGTAGCAGTTGAAAGGTTAAAACGAAATTCATCGGGAAAGAAACATATGTACGTTATGCAAAAATGACAGGCTTGGTATTTTTTGTTTCTTCAATTGCTACAGCGCAGGTGTGTCTGATGAAATCAACGTTTTATTTAGGAAAATTTTGTCCATGTAGTAATATGTAAATAATCCACAAATCCGAAATATCTTCAGCAATAAGAATAACATTGTTCCAGTAACTAACAGATGTCTCGGTAGCCTATTTAAATCCTATCGACTTGTATAAAACAGAGAGCCAAAGATGAACGCTAGCGCGGATCTATGGGCGTCATGTTTGTGCAAGAGGGTGGACATAGTTCCTCCGTCGATGCGAAACGTTGTTAATTACATCGGAAACAGTGTCTTTCCGGAGGCGGAAGCCAAAAACGCGGCTTGTCGCGCCCGAATCCGTCAACTAATGCGCGCAATTAAACTCTTAACGAGCACTTCGATAAAACTTTATGACGAGAAATCTCATGAAGTTCGTGCTATCCCTTTGGTTAGATTTCGCGTTTCTTTACCTACAGATCCGTCTGAGAAAACAGTATCACTATCGATGATTCAACTTTGACCTTGTAGATATTCACGTACCTAATTCATTGCAAAACATTTGATGATAATAATCCACGAGAAAGCAACTTTGGCTAATCTTTAAAAGAGAAACGAAAAAGTGAGAAGAATAGTTTCTTCGGCAAACAAATCTGGTGATTTCAAGATTGCAAAAGATTTCTCGCCAAGAATTCGCCCCAAATATATCAGAATTTTAGGGGAATCATCAACTTTTCTTGTTGCTTCGTATTTATATCAACAGCAGTATATGACAGAAAAATATTCCGTTTTTTCTTTTAGAAGAAAAAATTCCATGATGATCGTTTCGTTCAGCTGATGCATTTTCGCTGCAGGTTGACGTGTTCGAAGAGGAAACAGCGGCAAAAGCTGCGAACTTCTTTTGCAAGCCGATACAAGCACGTACTAGCGACGTCCATTTATCAGTCTGCCGGCTGTATTTCGAAAGCAAGTGAAGATAAGACCGAATAGCGGCCCGATTTTTCCGCCTTCGAGTGAAGCATCCTGTTTTTCCCCTCATCGACTGTACCGCCTGCTTCCCGCGATATCGTCGCGCTTTTCAAACTTTCTAACTGCGTTTTCTGCGGAAATTTTGCAACCCTCCCGAGAGTTGCCGTGTAACGAGCAAGTGTTCGAGGGATATGCGAGTTTTTAGAGGTTTCGAATGGTATAAGGGTTGTGCTTGTCAAGAGTGTGTTGTCGAGAGTGCTCGTAACTTGTCTATTTTTTTTCTTTTTTCTTTCACAGAAAATATTCGAAGAACATAATTATATAACATAAGAACATAATTATATCTCAAGATAGGCTGTTTAAATCCATTTAGGGGAGAGGAATATTAGAAATCAAATTCAGTTTCAAATTTGAAATTCGATCATTTGCCTCACGAAGTTTAAGCTCGTATTCTCAACTATTTCGCGATAGAAGCTCCCTTGCCGTATCGCTATTTCGATCAACCACAGGGTCAAAATCAATCAGACTTGACCTTTCCCCGGCAATCTCTCGATTCGTGAGAAATATTTAAATGGAGGCGCGAGTGGAAAGAAAATCACTGTGATGAAATAAAGGACGTCGGGGCGTGGAGTTGGAAGTGAGTAAAACAAGGAAGTCGGCCGACCTGGGATGAAATCCACTTGAATGGGGATTCCAAAGGGTCGTGTCGCGGTCGTAGCTCGCGCTATAAATCAGCCCTATCGATTTCTTTCGTCCGGTCTACGGTTCGGTTTCGCACTTACGCGCTCCCCCAGGGGTTGGCAAAAAGTTTCACGTCGATGTGACGCGCGCCACTTTTATCGGATCCACCTGATGTCACCATCCTCGCCAGAGTAAACTAGTCAGGCTTGTTCATTTTATCGCACAAAGAATTGCCAGCGCTTTTAGAACTTTGTGATCCCGCCGCTTTTCGTTAGATCGAAAAACAGTAGAGCGCTTAAACAGCGTTCTTACAACCGGTGGAACTTGCGATGCTAAATATTCGATCTGTGTTCTAATACCAATTTTTATATTAAAAACGCACGAATACAGAATGGATAATTTTTATCGAATAATTTTCTACATATTTCATCGTATATCGTTTCGAGTATCTCTGTTTCTCCCGTGTTTTCTCTCCATTGTATTTTGTTCTCGTTTCCATTTCTCATAGTTGTACGTTGTACGTCGTCGCTCAACGTTTTATACTTCACAAACCGATATTAGCAACGGCGATTTAAAAAACACAAAATGGATAGAAACGATATACAAAGTAAACACGAAAAGGATACGAGTACGTTAAAGCGGCGCGTTTAGATTCCATTTTCACGCTGTACCCAGCCAGCACCACGTTGCCCAAACATAGTATCGTCAATCGAAATTCGTTCGAACCATTTTCGAGGCAATAAAGAGGCAAACGCGACGCGTTTCGGCTCTATTTACCCTCGAGATCACGCGAAAATGACAGCTTTCAGATAAAATTCTATCTAACACCTAATTCTAACCGTAAGAAATTCTATCTAATGCGCGATTCTAATCTCCTGTAAAAGCTGTATTTATATGTAATTCTAATGTAAGAAAGTTCTATCCAATATTTAACTCGAGCCTCAAAGTAATCAATTAGTCACGTGAAACAAAATGAATTGTAAATATTAAACAAATCATTTTAAAAGGGCCTTGGTAATTTATTTAGGTCTGAAGTTTTTCTCAAGGAAAGCAAAGAGAGTCTGTAAACTACTTTTTAGTTGAATCGATAGGTTGGCTGCTATTTGCGAACGATGGCAAATGGATGCCGACAAGATAGAAGAGTTTCAAAACCAAGGCAATCGATTCGATTCCACTTCGACTCGGTTGCGAGACATTGGAAAACAAATTTTTCATTCGCGCGATGCATAGAGCTGGCTGATACGTATCTTTAATAAAATTTCCACACTGGTTTCCGAGGTGCTGTTCCGCTGACAACGCCGTTTTGTAGAGTCGCCGATAGCTAAAAAGGCCGAGACGGTGCATTAGTTCCAAGAAGATACGACTGGTATCGACATTTTTTAAGATACAAAGACTTCGTATTTGTCCTAATTATCGTTTCAATTCTTCTTTCATCGATCGTTTCTTTCTCAAAATATTAGATTATCCGAAAAGTTTCTTTCGTTCTATAAGGAAATAATAGACGAACAATGTTTTCTGTTTTATAATAGTTTATTGAATTATGCACGAACACAATAGTAGAAATAGAACAAAATTGATCATACCTAATTCAATAAAATAATATAAAACAAAAATTGTTGTTCATCTACTATCACCTTATGAAACGAAAGAAACTTTTCGGACAACCTAATATCAAGGAAATCCATAGAATTCTCTTCGTATACAATGAAAGGGAAAATTTTAATAAGGTGACAGTAAAATGTAGCGAAACGAAGAATCGTGAAACCTTAACGAAACATCGGTCTCTAATGGATTAGTATTACCAATATTACTATTTAGATCGTTTTATCTCCAACCACTATCTATTATCTGTAGCGGGATTATCAGAACCAACAGCCTGTTCATCCTGGAAACGACAAACCACCGCGATAACACGCGGTCTTCCTACGAAACCTGATTTATTCCTCCAATACAGCAAACAAATGGTAAAAGATCGGCTAGCGACAAGGATTCATAGAAGCAGCACGCGTATGAATAGCCTGTACGAGGTAGAGAATGGTTCGAAAAACAAGGTGGCGTATTGACGACACGAGACATCAGTCGTTCGTAAATCTTCGTGGAAAGCTATCGGTTCCTCGCGATGGGCTATGCCATGAAATAAAAATAACCATGGCTCGCCTAATATTTAAAATAACTGCACGAAAAGGAAATCCGAGTATTCGAAGATTATTTGATCACAACTGTCTTGATTCGTCTCGTATCAAATGACTCTCGTCGTCTGACGAAAATATAAAAATATCGATCTTTCGATATTTCGAAAGAACAACGAGAATCCATCGATGAAACGTCTTTCTACGATCTGCGGACGTTCCTTTCGTCGGTCCACCGATTCCATCAGAAGCGGAGGAAATGGTGAAAAGAGCTTGTTTCCGTATCCGGTGTAGTTTGTAAAGCAGGCAGAGGGAACCACCGCGATGCATATAAATGATTGCAACGACGAGGGGTCGGTCGAGGGGGTAGAATATAGTCCGATCGAGATTTAGACGTGGGGAGAGGGTTAGATGGAAGGTCGATAGTCGCGTGGAATACAAAGTAATTCTAGGGGGGGTGGGGGAGAATCGAGCTGGAAAGTAAAACGAGCGAAGCGAGCGGAGAAGATAGGAGAAAAGAGATTCGGGAAATTATACGCATTTCCGTTCGAAATTTATACAAAAGAGACAGAGTGGATAAGGTTCGTTTATGACGTTGCTGAGGAATCGTTATCAACGTTGGAAATCCGTAGGTGGATGCCCTGAAATTTAAAAGGGAGTCTCTTGTTTTATTTTTCTAACGTGGAATAATTGTCAGGGAGCAATCTGTTGGAAACTACGGTGAATAGATGGTATTACGTATATTCTCTTTTTTCTCCGTAAACAAGTGCAGAAAGTAATCACCATGATATCGTCTTGGTAGTATTATTTTTCCATTTATGTAATTCCTTTCTTCTATTGTATTTCCTATAATTAAGTTCTATTTATCCTGTCAATGGAAAGGAGCACAGTCTGTTGTTTCGTTGCTCGATCATAGAAATATTAATTTATCGTAGCAACTGTCCGAAGAATTACGTATGGCTGTAAACGAACTGTAAGCTGTATCGACGATCTTCAAAATCGTAGGCTCCTCCATCAAGCAGCGACAGTCCATTTTTCATGCAGAAAACTGATTTTCGAAAAGTTAAATAGAATGGGAGATAGTTCGCGAGAGATACGAACGTTCGAAAGAAATTAATCGAATCCGTGGAAGCGAGTGGAGCATTTTCCGGCGAGCCGATAGAAGAATACATTTTAGTCGGGCATCAATCCTGTAACCGAGAGTCGAGTCAACTTCCTGGCGGAACGATATCACCCAAAAGGAAAAGAAAAAGAAGAAGGTGCAGAGAAAGTTCCCGGTAGTTCCTTCGACGCTATCAGATTTCGAGCGGTTCGATCGCCTGTAAAAGTATCCTCGTGGTGGTTTCAAGCGAGGCAGCTCGTCTCCTCGACCTCTTCCTTCCGAATGGAAACATCGTTCACCAAAGCATCGATGATTTCCGGCCCCGCGAGTTTAACGCACGGTAGACGGAAACCGCGAGTCGAAATAGAACTTCGATCGACGTTTTCGGTCTTGGCGAGTTTCAGAAGAAATTTAGGAAATTTTTCTGAATGTGGTTTTGTATAATGATATGGTTAGGAAAGTTAGAATCACAAGTTTCTATTTAGTTAAACAATTTTAAACGATACCGTCTGCGTAAAAGGCGAGGAAATCAATTTCATATTCTCTGGCTGGTAGACAATTGTCTAGCTCTAGGAACAGTCTCTAAGGACGATCCTAATCGCTTATCTATGATAATAACACTGAGTCTAATATTCGTTATCAACGATGTTCGATCTGGATTTATTTTACAGGTTTCCAAATCGAACTCGAACGACGTAACGTTAGTCAACGTGTCGAGGAACCTGACGGGGTTGTACAAGTGCGAGGTGTCTGCTGGAAGCCCTTCGTACCACACGTTGATCAACAGGGCCAGAATGGAAGTAGTAGGTGAGTAGTGGTCGGCCTGGACTCGGTTCAGAATTAAAAAGTTTCACCGAGTAGACAAATCCTTCTGGTTGCTGAATCGCGCGAGCGCCATCCCGTAATGCGGCGCACGTGCGCCCCTACGTGACACCCATTTTCATGTTGCATTCGACGGCTCGCGGAAGACTTCCAACAGGAACGCGACTCGGCCCTCAACTACTATCGGAAGAACTCTCTTTCTCCTCGTCCCTTTTCCAGAATAGAAATTCGAACGTTGATGCCGCTTTAATTATCCACGGGCTGAGGAACTGGTTCCATTGTATCGAAGGATCGAACGGTTTGAAATTGAGAAACGTGAAGTAGTTATGAGTAATGGAATAGTTTTAAACTGAATTATTGTTAGATTCTGTAATTTGTACGAATTGTTGCTGGTATCTATCGACTGTGCGTCGGAGGATTACGAAACATAAATTTCGAACTCGAGTCAAGTCCGTCGAGATTTGAAAAATCAGGTTGATTAAATAAATCACGAATACGTAAATTTCTATTGCAAGTTGATCAAGTCTATCGAGACAAGAAACTGAACATTACGAATTAATTAAGAGCATCAAATTTTGCTTGATTTTTTAAAAATGGAATATACTCTGTCCAACTCTAAAAATAATAGATATGTCGGAGATGTAGAGACATCGAGCATTTCTTTTGGAATACTTGGGCTCGAGGTGACGTAACTGGTCGCTGAACGTAGCCACGGTCACGGGATGAACGTTTAACTTGGCAGAAGAAGTTCCGATATTGAGGGACACGCTGTATTAACGGACAAGCCCCGGCCAGGAGCAGTGTCGGCTCTATGCAGGACTGCCTAGCAACGACACCTGGAATTTTGTTGATATTTCTAATCATTTTGTAATTGGCAAATGAGATCCAGGCAGTCTTTTATTGTGATCTTGGAGAGTTTACGGATATCGGGGAGTCAGTCTAGAAGATACCAAGCGATACAGCTAACGTAATTTGCGATACAGAGAAAATACAAACTATTGTACAAAGAGTTTCCCGTTGACCGTGGATTCGTTCGAACCCAAGAATATTGTTAAAAGCGTTCATTAAACTAATTTGTTGTTAAACCTTGTAAAAGTTATATCTGTTCGCGTTAAACAATTTAAGTGTAATATAATTTAGTTAAGTTAAACAATGGTAAATCCAAATGAAGAATTAATACGCGCCCACAATTCAAATGATGATTCAACACAAAACTCCAACAATAATTCGACATATATATATATTTAAAATTAAGAAAGATCTCCCGAAACACTTGCAACCCCTTCCAGCTCACTCTTCGCATCGACGCCTCGACGTGTAGCTGGCTTTACGCCAGGCGTCGAGTTAGCAGTCGCGTGTGCTAAACAACGTAATTATTATGCCTTAGACGCGCCGAAAACGGACCCGACGATCGGTATCGAGAAAGAAAGGATCGCAGTGGGTGAGCTGCTGCGGGCGAACTGCACTACAGGCAACTCGAGGCCCGCCTCCGCCATTACGTGGAAGCTGAACAAGGATCTCGTAAGTATATCGTCGGGGTTCTCTCACGCCTTATTCCAAACCGCTATATATGTATGTCCTCGAGCCGTAGCTACGTGACCTTACTGGATGATTAAAGTTCCACAAGGAACACCCTCGCTTCGACTTCCATCTCGCCAACCTCTAACCCCTCGTTCCGTTACGTTCCATTTACCTTTTCACCCCGTTCGCCGTTCAGGTGAGCTCGTTGACACGAGGTGTTTCTCGCTGTAGGAATAATTTCAGAGGGAAAGGCGAAGAAGGGTGATTCGAGGGATGTGAAGGAAGGTGAATGAATTTAAGGAAGTACTTGAGGAGATTGAGGGTGCGGAGTGGAGAAGATTTTGTATTCGGAAGACGTTCCTTCCGAGAGAAATATATGAATTGTATTAGTCGATAGATTTTCCGATCTAAAAATATCTCACGAGTGTCGTGTACATATCCTGGTAATAAATATAAGAGTATCGTGCAACTATCCCGGATATCGCAAAGAAACAAATATTCCAGAAATCATCTTAAACATTTTAGACACGAGGATATGTGAAATAAGTAACAACTAATTCATCTGATCGTGTCTCGTTATTAAGTAGCGTATCACGAATTTAAATACAGAAATATTCCACAATTATCCTGAACATTCTAAACATTCTATCCGCAATTCTGTTCCACGTATTCTATTCCTTAAAAAAAAAGAAAAAAGAAAATGCCAATCCATTTGGCGACACCTGGTTATTGCCTCGTACCTATTTCGTACTAAAAACACGCGTGCACACAAATTTTCTCCAGGCCAGGAATTAATCAAAAACGTACCTCGCCAAGGTAACCAGAACAAAAACGATGGCCGTGGGTGGGGCCAGACAAAAATAGCCATTGGTTTTTGCGGCGACCCGTGATATGTCAAGGGGGTACAATAATAGCGGGGCGCGATTATTTCGAGTGAATTATTAATGTTGCCGGATATTAGGCCGGCGAAGAGCGACCGACACAAGCAAACACATATTCGGGCCCATTGTGACGGATTAATTAATTAGAGCAATTTGATGTTCCGCTTATAATTCGTAATTAATTTCCCCGCACGCGAACGAATTATTTGGCCACGTACGCGGCCCGTGTAAACAAGAGTGAACATAAATGATCGAGCCACGGTTCAACGGCTCGTATCCAGCAAACGGCAATTATTTCGTCGAAAAACAGAATAACGATCGATCCTGTTCGTTCCATCGTGCGATCGATCTTTTTCTTTGGATATTCCTTGAAAATAGATCAATTTCGCGAAAGACTCTCGAGAAACGCTCGGAGAATCCTTGATTCTGCGGTGAATCTCGTCGCAGAGAAATCCAATGTTAAGGAGGACACGATGAAATATGCCTCGCCCGATTTTTCGAAAGACTCCAGCGTAGAGAGGCGAAGAAGCGATGAGATAGCGTTGAGAATTCGCGTGGATGAGGATGACAGGTTCTTGGAATATGGCGGTCGTGTATTGTGTCGAATGCTCGATGATAGAGGAATTGTAGAATGATTCGAGAACTAGAGGGAAGGGTAGTGATACTTCAAAATTGATGGACCATTCTACAACGATGGAATTTCTCCTGCAACCGACGGTGTTTCGAGCACTTGAGAGTAAAGGGTCTGAAGCGTAAATTTACTTAAGATTAATCATTCACTTTGCAAATGTTTTTAATAATAGAACGAAAGTATACCCTTTTATAATGGATAATTTACGATAAATCGAACTCGTCGATCGACCGAAAACGATAAATTTGGGGATCGGATGGACTAAAGAGTTAGATGATTTCATTTCGAAGACACAACAAGTTAAATGAGTTTCAACGTGGCAAAGTATTCACTTAGAGGGCCGAGAAGACGAGCATAAATCAGATGAAGGCACACCGACGCGATAACCAATGGAAGGTCTGACGACAAACTAATGAATGCCGTTTTCCCTGTTACACTCCTATATGCTCTTCGAATAACCCCATCCAGGACTTTAATCGACGTCATTTGTCTTTCTAAGAATTTTCCCAGCACAAATCTTAAAGAACGTCGTGGAAGAAGATTCGAAGCCGGAATTTGATACCTGAAATCCAATTTGGTGGAGATATCGGTTCTAGAGGTAATCAAACGGGGCGAAAGTGACCGATCTTTTAAACGAGAAATAATTTGTCTCGACGAAATCTCAGATTGCTCTTATTTATTACGAAACAGCCACTATAAATGTAAAATAGGCGTGGACGACTTTTTACACGTCTATAACAGATTAGATAGAATCAAATTGCTTCTACTACAAGCTTAGTTGTTCGTAATGGATTAGATTGGATTAGATTGAATTAGATTGTTCTGGTTGAAAACAAATGAAATTAAAGTAAAATAGCGTCACGCCTACATCGTGAGGTGAAATAACCATCGCTACAGAGAGAAAAATAGAGATAAAAGGCCACAGGAAATTTGAAAAAATACGAGAAACAAGGATACAGTGCCAGTACTTTCACTGTCACCATCGGAAATATCAGACTAAAACTAAATTTCAAAGAACGATTCCACGTCGCAAAATAAAGAAACAGAACTAACATTAAACGACAGAAAATACCTATTAGCTTTCGCACCACGATTTGTTCGAAAAAAACTGTAGAAAATGGGACAAGAGAAAGAAGACAACGGGCGGAAGTGGCCGTAGCATCGCGTGTTCTCGATCGAAAACATATAACTCATCGGGGGTCATCGTGATCGATTAAACGCGTCGAGCCACGATGGTGCCTGCGATTTAACGGAATAATTCGGTTGATTTAACAAATACCGCGGAATAACGATTTATTTGCATACGAGGCATCGCGAGCCACCGGTTATCCACCCTCCCCTGTTCGTCGCTCCACCCTCACGCCGATTGCCCGGATATGTATCTCGATGGATCTCGATAAATTTAATTCCCGTCGCTATGCTATACACCCGTGCTACCGCACGAAAGCTCGGCGCTGAAATGTGAAATGACCAGGTAGTTACAGTCGGCCCCAGTGTTGATTGAAAAACAAAACTGGATCGAAGGCGTCGAAGATGGACGGAAATTGAATAGAACCGTGCCGACGTAACGCGATCGATCGGAACAAATGGCGCGTATGCCTCGCAGAATATAAAGGAACCAACCAATTTCTTTGATTTTCAAGCGGTGATTTTAAAGAAGAGGACGTTCAAAATGCAATCGCGTTCGAATTGTTTTCGATTTTAGTAAACAAAAAGTAAAGTAAAAAAAAAAAAAAAATAGCAAATAGAAATGCCTTGAAACATTAAAATATTTTACTACGCGCTGCCATAAACGCTCGGAGATGTTTATGTAAATATTTCAAGAATAAAAATCGAAATATTCGATTTATTTGATTTATTGCGCGTATGTTCCATAAAAGCTTGGATATATCTTTCAATTTTTGAAATAAAAGAATATATTCCTAACATTTTTCCACCGAACCCACCAATTTTTAACGAAACAGTACGTAAAACGGAACAGCGTATGAATATATTTCTTCGATCCTATTAAATAAAGTAAAAACAGTATCAAACAAGTTTCAGCGAATCTTCCAGAACAAATGTTGGAAAAATCTCTTTGAGAACACTTACGGGAACGTAAAAATGTTATTGCCGAGGAAGGATGTACATTTGTCGGAGGAAAACAAGGATAAAGCAGAGAGGAACGTGTTTAACAGCGTTCGAGTTCTAAGAAAAGTTGGCGATCGAAGCTCTCGAGGATCCCTCAGGGCTCTGCCCGAGGCTTAAATGGACCGCGATGTCGCGAGGAAAAGGATGCCGAAGTTATTTGCTCGACTTTAGTCGTTAGTCAGACTACTGTTCTTCAGACGGCGCGAATGTTTCCTGTTGTTCGGATTCTGCTCGCTTAATGCTTAACTCTTAACGTTCTGCGTTATTCGGTGAATTACTGACGCTAAAATGTATTGCTATATCAGATAAATATAGATAATGTATTATACATTTGTTACAAGAGATATCGACACGCTGTTGTATTTATTATATAGTTTACGTATCAATTAATTGGGTCCGAGTACATTAAATCTCGTGTTATTTAACGATACTATCGTATGACTAGAAAAATTTGATACCATCAAAGTGAAATATGTAAAATTTGATAAAAGGACGCTTCATTGAAAAATAGAGGTATCTGTCAATACTTTTTGCAATCATTATAAATAAATCTTCCATTTCCATTTTTTTTCACGCAAATCCATATTTTATAATATAGCGATCCATAGTTGCACTGTTAACAAATCAGTGAGCGTATCGGCTCCTAATATCTCAGTCAGTGGCGCTCTTCGATCTCTCTACCTGGTGGTGTTTCAACGCGTCGATAGCCCCTGGTCCACCGGTCCGAGATTTATTTGACGAAATAATTTTCCCGGTCTCGACGGGTTCGGGAAATAAATTCGGCCGCTTTATGGGATCGGATCGGTTATAATTAACGCGTGGCGACGAGAGCTGAAAGCGGCTGGCGATTTAGTTTCTCGCCGAACGAAAACGGGCCGAGAGACGATAGTGAAACAGAGTGGAAGGATGGATGGCCAGAGGGGAAAGGGAGAGGTCTCTAAGCGCGACTGAAAATTCGCGTGTCCAGCCTGTAACAATAGCCGCTGCGAAAATGCAGCAGGGACCAGCAATTTCACCCTGCCATTTTTGGCTTCTACCTGCACTAGCGAACATTGACACGCGTTACCGGGACCAAGCTATCCGTACCCTCGTCTTCTTCTTCCTTTCTCTTCTGATCCATTGTCGGCAACTTTCTTCTAACATCATCGCAGACCCTCGCCTTGTTTCTGCGCTTCGTTTTACGAACAGTCTCACGGTGAGTCGTTCAAGATTTGGTCGAACAAATTATTCAGAAAATGTGGCAAAATTTAATACAAAATGTAATTGAGACAATCGAATATCAAATTGAATAACTGATATCAAATCTTAAATAAAGATTCTATAAAGAAATATCTTGTTTAAAATTCTTCCATTTAAAATTTACTCAAAAACAAAGTCCAAAATGCTGTATAAGAAACTACGCTGTATTACAACCAAGGGAGAAAATTCCGGCAAAGTATAGCGATATTTCTTGCCAATGGTATACCGTGCACGAAACATGATCGTATCTAGTTTGTCTAGCTAAATGGTGAAATTGAAAGAACAGAGAATATCCCTCCGGCGAGAAAGCAAAGTGTTAACTCGGTTCACCCATCGAAGGAGAGGAGTTTCAAGGCAAAGGATTTATTCCAGCGAGCCTCGCGGGACGATGCAACTTTTAATACGATCTAGAGTTTTAAGTCTTCTCGAGCGAACTGTAAGCAGATATCTCGCGAGAAATATCGACGGAGGTAGCCTGGAGAAGTTGTTAAACGCGCGTCAGCTCGTGCGGAAGAACGACGGCCGAGAAAGGGGTGGAAACAGGTAGAAGTCTTGCGTCGTTCAAAGATCAAAATAGAAGCTGGGTTCATTGAGAAAATGCAGGTTTTTCAACCAGTGGTTTGCTCAACGATACCGGTCACCGGAATAGGAAATCGTTTCCATCTCTCCGTCACACAGAATATACAAACTGTTTCCGAAATCGTGGTACAAGCTGTGGGGTGGTGATTCTACGAGCAAAAATGAGTCGAAAAATAAAGAATAATATCTTTTCGACGTTTGCGGCTTCATTTTCGAGAAAAACGAGTTCGAAGATCCGCCAAGTGCGCGTGTACTAATTGTAAGCTTCCAGGTATCGGACTTCCCTTTCTGCTCGTACTGACAATAATTTAATTGGAGAGCAGCGGCTATGTATGCTGCAACATTCTGGGAAACATTCTGAGCACTTGTTACGTTAATAAAATAATGCCTTAGAAGGCAATACTCTCGTCTTTATTTACGAAAGCATTCGAAATGCGAAAATTGTGGAAATAAGATAACAGTAACGTCGTAGGAAGCAAACCGTTCGTGTTTACAGATATTAACACGAGGAGAGAGAGAACTTATTTTTACATGTAGAATTATCACCTGATCGCTTGTTGCACAATTTCAGAGACATCCTGTATACGTATACTGTATCCTGTATACTTTGCAAGGTCGTGCGTGTGTAGCGTCGCAAAAATGTACGCGTTCGCAGGTGTGCATCCACGAATACACAGACTGACTCCGGCAATATTGGAAGTTAAAAGCTTTCGCAGACTGCGAGAGTAGTGTTGGATGAAACTTAATTGCATCCTCCCTGCTCGAAGTTATTATTGGTTGCGCAGCTTCCTCTCTTCTGTGGTGGATTGAAGTGGTCTACTCGTCCTGTCGTTTTACATAATGATTCTTTGGAATATCGGTGGTTAATCGAGCTTCGCGATATTCTTGCACGCCGATGATTATGCTTAGCTTAATAATATAAAAAGCAGAATATTTTATTGGCCGCAGGTACGAAGCAAATCTACTTCGATGAAAAGTAACGAAAATCTGTAAAAAAAGCGTAGAAGAAACGCAACCATCCAATCTTGAAAATACAGTTCGACGTCCGTTAACCCGGTTTCCACTTGGGTAACTGGAAAACTCGGATGGCACGGGAACCCTCTCGTCACCATTCGTCCTCGAAAATTGCAACGCACCCGGAGATCACAGTCGCGCGAAGGGTTGGATGACGCGTTTATCGGTTTTCTGTCCGTCGTCTACAGGAAAGAAGCCTCTAACGAGCGATGTTTCTGGCGTTCCCGATTCGCGCGACGGTCTCCGACAAATCCGTGACACGGACACCACGATAATACATTTTCGATGGCCAGGCGCCTGGGAAACGGCCTTGTTGGATCCACGCGTACACCATTCGTCCCGTATCCCGAATTTGTAACTTTTTGTCCGAAGGCTGAGATTTGTCGCAGAAAATTCGTCGATGCTTCGCGTGGCTAAGCGAAAGTAGCGGCGGTGAGAAAATACGACCGAGTACTGGATTCCGGATCGGTGGAAAGAGCGCCCTCCTGGCAGAGGATCAAGTACCCACTTGGTGACTCCGGTCTCGAGTGTTTGTTTCAAAGCGGGTTTTGATTGAGCAAAAATAGCGTTGAATGAAATACGCACCATCGTTCAAAACTATTCGTACGCTTGTTTGCTTTTGACAGGGTGTGATTTAATTCCGCGATTACGAACGAAAGCATCGGTGGTGATTTTAGTATTTGTGATTTAGTTGGCCTAGGATTCAAATAAACAAAGATATTCTTCGCTGTATTGTTGTTCGAGGGAGTAGTTTGCGAACGAAAGAAAATTTCTCGTTGTTTCGTGCATGAATTTACGTATGGTTCGTATTCAGCCTAGTAAGTACCTTGTACAAACTGATCGATATCATCGACGTTGATTGTTTGACTCCTGAGAAATTAATTCGAAAGTGATCGATCGCGTATGTGGATACTAAAATTGAGAAATTTTCCCTTAAGACACGCGATCTTTGTTCGTAATAATAATCAAACCTTTCAATCAAAGATCGAAGGGAATTCGTCGATGCTTCATGATTATCCTGTATCCATTTGGAAATACTAATCGTCAAATGCAACAAGAGCTATCAACTCGCGGAAAGAACGCGACCTACATTCTGCCTAGAGGATCCGCGCTAGGAATTTTGTACGAAGCGGTATGGTTGTGCTGACGCAGACAAGATAAACGACAGTGGCAGGGAATTCTGAGAAAACGATAAAACTCGGCGAATTTACAACGACGCGGAATTCCGCCAGGAAGACTCGAAACGCTCATAAAGTTTTCGCAATATGACGAATCACAGAAAATCGTATTTTCAACGAGAAGATATCGCGATGACAGTCGGAGAAGAAGTATAGGGAATACCGAAGGGTATCTGCGCTTCATCAGCTAGGGCCGATAAATCTCGAACGATCGTCGATATCTGGCTGACGAAGTTTCCACGTTGGGATATCCAGTTAATTATATTTCACCACTGCGAAATTAACGAGAGATGTCGCGTGATCAAAGTATTCTCGAGAGATCACCAGCTCGTGATTACGTTCCATTTCCCGCCGGGAAAATCACTGTCTCGAGGATAGGGTTGGATTAGAAGCTACAACGCGATTGCAGTCGATAGGGTTGGATCAGAGGCTGCAATGTGGTAGCAGCTGATCGGTGACACAGAACAAAATTTGACGTGGTGACTCGACAGCTTTTGATCGTTAGTCGATCGTCATTCAGGACACTTAAGACGGGACGGTTTAAAATTTGTTCTACGACTGCTACTTATCTCTGTCTGAACTTCAACACCATAAATTGTCTGAGAAGGTCGCATCCACTGTACCAGAATTTGCCATCTTCCCAAACGAGTAACTTCCATCGCCATTAACCATCGCGTGTCAACGTTGCATCGAGGAACACGCTCGATCTGAATAAAAGTCAGGAACGACGGCATACGTTCTCGTTCAATGAGAATTCCGTGTGACGTCGATATCGCTGGTGAGAGAAGTCGCCATATCACGGGATAAGGCGATAAGGTGAAGAGAGAGAGAGAGAGAGAGAGAGAGAGAGAGGGAGGGAGGAAGAGTAGAAACGGCGATACGCGACAAGGCACAAGCTTTATGCATTATGTTTTATGAACAGAGACCGCGTAGTCTCGCGTCATCGCGAGCCCGCGAACTTAATGCACAGCCCCTCGTTTGTTCCCCGAAGTAATAACTCCGAGCGACTCTCGTGTCGCGTCTCCTCTGTTTCTTTAGCCTTTCTTCTTTCGTCTCTGAAGAAAACCGGGAAGAAGTAAAGCGAAGGAGGAGGAACAAGATGGGAAAATGAAAAGAGAAAGGTTCGAAGCTCCTCTTCCCGCCGTTCATTTACCTTAAGAGCAACGAAACTGCGTAATATCTTTAGAAGCAACGAATTCATTTCTGAGAGAGACGTTGCAGAAGAATCTGTGGAGACGCCGTCTTCGATGGCAAGCAGGAAATTGGATTGACTAGCGAATCTCTGATAGGCGATCGATAATTATTTGTTCAGGAAAACGTTAAGAGGTCTGGGGAATAACGTAATAACTGCGTAGTAACGGTTTGAACGGTGTATCGCTCGATGGACAATGTTTCGTGCTTTGGAAAGCGAGATTAGATTAGGTTCGTCGAGTCGTCTTAAGAAAGATGTCAAAGGAGAAGTGTTAGTTGCAGTTGTCGGCTCGGAATGTGCATACACGACAATCTGCAGGATAGAGATTTTTCTAATTGAAGTTTTTGGTAGTTGCGAAGAGTATTTTATTTATTCAATGCTTTGAATAAGACAACACGGCACATTTTCCCGGCGCAAAATCATCGTCGTATATTCAACGATAGCGGTTTTCTAGCAGTGGCATAATAATTCATGCTTTATACATAAAAGTATATACAAGTATATACAACGTCGAGCTTCAGAATTAATTTGTTTCATTTTCTAGCCGCTAAATATTTATTTGACGTGTACACTTGCTTTAGTGCATTGTTAACGGACAAACATTCCCTGCCTTGAAGAGTATAGCGAAACTAATTTTCTAATTAAATCCTGCCTAACCGTTAGCGGTAAATGAAAAATACAAACCCTCGTTTTTTCCGTCGACAACAGAAAACACAAAATTAAAAGAAGAAAGTAGAATGAAACGACCTCGTTGAAATAACCGAAGCTTGCCATGTCTTCTTGTAACAAATATCGAGATCATCAATGGTCTTCAAATAAAATTAAATATCCTGCGAATGATTCTGATCATCTTTATTCCAAACTATTACGATCACTTATAATCCAAAGATATCAACCGAGAATTAAACTTTTTCCCTGTTTGAACATGTTGCAGATCACGAACAACAGCATGACGTACAGAACCAGATACTTGGTCATTCCACAGGACGACGATTCGCAAGTATCGAAATCGACCATAGACTTCAAGGTGACGAACGACATGTTTCGTAATGGACGATTGGTCTTGCGCTGCACCGCCTCCATCGCGGACGTCTACCAGAAGTCGGCTGACATCGAAATCAGCGAGGACGCACCACGCATCGCCTCGATCACCGGCGAGTCACCACCTCGTGGACATCGTAAGTAAAAGCTACAATTGTAACGATAATGTAATGATAATTGCAAGGTGGAGTACGATATCCGGAAGAAGATCGAATAATTCATTTATAGCAAATTCCCCAACAAATTGACCAAAAGATGCAAGTATTCTGGACATCTTTCGAATAGCTGCACTTTATTGCGAGGAAAATTCCACGAAAGGGGATTGAGGGGCGGTAAAAGGCGGGAGAATTATCAGAAATGGGATCGCGTTTAATCAAGGCGTTATTCAATCGCGCGCCATTTATCGCTCGGCTGGATCTAAATTGTCCTAGCTGGCAATTGAAATCGTCAATACAAAGAGGTGGCAAGATAACTGCAAGCTGAACTTTCCCTGTGTGACGAAAGAGGATAGGAAGGTCACCGAGAGAAACTGTACGCCAGGCAATCGGTATCGATTCTATATTCTCGTTTATACGTCGCAAAGAACAGCGATGTAGCCGCGGTGAAATTTTCAAATCGAGTCGAATTGGACAAAAGCGGAGGCGTCTTCCAGCGTCCGGACTCGATCGACCAGATCGACGTTGTTAATTGCGTCGTTCCGATCTAACGAGGCGAATACGAATCGCGCGGATTTTATCTTTCTTCCAGCTCACTGACCTCCCGATTTTAGGGGCGTAATCCACGACGAACATGCAGGAAGGGGTTGTTACCGGTCTAACTGAATGCACCGAGATTTTCAAGGAATCTTGTCAAGGAAGATTGGGAAAAGTAGAGAAGGAACGAGAAGGTAGATCGCTTATGGATTGCAGGTATTTTAATACGGCCTTGGAGTTTCTCTTCTATGCTACAGAATGAGATTGAAATTTTTCACTCGATTCATCGATTGGTAATTGCTGTCGAAAGAAATTCATTCGTTGCCTAATAACAATAATTTTGATTTGTCAAAAATTGAGATTGATTTGTGATAAAACATAAATATACATATTTGAGGATAATTAGAGGGGATATGGTGGAAGAGAGAATTTATTCCAAGTTGGAGGGAACACGTGTCCACGTCTGTCCGCGCGTGTTAACAATGATAAACTGGGTCTGATCGAGGAGAGCAAAGCGTTATCAATCACACTCCATTACGACTCGCTACAGCTAAGCACTTTTATCGCAATCCGTCCTCGACTAGAGTTACGTTCTGAAACGAGCTGAGAAGATTCAATAAATCCTCGAGTCCTCGTAATTTCCTTATTGCATCGCTCTCGATAAATCGTTCAAGCCGCTATCTCTAGAAAGCCTAGCAAGCTTCGTCTCAATTTACCATTGCATTTTCGCCAACTTTCTCTTCGTTTCGTTATCATACACTTTTACAAAATATTCGCAACAGTGAAATTGCTTTGAGCGATAAAAAACCAATCGGTTAACCGTTGGACAGACGGCCAACACCGAGCCAAATCTGGTTCATGCACATATTTCACGTTTATTATTTTCTATGTTACGTTTATTATATATTATACGTTTATTATTAATTATATTATCCGACCGAATTATTGTACATAAACTGCTCTCCAGCCGGTTTCTCGTTTAATGTCTATAGAATGAAATATTCCACGTTCGTGGCAACAATGATCCAACTTTCATTGCAAGAGGATTAATTTTGTGAAAATGATTAAACGTGAAAAAAATTTACACGCAGCGACGAATAAAAATATCGCCGCAAAACGGGTTTTACTCGTAACGTAAAATTCTGTGCAGATCCATGAAGTTAAAGTTCAACTTTTTGCACTCGAAGAATTTTATCGTATTTTCATTTCTCGTTTGGATGATGTAACAATTGGTTGCGATAGAAGTCACGAACATCGGGCACCAGATTCTCGTAAACACTCGTTCGTACGATCTTCGTTCATTAGCGATAAATGTGCGACAAGGATCGTCGTTATTTTACATATACATTAACTACTATAGCAATCGCTAAACAATGCAATTATTTCGATGTTACGTTTAAATCGTGCTCGGCATGCTTCATTAACGAAGCCAATAATATCGTATTTATCACTTCTATCCCTTTAAAATACCGGGGAATTTCGAATGAAAATCGGCTACGATTGTTCGTAACAAATCGATCGAATTTCTCATTAATTTCAAAAAAATGCTTCATCGTTAATCAAAACTACAGGATGAAAGGTAACGAGTGCTTTTCATCAACTTTTGGCGCTTAATTAGGAATATATTTGCATTTTTACTAAATTCTGATTATTGTTATTATTATTAAAAATCGCCTTTTTTCGTTATAATTTTCCTCAATACTCGAAGCTTAACAAACTTTAGCTTACAATAAAATAAATTATCTTGGTTTAGCAATAAAATAAACATTCTGTTTGTGGTTAAATGTTAAGAACACGCGATATTAATATTGTGATTCTATGAATGAAACGTCGAATCTAAAGAAACGACGAGCACGTAAGATTTAGCATTCAGCCAACCGTTCCGTGCTAATTAACGGAAAAAATGATCCTGAAGCACAAAGAACAAGTCTGCGTCTCATTGTAACATCACAGAACCAACAACAGCGGTGAGATAGCATTTACAATCATGCAGATCACGTCTAGTCAAGCACGATCTTTCATGTAAACCATGCCGCTTCGCGACAGTTATACGGCTGTTACGGTGGTATCAGTCCTCTGCCAAGGGGGGAGTCCGATTGTTCCAGCTGGAAAAGCAAAGCTGTTAGCTTGTTACGGGAAATGGGATCCATGGTCGAATCGTTCGCCACGATCTCACTGTCTGTCGCGGCTTTTCCTTTCACCGAGCAATTATCCTACCCGCGGCCATCGACTTCGCTCCTACTCTCGTAGATGCTGTTTGTAACAGCGCGGTTTCGATTTCCAGTTTCATCCTACACGGTGTGTGTACGTGTCTATGGATTCCAGGTAATTGATGTCGGGGTGAACCGGGGGACAGTGAATTTCGAGGAAATTAGAGAGAGGTCGAGGAATTAGATTTGGCGAGAGGATATGTGTACGTATGTTTGAAACGAAGTAGGATTGGATATTTAGTGTCAAAATTGCCTTTTGAAACGGCAGAATTTATTAATTAAAGGTATTTTTACTTTTGTTTCCATCTCGGTTAAGGTTTTATTCCACGCGTGCGAAATGTCCCTTATCTTTTACTTATTTTTCCCCCCATTTTTTCTCACAGCGAAACACGCTTTGTTTCGCGCGAAAAATTAAACCCGACACTCGTGGAGTTTCACACGAGTCGCCTAATGAAGACAATTTCACGGCTGGGTGTCGACAAGGGGATCGCGAAATCTCGTCAGAAGAACTGCGTTGTTCGTCCTTTCGCCATCGACTGCCTATTGGCTGGGGATTAAAATTGAAAAAAGGAATCTGCGGTCCAGCGACCACGGTGATCGAGGTCAAGCGAACTAAAAGGAAAAAGAACAATCTGCAGTAAAGAGGAAAGGGTTGGAAAAAGGTGAACCGACAAAAAGCGTGAAAATGCAAGGCTTTATCCAGCCGAAGCTACCGGAGGATTTATTCGATAAAATTTCGTATATGAAATGTGCACGGCCATGAACGAATGCACCGTACAGGATGCGTAATTACACATGCATCAAAGTATACGTAGTCATCTGTACGTGCGTGCACTCGATGTTTTGGAAAGAATTGATTAACGTCTGATGAAAAATTCATAAATATCGAAATAGCAAATCAAGCGTGTTTCACACTGGCCATATTTTATTATTTTCAGAGATATTGACCTTTTTGAAACTATTCGTTGAATGGTTCAGTAGCGAAGAATATTTTCTAGAGTCATAGCCATATTTTAGTTTCTTAGCAATTGTTCAATTTATAATTAGGATCGACAGTCCTGCCGAACCCATAGATAGTCATAATAGGTCGTAATGGGGAAAAAATCTGAAACACCTTGTATAACGTGCGGATATATCGGCTGGATGGCATGGGTGCGGGTTAGAGTGGCACGTTAATAAAACCAGGGCGTTAATTGCTGAATTCCCCATTGATTAATGGCGCTCGAGGCTTCGTTGAAGGCAAGAGGCAAGTGAGCCGCCAATTTCACGAAGGAAATAGTTCGGTGTCTGCGTTACAGGCGTTTAAATTGCGGAAGTATTCCTTCATTGTGCTCTGCACACCATTCTCTTCTTTTTTCTCTCTCAATTCTTCAGAACCATCCATAAATATTCCATCAATAATGTAGCTTCCTACCTTTTTCATTATCGTTTCCAAATTTTCCATGAAAGCATTTGTAATATCTAATTATTGTTCGATCAACACACGTCGATTTCGATACGATTGTCGAAATTTCCTCGTACAACGAACAAAATGCGAAGATATTGTAGGACAATTTTATTTTATCGACCGCTACCGACATTTTCAGAAATCAAATCATCTTTCCCTTTTTCTATGGCGATAATTTTCCTAATAATCAGAATAAATAAATATTTGCATTACCAAGTGAAATGGTATCAGAAATGGCCATTAGCCCTCCATCACGCAAACGCAAATGCATGCATCACAGTATTCTGGTACGTAATAACGGTTCGCAGTCACGGACGTTCATCCTCACGCTCGTCTGACGTTAGCCTTGAGAGAAATCCGCGCTGAAATATCGCGGAAATCTGTGACGTCCGGTCTGACGTGGCGCTCAATGGATCATATTCCTCTAAAATATCTTCATCGAAACCATCCAATCTCCTTAAACGTAGGATACCATCACATTTTTCTCGACTTTGAACAATTCCTCCTCTTTCTTCTCCTTTACTGCCTTCGCTTCTTTCTTGCAGCCTTTTACGATTTTACAAAGAGCTATCTCGCACCAATAAGGCCGTATAATTAATCCAGATCGTTCCATCGGTAGCAATCCTACGCGCCGTTAACGAGTCCTAGCGAACGTTCGGCTTCCTTCCTTTGATTAACGCTCATTCTGAACGCTCAAGGGGTTGAAACGTTTGCAACAAGGAGAACGAACACTCGTTCAGCCCTTCTGCCGTAATATACCTTTTTCTATATCGTAGAAATGGTACAGAAATTAAATCGTTGCTGCGTCGCTTTGGTAAAAAATGCGGGATTCTACGGTGTAATTGGGTCTGGAAAAGTAATCGCTCAAGTTTGAATCGTCATTTCGTACAACATTCTACGTATACCGTATTTAATTAGAAACTAATAAATTTCTAATCCAATTTAAACAGCTTCTCGTAACACAATCTTCAATTAATGAAAACTCCTTCATGCCAAATCGACAATACCGAACCGTCCAAAATACCATACAAGTCGTCTAAATGTCTTTATTCGCAATTGATTCATTCTTAAGAAACAGCTCTCCATAAACGAAACGTTAAGCGCTAGAACTTGGTTCGATCCAATCGAATCCACATCGAAACCTTCTTAGCAATTCCATAAAAGTAATCCAAATGTCTTTATTAGTTCGCGTCCAGTCAATTTCTGGCAAGCATCAATTACTTTTTCATTAAAAACTCTTAACCACCACCAAAAAGAGAAACAACCTCCTTCCAAACCTAACCTAACCTAACCTAACCCAACCCAAATCAATTCAAATCGATAACACCGATCAATCGAAAACGCCATTAGAACGACATGGGAGTGGCTCAAATGTCTTCATTCGCGTACCAGCCGTAACCATAGCTCGCTATCGTTCGAGGGTTGCAACGAGGGTGGCTCGTTTACGAGCACGCTGACTCATCTTTCGGAAGAGGGATGTCACATCTGATTTACGCGGTTCCTCGCGATTTAAAAAGAGAATTTGATGACCGACACGCGGAGTCCGTCAGTAGGACGCGACAGAAGTTGGTCGGCGTCGGACGTTCCAAGTATTCACCGATGGCGTGGCTGCCTAAAAAATTGCCAATACCATTACTCCGCGGCGAAAGTGCCGGAAATCGAACCTCCTCTTTATGCTGTCCCGAGACGAGTCTCCGACCAAACGAACCGGATCCGCTAAACTCTCTCGTGTTCGAAACGTTTACCTCGCTTCTGCCTGTACACAGATTTTACCTTTCGTTGCTTTCCGCCGTTTTTAGTAGTTGGGAAAGGTATAGAAGCTCGTTGTCAGAATAAGGTTTTCGTCGATGGTTTTTAGGGCAACTTTTATGGCGTGTTTGCAGCTTTCGAAATCTTGTTTGCTTCAGCGTACTCGCGACAGAGTATTCAATTGCTGCTGTTTGGAGTTTGCATGGTTTGCAGCGGTGACGGTTCTTATTTTTAACATAGATCGTCTCCTTTTATCAATTTTTGCTCTTGCTTCGTGAGAATGTATGGTTACGTAAAGATGACTAAAAATATATAACGGTAGAAAGAAAATTGCGAATTGTCTATCGATAAAAATGTTTCGGCAAATCTATCGCGAAAAATCGCTATATTTACGATCCACTCTCCTTTTTCTCGATCACGTCCTTTTCGAGAAAGACCTGGTAGGTGATAGATCGTGCCATTGAGTCGCCGTTATCATTCGATTCTTGACATTCGATCGACGTCTATGAATGACTATTCACATGGATCTGGTGCATATTACAGCGAAGGGAAGTCGAAGGGCGAAAGGGATCTATGCTACCAAAGGACGATGCTTTACACGGGAAAAAGTAATTCGCTAATGGCATCGCGAGATGCGCAAACGCGGTCTGGTATTCTTCGGAGTGACGATGCCTTTTGGAAAAAGCAATCCTCGATCCTATGGCTCGACTTTATCCAAGTGTATCCGGCGCTCGTACGGGTTCGTGATATTTCAAGGGATATTCCGGTAGTTCGAGGTTGCGATTGAACTTCACTGTCTTCTTCATCTTGGAAAAGGGGTCTCCGGGCAAACTTACGCTGCCTGGTGGATTTCGGTGTAGTAATTTCATTCGAAACGTCGAATTCCAATTGTCCTTACCATTTCGTGAAAGTTAACGCTACTTTTAAATTATATTCGTCAAAGACAAAGGAATTACGAAGATCCGTAGTAGTTTCCTTTAATTCGTCAGATTTTTCACGACAATGTTTTCCAAGGTAATACGGAATTTCAACCTGACCTCGTTTTAAATTCTTCAATCTAGTGCCACACATAGCGATTCGAAACTTTCGATAGTATCTAACCCACAAGCTCTCCAACATTTCGACTCTCGAAAATCCACGACTCGGAAAATTCCAGCAAAACAAAGTAATCCAAGTTGACTGACTGCAGCTCGCCAGATTTCAAGATTCCACTCCTAAACACTAGCGGCGGAGGCGTCTAGCGAGGATGAAAGTCGAAAGTCGAGAGTTTGAGCGAAAGGCAGGAGGATCGTTGGTGACAGGTCCCGGTTAATATTCATCCCCGTAACGCGACCGTCCCACGGCCGTTTCTTCTGTTCGATAAGGTTCGCGGCCGATACCCTCGACAATCCCTTTACCCTCTCGGCCGCTTCTTTTCTCCTCGTTCCTATCCTCGACTGGAAATTCTCCCTAGAGCATCCTCCTTGCTCTCTCGCCAGGAATATGGCCGAGGCATTATCAATGCGAGGCGAGTTCTCCACTGCACTTTCGAGGGTATCCTGGAATAGTAAGGAGAGTGCTGGCTGTGCGCTTCGAAGTCGTGGAGGGAAAATCTAAGGAAGGGTGAGTGGTGGATAGAGTAGGAGAGCTAAGAGGAAAAAAAAGTGAAGGAAATGGAGAGGAGATAAAAAAGACGAGAAGACGGAGGAGTGGAAAAGGGGGTTGGACGAACTATCTGGTTCGATTAGTAACTCGGTAACGTAAGCTCCGTCCAGTGAGACTGTTTTTCTTTCGGTCTTGGAATTACGTTCAAGCAACGTTCGAGGGTAAGGGATTTCAGATCCGGCGGTAAAATGCAAATATGGAAATTTATTCTCGTCATCGTGTCTTATCTGCAGCTTGCGCGTTAATAAGGGGGTCGAACGGACTCTGCGATCCTTTCAGGTTTCCTTTTTTGATTCGCTCGTGGAAAGTTTACGAGCGTGAGTGCTTTGACAACGAAAAGTTTGTTTGAAAAACGCTACTCGTGCAAAATGAGTAAATTAAAGAGAGAGTTTGACGACTTTATCGATTAAACGAACCAGGTGTAACACGTTTGAGGTACAATATCGTTATCTCGTAACCGAGTATCGATTTCACCAAGTTCATGGTATTCAAGAACATTGACATGGACATGATACGCTTGTTACAGTGCTCGGTATCTAACTAGATCGTTGTAAACTATCGCTGTCTGACGATCTGTATAGAAACGACGATAACTAAGTTCCCGCGTTCCTGTATCGGAAACGAGTAGCATACTTTTTCTTGGCAATTCAAACAACGCCAATCTTTCGCGGTACAGCTTTGTCTGCTTAATTATCATTTCCAAACTAATTATTTTAACCAGCTATCGACGTCGGTCCTACCTAACTAATAATGACACCATTGTATTTATTCTAATTAATAATGAATAATAATAAACCATCACTGTATTTATTTTAATTTACATAAACAATCGCAAAATATCCATTTCGAAGAATTCTAGCGTTGAAGCGTCCCAATTAATCACCGCGCCTGGAAGATCCAAACACCCCACGTTCAACCGCGGTCCGACTCTCCTGAAGCTGTGAAATCGAAGCGAAAGAAGCAGTTGGAGTTGCAGTCTAGCTGCGGGCGGAAACGGTCGTAAATCGAGCCACGGCGTCACTTTCCTCACCGAGGAAATTAATCCCCGACTTTTCAACGAAAACCTAGACGAAAGCCAGTTCGTGGTCGTTTTCGAAATCCATTTCTGTATTCCTCCCTCACATGGGGTAAGCCCATCTGGCGTCGTGCAATCAAATCGACGGTCTCGGCCAATTTACCAAGCCATCCGAAATTGTTTCGTTTTGATTGACAAGCCGGACAGGCCGGTGACCGCGTGCCGGTCAGTTCCATCAAAGCAACCGCGGAGACAGCGTTTCGCGCGCGGATTATTTCGCTCAGAATGCCACGTCAAAGCGGATCTTGTGAAATCGACTGGGAATTTCTGCTTCGACATATGTGCTACATATGTTAGAAACGGAGCGAAACGTTCTCCAGACCAAAGATATTGCCGTTTAAGACCACCGATGGCTAAATTCCCCGTGCTCCTGAAGATATTTTGGCGAAAGAAAGAAACACGAAGATATCGAGGCAAAGTAGTTTTCGTGCTCGAGGAAAACCGATGCTGCTTTTCTCCTCGGTTAAAAATACGTTTGCAATGGTTTTCCTCCCTCGTTAAATGATCCGACAACGATCGCAATATCGTCGCTGTCATCCTTGATCTATCGCGAACCGAAGCCTTTCTATTCGACAAATCCGTCATCATCCGACGTAAGGTATCCCAACGATCCGTTTCGCACACTTAAGCGCTTCAGCACTCGCGCAATCGAATCTCAAACAGCCGATCGATAATCACGATAGCGGTACCCGGGAACGCTGTCAAAGCTGCGACGTACTCGTTTCAATCTCGAAACGAGAAAACACCCCTTGGAAAAAGGACAACGACCGAAAAAATATATTAAAAGCACAGGGAAACGAAACGAAACGAGAAACAAGAACGAAGACAGAGATCGAGTGGCGAAATAGTTAGGAACATGGCGAGGCAATCGCTATCCCGGGATAATATAGACGTTTTTGGAAAACTTGTTTCGCATCGAAAAAGCAATTACACCCGGCTGGCTATCGAAATTGTTATGAACAGAGAACGCGAAACAACAGAACGGTGAATGGAGGGAATGGGGGTGGGTATGGAGAAACGACGGAACGTTGATGGACACCAGTCACCCCTGTTGTCCCCATCCAACGAATCCCTGTCACGTTTCTCCCCGTTTCAGCCGGTTTTCGAGCCAGTGGTTGCAATCACCGGAACCCCGGCGTGTCCTCTGGCGCCATTCGAACGACCATCGCGATCTATCGGCTACCGCGTTATATAATGCGTTGCATCCGTGGACGAATACGTTTTGACAAGCTTCGAGATACCACCGCTCCGCGTATCCCTCTCTTGTTCATCCGTGTTTCGCGTCCGTTCTTGCCTTTACTTTTATTTTTCGTTATTGTGATTTTCGACGGCGGCTCGTCTTTCTCTCCGCATCCGTCGTTGTGTCTGAGAGACGAGAGAGGCTGCATGGATAGAGGTTTCGACGCGACGAGATCCGACGTTTCCGGGCTAACAAATAATTGGGCCGCTGCCAACCTGTACCCGCGTGTATGCGCGTTATTTTGATTTGACGTAGTGTACGCCGCGAGCGAAACGCAGCAACCCCGTGGCGCGTACACCATTGTTGCGGCCGCTTGATTCCCTGCTGCGACTGTCTACCGAACGCGTCATATAAATGATGTATACCCGTCGACGATCGAATCCGAATAGAAATATAGTCGTCAACGGGATAACCGACGAACGATCAGCAATTGACCAGAGTCGTAGACGACGCCTCGGTTTCTCTGGTCGTTGATTTACGAACATTAAGCCAACGAAGGATATAATTCCCTAGATAATGTGAAATATTATGGCGCGTAATTAGAAGACACCTGGTCGGGTGATAGCAGCGTTCAGTCGCTAGAATCTTCTCGATTCCAATAATTATTATTTCACCAGATGGATATTTATATTCGCTCGCGAGCCACTTACCGCTCTTTATTCCATTTTCCACGCTGCTTTATAATCCACGACGGAAAGCGAAATATCACGTCGCTCAAACGACTCTACCCTCTTTCCTTCCTCTCTCTCTCTCTTTCTCTCTTCGTTCAATAGTACGGTGTTCCTCTCGTTACCGTCATTTTTCATCGCCTTTTGCGACGCGACGCTGTTTTTTGCCCGCCTCGCATCCGACAGACCGGATTAATTCCAAGAAAATATTTAACATTCGAGGCCGTCGACACTGCAGAATCGTTTATTCCGCGTTATCGCGCGACTTCTTTGCAGTTTGAGGGACGCAGTTCTTTGAAGAAGAGTGAAATGGCACGGTGGGTATGTGCGAAAATTGCATTACGGTGATTTATCTATGCGTGCACCGTGTAGTTTTGTTGCCGTTGAAGATCTTTTCGTAGAGAAACGTTCGTAAAGACTAAAATGCTGTTCAAAGAGGAAATTTTTGTTTCGCTACTGCGTGGAAGATTCTCTTGAAACGAAGGTTTCTACGATGGGCAGAAGAATATTTTTCAGAAGAAAAATTACCGTGTAGAGTAAAAGATTTTATCTTGTTAAAAGAAGATGCGGTTTAAGTAACAAGCGTTTGCTAACGTCATTTTTTCATTTCCTCCACAAGTTCTATCAGATCGGAAGAAGAGATGATGAATGAATAAGTAGATTAAAAAGTGTAAAGTAACGAGTAAGTAGGTTAATGAAAGATGGATTATCTTCCATCGTTATAAAATGTTGTTCCTTTCCGAACATCGCCAGATGTAATGTGTGCTTCTATTGCATTTATCTTCGCGAATTCTCTTTCTCCTTCTATGTATAATAACCTTTTGGCATCGACGAATGCTCGAGTAACACGGTTTGCAAGTTCGTAAATATTTAAATTTTCTAGCTCATTTTCTGGTGCCACAAATCCTGAAAATTCTACTGTGCAATTCTTATCAATCTGTAACCTATAATTTACAGAAAAATCACGAGAAGACAATTGTTGAGAATTGTGGATCTTAGTCGCCGAAATAAATGTATAGCAACACTCACATTACACATAGAAATGATATTAAAATAGTCTCAGATTTATTTAATATGCGATTTACAAGATATTCGTAGATACACATTGCACGTGTTTCAGCACTTCTCTTGTTTCACCACCTTTCTTACCGCCATGCGTACGGAACAGTTGCATTCTTCCGTTTTACGAGACGCTGCTCACCCACTTACTCCCACACACACTCATACTCATATACGTGTGTCACTACTACGCGGCTAATCCAGTGTGGCACACAAAATTACATATATCTCAATAATAATTTAAAGTAATTAGTGTTACGCCTTTCCTATGGCTTTCCATAGGCCGTTATTCCTAACCGTCGCTCGTGGCATCGCAGTATCGCGAGCGAACCGTCTCAAGCAGCCCGACAAATATACAATGTAGCGGCCAACATCAAACAGAGCGAGTTCTAGAAACGTCGATTCGTTTCGTTATTTTAAACACACTCATAAGGTGACACGCGTGATCATGGCGTGATCAGTGGCGTGACCCGAGCATGGCGGGGATCGCCTCCCATGAAACACAAAGGGCCCATCGAAGGGCAATCAGTATCGATTGAGGATCCAAACGAAATGCGCTAAAAATCTCCAACGAAACACAAGTCGTCCAATCTATCAAATACAAGACACATTGTAAAGTCGAGTCGAATCATTATATCAAACTAACTGCATCATCTTTAAAATAATTTGTGGCGCTTCATTATACTGTTTTTTATATATATACTGTCAAATATATCATATTTGTTAACCCTGTTAATTCAGTGTTAATCTCAATTAACCACCTCTGTCATCTTAATCGATACAGAGGAACGAATAATTCGCGGCGTCGATTTTCTGAATCGTAGCGAGAATTTACGCCTCCCGCTGACGCGCTTTCCTCGCGGTCGCGTCTCTCCGCGAACGGTCGTAACAATTAGAAAATATGCCATTTTTCAATTGTACGCTAAAATTCCAAAATTTATACAATGACATTAATCCACGGAGAAAAAGGAATTCTTAACGCACGTTCCAACTCGTTCGAAGGTCCCAAAGCAGGACAACTTTCTTGAAAACCCACGAAAATCAAGAAAATATGTACGAACGAGGCAAATTGTCGCTAGAGAAGGTGTAGTATCATCCTCTTTCAGAAATGTATCACTAGTCGTTCCATCCATGGGCTGCCGTCGATTCGATTCTAATCGTGTTCCGCCGCTCGAACGAGCGTCTGAACGAAAGATCGACGCGCTTCTTTACGACTCCGTGGTTTACGAGCTCGGTCAATTCCAGCGTATTCACCTCACGAACCAACCGCACGTCATCGAATGATCGTGGGCAAGTGTTAACGAGACTAGAAGTCGATTTTACGACCGCCTGCAAAGGAGAACGAACCGGTTCTTTCGCGCGCTGAAAAGTTAGCAGCGCCAGATGGTCGAAGTTGATTGAATAAACTAAGAGAAATCAGGGGATGGAAATGGATTCTGCGTGATTGATCGTAAAGCGATTGGACGATTCCAAGTGAATTTTCAATGAAATAAAGTTTATCGGCGATACTATTGATTTATAATCGAGACTGCCAAGTATTATAATCGAGGACTAACGAAATACAAGTAGTAACGTAGAATAATATGCCGTGATATGAAAGTTTTCTACATTTAAATTTTGTTCGATACAAGTTCGCAGTCATCGGCTCTCACGTAAAACGTCTTCAAAACTGTCATAAACTTTATTGCTTCTTCCTTTATAGCAATATTCTATTCTTAGTATAGAGTGTGAAATAAAAGTAAGAACGAAAGCAAGATATAAGATAGGAAAATAAAAAGTTGCGTCAGACGTTTCAGAAAAGGAGAGTGGAATATAAATCAAAGATTAAGAAAGCAAAGAAGTAATATGGAGATAAAAATGAATTTGGCCGCGAAATTAATTTTTCGAGGATAAATTGAAACTCTTTAAGAGAGACGCGGGAGTTCACTTCCTTTTTCTTGTAGTACGAGCAAAAAATGTTTAATGAAAATGTTTTCCATCTCTGCCCCTACGGGTTTTCCTTTTCCTTGGTTCGCGCTGGTTTTATTAAAATATTACGTGCGAAGCATTTTCTTGAACGTAGAAATTAAACGGTCTCGGCATCGTTAGCCACCGAATATTTAAACAGACGCGTATGAAAAACGAAACAGGTTATTAGGAAGCAAAGACACTAACAGAACATTCGTTCCTGGAAATTAGGATGATCCAATCTGGTTCGATAACAGAGAAAAAAGAGAAGCTCGCTCGAGAAAATAGAAACTGGGATATTAAGATCCCCGACACACCTTAAAATCATCCACCATTCTTAAATAGCCTCTCCCATAACACAAACGCTTTACTTCCATCTTCGCGCGCAACTCAAAGAAGCGAAAACGAAGAAAAAGAAGAAACCGACTCGCCTACCCGCGTATAACGACTTTTCTTAAACGAACTAAGCGAACGAAATTATGAAATTCATTAAACTACCCAAACAATGTCTACGACCTATAAAAACTTTTAAATTAACTATAACGCGATAAAGTGGAGTTTCTAAAGGAATTCGATATGCAGTATGTCTTGTCGGTGTCTGTCGACGACTGCTAGAAATATATATAGCTATGAATATTCTTAGAATAGAAAAAAATAGAGAAAATATATTTGCTAATACGATTATTGTAAAAAAGGAGTCCCCGTATCGTTATAGGAAGATACATTGTTTTGCCGTAATGAGAGAAAATGACCCAATCAAAGAGGAAGAAAAAACGATACAGGGCCGATAATACGGATCACGACGTCCAGAGCAGACAGGGTGGTAAAAAATATACTTCGAGATGTAACGAGATTGTAGGAAGTAGCTTGTTGCTCGACGTAATAACTCGCATCGGCCGTGTCAACCGGCGAGCGTCCAAATAGCTGCCAGTACGGTGACTGGTTCGTTAAAAAAATAGAGAACGATTTTCTATCGCTAAATGGGGTCTATCAGACGTCGATTACTCGCGAGTTAACGTGTACCAAATTGCTAGCGAAGACATTGCTAGAATAATAGACGAGCGAGCGTGTAAGAAAAGATTTCGTTTCAAACATTTCACTCAATACACAGTTTCCGGACATACAGAAATGATTTACGTTCACGGCGAAAACTCGATCGAAAGATTTTCTTCGAGCAATTAAGAACTAATTAAACAGCCTTCAGATTATGTTGTTTGCTCGCAGCTTTCCAAACGCGACGTTCGTCAGTATTACTTTGAGCGAAACGTTTTTTCCTATTGGGATAGTCAAAAGTTAATTAAACGTTCACGAATATCTTTCTCCTTTACCTAATAGAAAGCTAATCAAGAAGTTGTAATATTTTTTTCGCCCTTTTTCCTCTCGGTATCTTCGAGTTAATTGAAGATATTTTAATATCACTCTCCTCGAATCTCAACTCAAACGTTTCCAATTTGATTTCGCCTTCAGCTTTTCTTTTTCTCTTGCAAGATTTTTTATTTTATTCCTAGCATAGCAATTGTATCAGAGCCAACCCGATTTCTTAACGTGATTCGATAGAATTATTTAGTACGAAATTCTGCTGAATTAGTTGGACGTTAAAGTAATTCTTCTTCGCGAAACACGATCGTCGAGTATTGATCGGTTCGGTTTCCAACCGATTCCTATAAAGATTCTAAAGTATTACAAGAAATTACAAGAATAGGAGGTTTCCATCGCAGACCCGAACGTATATTTTCGTACGAAGCAATTATCTGGTTTATCAGCGTCGGAGGATCATCGAACTCAGCTACGATAATTTCCTATCCATTGGTTGCACTGTTTTTTAATCACACAGCTCATTGGACAGATAAAGCAACCTTCGACAAAGAAGAGCAGTATCGAAGGCTGTAGAGGAACAGAAGGATATGGAAAAAGAAAGATGAGGAACATAATCGCCCATTAAGTTTGACCGCTGTATACCTGAAATTTCGACTTGGTGTGTTGGAAATTCGTGATCGTATCGAAATAAATCAAAATGAAATAGACGAACAACGAACAATTTCCTGAAACGAAGTTTGTTTATTCAAGATTTTACAATCGAACGTCCCACGCGATTCTAAACGTAAAAGCATTTTATAATAGAAAATTATCTCGAGCGCGAAAGGAGACTCTTCTAAAATTTTCTCCGTTTGATGAGACAGAAATTAGTTATTTCTAAAGAATTTTCTAACAGGTATAAAGCTCTATTATCGCAAACAATGTGATTCGTGTGTACTCGATTTCCAATATCGTTTACAATTTCAATTCCAGAAAATCTTTATGGTTGCTGTTATATTATCCTTAAATCTCCTTTATCCTTTAGTACTAGACTGCCCATTCTCCTCTGTACTTTTTACCCACCAAGCTTTCCTGCGCTTCGCTTTCCTTGGCCGCGGCGATTCTACGTGGAAACTTTATTAGTCCTCTTCCCTTAAACACGAACCGGCGATAAAGGCCGCCTGTGAGCGAAATATCCTGGTGTTTCATAAAGCTGGCATCGTACCGGTTTGTCCAGGTAGGCGGGTCACTGTTTCCGTAATGAACGAGCACAGGCACCGGTCGGTATGCCTGAAGAAAAACGAAATACAGAAGGGAAACGCGAACGAATCCCTGGACGATCGATATTCGATTAATTGGATTTGGCTAGGCGCACTGACGATTTCTCTTTCGTTTTTTTATTTTTTTTTTTTTTTACCTCTTCGTTTTTCCCCTCTGTTTTTTAATTCGCCCTTTTTCATGGCGTTTTTCTACTGTTACTCGTCGACGTACGATTGCATCGCGCAGAGCTACGTTTCACTCTCGGTTTTTGATCCTCGGGCGCGCAGATAATATGCCGAAGCGAGCGAATGATTGCTACGGAGGATGTTCGAGCACAGACAGGGGGATTTGTTTTTCGGAGGATTCGATCGCGAGAATCGAATTGGATGGAGATGGCGTTCTGATTTCCTGTGGATTCTTCCGAGAGGAGTGGTTTTTCTGTGTTTTCGGATTAGAGGCTCGAGACGCGACAGCGAATGATCGCGCTATCCGAGTCTCGGTGAATATTTGTCAGGGCAATGGGACAAGAGCGTCGAGTTGTACTACTTTCCTTAGTCAGACTCTCCGATTTCGCTTATTTGGTGTCGCGAATCCGTCGATTTTCCACGAGAAACTAACAAAGATTAATTTACCTATTAGTCTGTCACGATAGTTTTCAGAAACTTCTTCGGAACTTTTCTACGAACGTTTTCCGTGAAACTTCGTGCAAATCAAAGTTCGAAACTTCGGTAGAAAGAAACGAAAATAGAAAAGGAAAGAAGAAGAAGAGCAATAAAAGGGAAATATTTATCCGTAAGAAGAAATATTAAAACTACACTCTACAAAGATTATTCTCCATATGCTGTGAAATTATAGCGCATCGATCGACGAAAGTGGCAGCCTTCCATCGTAATGGAACGCGACAGAGCGTGCTAGATAGAAATCATCTTCGTAACGATTCGATCGGGTTTCGACCTGTGTATAATGTTACGCGATTCACGCACGATCGCGTCGTAATTTTGCCAGTAATAACGTTGATAGTAATGCTTGTTTGTATGTAAACGATTCCCGGCCGGTGGAATAATTATTAACAGACAGTATTCAGATCCATGTATTTTAAATAGTTATATAATTCGAATTGGTTTCGGCCATCCTACAGCGACCAGCGATGAACTACCACCACACGTAATTCGAATCCTGCGCGATTCTTTCTGACAAAGTGGATGGCTAGTGTGAAATAACGATTGTGAGGTGGTTTATTGAACGTGTTAGTTGATTTATTAAAGAGACGAATGATAAAACGATAATAGTCAATTATAATAAAATCACTTTAAGTACAAGTACAGAGTAGTCGTCGCTCACTCAATGCTACTATTTCATTCTCTAACTGTTCAATTATTCGACTCGCTGAACTATTCGACTATATGTTCGTCTTAGAGAGCACGTTCGTCTATTTGTAGCGACAGGCGTTATTATAAAAAGCTCAAGTGTAACTCCGGTTGACGATTACAAATAACGGTGATAATATTTTGTCCTGAGTTCGCTTACCTTTGAACCTAGCAAACCAAAGCAACGTTGCTATTCCAAGGCACAATAATATAAATCTCTCCCGATTCAAATTTAAGAATCTTTTTAAGAATCTACGTCTTTAAAGAATTTGTCGAAAGTTGTAGGTAAAAATGGTATGAAAGATACGTAGGATCTACTTTAGTTTCTGATAAAATAGACAAACTATATACATGTCGGGTTAGCGTTATGATTAGGGTTGGGGTTAAGGGCGTGAAACGAGTCTTCGTTATGCAATAGAGAAGATATTGATTAGTGCAAATATGATTGTTACAGATATCGACAAGTAACCGTGGTAATTAGATACTCGAGATGCGAGTGACAATGATCCTAGGTTCGATAACGAATCCGCGGTCAACGGGATAACAAAATGCGCTTTCTTCCAAAGCCCAAGTTGTACTCAACTTGTTTCTCTACGGTACAAGTATTACTGAACTAACTCTTTGTTAAAACATAGAATATTCACCGAGCGTAAAGACGCTATGTAACTCGCTAATGCGACCTCACGAGAGAATGACTTTCCGTCACGAAGGAAAACTACATGCTCCAGAGGAAAACTATAATGGGGTGTGTCTAAGGACACAAGATCATCGGATTCGTGGAGATATGCCTTCGTTCGGAAAGTGAGGGAAATTGACGTTGCTGTTAATTGATCAATTTCCATGTTGGTGGTTAGAGAAGGATGCTAGCCGCCCTTGAGGGAAAGTTGCTAGCGGGAAGCGTCGTTCGTAAAAAATAGATTTCCCTTATCTTCCCGTAGTTGGGATAAAGACCGTTTGTCTGTTTGAAGGACTTTAGTTAACTAAATCTTAGGATTTATAACGGGTCCTCAGGCTAGCTGAACATGTACTGTGCAGATGCATCGACATCTGGTAATCATCTTACCCGGAGAATAGGATCTGCGTGTGGCGAGCCACGGGACAGAGACCGTTGGGATGTTTACTGTCGAGTGTCGCTACAACTATTTCTTTAAGGAGAGCTATACTATTACTTCATATCTTTGTTAGACAAACGTTCATCCCTTGACCGCGGCTACATTGGCGACTGATTGTCGCCTCGAGCCCAAGCTCATTGTTACAAATCTCGAATAAATACAATCGGATTGAATGGCAATTGATTAATTACGGCTATGGTAGAATCTAGATTACAATATTACGGGATTTTCCCAAAGTTCCAAAGGAAGGCTCCGGTGTTCTTTCATCTCCGACATACATATATTCTTTCGACCGTTAGTAGGGAGGTAACCAAAGAAGTAATTAACTAGGAGACTTTGTTCGGCTGACAGTAGATTCGGTTTGCATGTAGTCAGACATTAAACAGAGATCGAAGTACAAGTAATGTCTAGGACAAACTCTTGTTTATATCGTTTCTTCTAGTGGTTCCTTGAACAATGCTTAATTCAAATAGAAGAATATTTATCAGACACAGAATCAATGAACGACAAAGCAATGGTCGAGCGAAAAGTAAATCGTGCAAAATGCACGATATCAAATTAACTTGTTGCAATATTTTTATTGTTTTTAAAATCATTTTTAAATATTCTATGGCAACGCTGATTGAAAAAAAAAGACCGCAACGCGAAAGATTCATGAGAATATAACAACATAATACACGTGCGGGTAAACGAGAAGAATTTCGAGAAATTCCATTTAAATCTTTTATCGTCGAACGTTTCCACAACGAATCATAACTAGGATTCTGTATCTAGCACAAACAGAACATGTAAACAAAAAAATCCAGAACAAAAACAAACAAGTGGAGAATATATACGAACAAGCAAATCAAACATGTTTATGTACGAACTGTAAATATAAAGAAATCTTTTTAGTTTTATTGGGTAACATATTTGCAACTTTAATCCCACCACAATATACATCTATCGAAACCACGTACATAGTAGAAACGTTATCGAATATTTATTTGAAAAAGCGATTAAATTTCTCTGTAAGAAGAAAAGTTAGTAAAGAATAGTAGTTTTCCAAAATAAAAATTTCATTTGAATTATGTCGAGTATATAAATAGAGAAGGTATTTACCGCCAAACTTCTGTATCAGATACAGTAGAAAGATAGAAATAAAACTTTTCATAAATCGATCGGATCAATTTATATTTATATTTACGTACATCCGTCATTGTACATATTTTAATATAAGAGATACGGAAACTTCAATCCGTACATATCGATGGATAAAATACGTACACGTCACAGACGATCAATTAGAATTATTAAGTGAGCAATAAAATTAAAAGAAGAAAGAAAGACACAAATTTCGATATAGAATAGAAAAAAATTGTATCACGCAAAATTATTTAAAACGCAAATCTCAAGACTAAAAAGAAGCAAAATGTATTATTTAAAGAGATTTCAATCGGCAATTCTAGAGATTGTCTCCGTTATTGCTACGTTATCCAAAACAAGAGCGGCTAATTCGCTTGCTTGCGAACTGGCACGTTGCTCCGCTGCTGGCTGTTACTTTTCTTCTTGTTCCTTGAAAATTTAATCGTCGCGACCGCACCGCCTCTAATGCGATTCTCTTCGCCCACATTGCCTCACACCCGGCGTTGCAAAATCTTCCCAAGACAAACTACGACGTAAAAACGGTCCGACAACAACACGGTTTCGTGCCAGATCACTTTTTGTGCTAGACCAGAGACAGTTTCCTCTAGGTCTGTACGAATCTAGGATATTGAAATATCGAGAAACCGTCGTTTCATCGCAACAGAAATAGTAAATATGTAAATATTTAAATTAATAAAGCAATATAGGCAGTAGAAAAATATTTACAATGAAAAATGGTGTACGAATAAATATAATATATTTTATATTATATGTTATATTGTATACATATGTTATGAAAATACCTATATATGAACAACTCTATCTTCTCTCATTCCACATTTACGGAATAGATCGATGTTTTCAACACCTTGCAGGATATAACATATTCGATATGGTTAAATAAATATTTTTATTAATATGAATATTTATACAAATTTGTGGGTTATTAAATTCTAATAGTATATTAATTATGTATTTCGAATCGGACAGTGTCATGGAATGTTTTCAAAGCATGGGAAGTACGAACAAAATTCAACGAAACTTAAACAAAAATAGTATGCATAAATAACAACTATTATTTGCATTGCAAACGTTCTGAAAAAGGAAGAGCGAACAATGCCACTTTTGTCAAAATTTAACGGTGAAACGAGTACTTCATAAAAATGCAGCGACGAGTGAACAAGTACTAAATTAAAATGTAGAAAAGCAAGGAATGTTTCGACCGAACAATGGCAACAGAGTTTCAATAATCCAGACGTTTCCCTTTTTCCTTTAAACTTCCAAGGTTCCTCGTAAATTGAAGAAATATTGTGAACCCTTCCGCGCACAATGTAACCAGCCCAGCGTGCTGTAATTCGTATTCTTGAAACTTTCGATAATTTCATCGCAGAATGGAAAGAGAGACGAGGACAGAAGAGAGGAGAGACAGAGTGACGTTTAAAAATTACACTATTCGGCCGACGAAAAGATTGAATCCATAACACAGTAAAAATTCACCAAGATCCTCTACCGATTTCGAAAGAAGCGGTTATTGGCTGAGCACTTTAAACGGAACATTCGAACGTTTTAACAAGTCCAAGAGGGCAAGACATTTTATTTCGCCTCCGATTGACCCGTGGCTCCTAATTGGTCCTTCCTACCTAGCCCTGCTCCATTGTTTTAACTGGTACAACTGTTCAATTTACCGCGGTTTCGCCAATGAAGAATAAAATAAAAGAGGAGGAAAAAAGAAGAGGAAAGAAAATGACCTTATACCGAGGACAGAAGTGGGTGCGCCCTTTCGCAAATAATTTAGGATTAAGGCTTAAAAGTACGGAGCAAAGTTTACGGAAACAGGTTTCTGGCCGAGAGGACTTGGCAAAGGAACCGCGCCGGAAGTGGCAGACTCTACATTTTCACCGGAAATAACGAGCTGGACTACCTACGTGCCTCGACCACTTACTTCTTTGTCTTCTCTCTCCTTCTCCCTGGTGGGATATCTTTTTTCTTTTTTTTTTTTTTTAGATCCTTTTTATTCGACTGTAATTAAGAAAGAGGACAGTGGAGAGGGTCGCGTGTGTGAAATCGTTTCGGTGAGCTTCTAATTGGAGAGGAAAACCTCTGGTTTCGGACGAGGATGGCCGGTAACACGCTGACCTCCGATGGAACCGCGACAGAGTTTGATTAATACCACACGCTGCCGGAAGTCTGTGGCAAATGGATTTTCGATATTGCCGCGCGCTGCCAGTCCAAGGAATCTTTGAATTAATTCTTCCCTTGACACTCGACTATTTCGTGCTCAACCGACAAAATAATTATTGACGAAATAATATATCCATCAGTTTACTTACGTTTTTCAATATCGACGTATTACGCAGCTTTTTAATTAAAAGAGCTACAGTGCTCTCTGTATTTGGTCTCATCTCATATGAGAAATTTGATATACATAAAACCTTTATTTTCGATTTTTAAATCAACACGAGAGCATTTCGACGATATACCGAACGCATGAAAATGATACGAATATGTTGCATTTTTCGAATGAGCTCTCCATCGATAGCTTTATTTATCGTATAATTTAAACGGTGCCCAGTGAGCAAAGCTGTTCAAACAATACGTCGATATTTCGTATCTTTTCGATATTCGGTAACCAAATATTATGGATTCGCGAATGTCTAGAGGAAACAAAAAAACAGAAAAACGGGAAAGGTACAGAATGGGAATTCCAGTGTTTTTTTAAGCTTCGTAATTCGATCAACGTTTTTCAGATGTTTAAAGAAGAACGGGATAAAAAATGGAATGTCTCTGTGATGGTATCTTAAACTTATATTCGCTAGGTACAAATCTGACGCATACAGAGAATACAGGTATTAAATGCCGAGACATTTCAGACATGCTTACCCCCGGGAAATCTAGCTTGCAATCTTGCGCTCCAACTGTAGCCAGATTATCGGAAATCTGACGTTCACGCGGGTTTACGATGTGCCAATCCCTATTGAATACCGTGAAACGCTTCAAGGTTCATAACAAGGGAACGCCGCGAACGATCCGGCTGCGATTTAGATGAAACTTTGTAAATAAGAGGAACAGGCAAAAATAAAAGATACGTATTTTTCCTTATCTACGGTAACTTAAGTTTAAACGATGAAATCACCCTGAAAAGTTCAACCCTTTAAGAGCTTACTCGGGAAGCTAGCAGTTAGAGATAAAAAAAGTTTCTGTTGGCAAAAATTAAATATTTTCTAAGACGGTGGAGGGAAACGCTAGAATTAACGAAGAATTTTCGAAAACCTTCACGTTGATTCGAAAAGATACACAGAAAAAAAAAAGAAAGGAATAGTATTTCTAACACTCTCTCGTAACAAGAATATCGTATCTACTTCTGGAATTATTAATATTCATTCACATTAATGTATATATCTCTATGTTCAAGTAAAAAGTGGAAACAAAAAGGAAACTACCCAGGATCGTCCTCAATTTCTTTAATTACCAATTTTCATTTGCCGTTTTTAATAATATTATGCTAAAATAAAAGAGCCACATGGAAAAAGAAACGAAAAGACAGATACATTACAGGAAAGCACCTACCAATTTCCCTAATTACCAGTTTTCATCCGCTTCTTTATATCCAGAATCATAATCTCAAAAAATGAAAGAATAAAATCTAAAAGGACCAGATGAAAAGAGGAAAAATAGTTTCTCGAATTATTAAGCTTCGTTCTTCTCTGTTAACCTACTTCTTCGATAAAATAAGAAACGGAGAAAAAAGGGACAACGTGTGATTCGTTAAGAAAAATCTTTTTCGCGTTAATCTCTTACCTTTCTCTTGAATTTACAGGTAGCAGCAACTCCGCGAGCCCAAGCACGACCTGGACTACGGCGACGACGATGATTCTCACCCTGCCAGCGATCATGTATCTGATGTTCTCCTCGACGACGATAACCATGACGCCTTACACCTCGTCGACGTCAACTTCTACCAGCAGGTAGCTCGTACGCGCCCGCAAGTACACCACTGCCACTGTTTGACCCGATTAAGAAACAAAAGAAAGAGGAAAATAAGAAAACAAAAAAACATCGTCCATGTAAAACCTAGTAGTCTAGGGCTTCCAGTTATGTATGTTACTATGTATGGAGTAGATAGCTTGAATAACAATTGATTTTTATTCACGAGTGGGCCTGTGTGTTAAGCGGGAGGTCGGGGCGACGTAGAGAAGAATATCGAGCAAAAATATCGACGAGGAAAATACTCGCCCAGGTATAGTTTCTTTTCCTGGCCAGCACGCGTCTGTCCTATTTCCAGCTCATCTCTAAATAAATCGAGATTGTGACGCAGACGATTTTCAATTTTGTTGACTCGTGGCCATTTATTCATCGATTTTTCTCGAATTATACAATGTAAAAAAGAAAAAAAGAAGAAGTAATTAGTGGTGGAAGGAGAAGAAGAAGAATACGCGGTGGCACGTGGATGAATTTGATAAAAACAACATGGATCTGAGAAGACGTGGTGAAGTTTTGTTGTAACCTCCTGTATATGATACACGCCCCTGAGACACGCGTAAAAAGACGATAGTACTTTTCAAATCGATCGTTTTTATTCCGGCTTCTTCGTTGATTTTCTACGGTATTTGTCGTTGATCCATATATATTTGTTCATTTATTTATTTATTTCTCATGGTGAAAGATCGTTTCGATCGGGTTGTACGCGTCATTCGTTTAGCAACCCCAGTGTTCACCGGGAGTGTCGAGGATATATAGATATATACATACAGGGGTAAATTAATATTAAATGAGTACGAATAACGTTAGCGCAGCGACGAACGGCGTTCTGCTCAATATCCGCTCCTTTTAAGATGTCTAACGAGGAACGCGACACCATAGGTACCGATTTGTAATCTGTACAAATTGTAATAAATTACCATACGAAGTACGATTCGATCACCGGTGTATTTCGTTTCTTCTCGTCCTTTCCTCTCTGTAAAAATGTAGCTGGAAATTGAGAATTGTGGAACGAGAGATCGAGGTAAGTGTATACATTTCTCTAGTAAAAAATTTACAGTACAATGAAACGTTATCGTTAGCAAGACATTGATTACGTATTTTCAAGCTACAAATACATGGTTTATATTCTCGTAGAATAATCGACACGATACTTATAGCATTGTAATAACACAGAAATAGTATCGTGTTCTGTATATCGTGTTGTTTGTTATTATGTTCTGAATATTAGCGTAACTGTATATAGCGTTGTAAGGAGGAAAGTAAATAATATTTACATATTTTTAATTAATATTTCCAAATCATCCGTAAATATTCGAGCGTGGAATTTACCTTTAGGCCAGGGAAAGCCTCTCCCTGGAGCCGATCTCCGATCGTCGAGGAAACAGGTAACGAGAGCGTGAAACGAGCAACGAGAACGCCGTTATTAAATTCCTCGAGCCGGCGGCGTGCGAACTAACGATTATCGGTTTATGTAAATACCGCGAACAGGTACGTGCACGCGGCCGCACAGCGAATTAAACGATGAATCCAGTAAATTCGATTTAACGAGCCGATAAACCTCCCCACCCATCCGAAACTCTTTCGACGCAATTACGCTGGGCCAAACAGTCACGTTTCACCGACATAATTCATATTTTGCCGATGTATTTGGACGTCGAGCCTGGCCAACGCGAGTGCACTTCAACGTTTACGACCGGCCATTCCCTTAACAACCGGCCCTTCTTATTGGGCTGATCTTGACTTTAATCGCTTATAAACCCCGATTTCTCTTTTCGGAAATGGAAGAATGAGACTTTCAGCTAGCAGAAATCGATAATAATGCTGTAGAATGGTATATACGTATGTGTAGTAGAGAGTAGCTTACAGAGACATCTAGACAGAGTCCATATAGGAACAACCATATAGTATAGACGTACGTAAATTAGGTTTGTTAGCGACGCGACGATATTCTCAAGGGTTGTCGACGACGATCGATTTGGACCTGCTTTAATTTCGTACAGTTTAACAGAGAGTTGATATAGTTATGTAGAGATGATTCATAATATGAAGTTAAGGATTATTTGGTATAATTAAAGCTATCACAGCTAACAGATATCGTTATCCTATCATAATACTGTCGGTTCTTCGAAAAATCGTATCAATCGTACCTGAACTGATCCACTCTCGATACACGTTCCTCTCGATTCCTCCCCATTCTATGAAAATCGAGCAAAACACAGTTGCCATTGCAACGAGCATTTCCTAATACAATCACGCGGAGGCTAGCAGAATCTGGACGATTTAACGGACTCGCCTAATACAGTGGCGGTCCGAATGCTCGGTAAATATCCGCATTAAAATTCAGTGGATGTTATCGGTGCACGAAAGGGGCGAGCTTAGCAGCGTCCACGTAGAAAGGAACGTGAGTGAGAAACGGCAGTGGTCTAAATCAAGCTTTAGGCGTCCGCGCACGTCAGCTTGCGCACGACCAGAGACCACGTGCTGCAAACACGTGCGAGAGAGCTTTTAATTTCGCCGACAAGCCAGATGGACCGAATGGCTTCTATCTCTCTCTCGCTCTCTCTTTTTTACTGCCGTCTCTACGCTCTTGATTAACGTCGATTCCGCGGTGGTCTTTCCCTGTTACCTTTTCATCTTCTTCCTCTACCTTGTCGACGTCGCTCTTTTTCTTCTCGTATTATGACCTCAAGTCGCCACCAATTTGTCGACGTTGTAAATTCGACCGGTTAAAGCATTCGAAAGAAAGAAGAAATGGGAAACGTTTTCTTTCGGTATGTTAATTCTCCGTAATTTCGGCTGGAGAAGAAGAAGAACGAACTGAAATAATTTTTTTCTTGGTGCTGTAATTTCTGATGCGTGATTCGGAAATTACAGAAAAATTATTTTTCATATTCGAAGATTAGTCTGCTGGGTGGAAATGAATTTTCGCAATGTCACCTCTTTATATCATTCCGTGCAGCCACCTACGTCTTATCTACGCCACCTACGATAATCTGAACAGAGAGTTTATTACGGGTCGACGATGTTTCCTCGATAATTGGCGAATTAATATCTCTTTGGAGGTATTAAGGACGAGCCTAGAACACCTCGAAGCAGGACTTATCGCGGACCACGTTTCCGATCAATTTAAGCAAGCTTTGGAATACGGGAACGGGGCCAAAGTTTATTTCCAACTAGAACTATCAATCATTCTTAGAGCAATGCCTTAGACCAATGCCTAGGAGACTGAAACGGGTCTTGACTCGAGCAAAGTAGCACTAGCATGTAAAACGATATGTAACATTTTTCCATCAAAGACAAAGAAGGTATGAGAAATATCTTGAATTAATTTGGAAGCAAGATAGTCGTATCTTTTAATATGAATTATTTCTTCATTGTTTGGAAGAAAAATTCTTTTGATACTGGATAGACAAAGTAACAGGTTTTATTTTCCTCTTTATGAGACTTTCCTTTTATAAGAAAACTTTATTTTGTGACAAATAAATAGAATATAGAAGTAACGAAATTACTACTTGAAAATCACTAAGGTCTAACAAGGATCTACGATTAGTTTGAAGATAACAAGCATTATCTTTTGATACAAGTTTTCTTCTTCTTATCACGAGAGAAATGCTTTTAATGGAAGGCAAATAGAATATCCGAATAGTAAATTTCATCTTCCCATTTATATGACGACAGGTAATTTTGGAAGAATAGTAATTAAAAAGCAAGGTATTTACGAAAGAACAGTTCGAAGCCGGATCTCCGTTTCGCCTTAACTTCCAAGACGATGTCCAGCAACGATGGTTTTTTACAGAATTTATACAAAAATTTGAATCGGATTCACACCAGAAACCTCTTAAAACGGGTCGAAGGAACGATTTTCGAGATTTCGTCCAATTAACAGCTCGTAACAGGATCGCTAAGAATCAAGACTACCCTCCACGCCTCTATGCGAATATATCTCTAACAAGATTAAAATAAAAAAAAAGAATAAAGGTGATAAATGAATAAAGCTGCAAGTAAGCCACGGCAAAACGAATTCGTTAAGGTTTTAATTGACATCGAGTAGCTTTGTCGTTGGGAATGAGCGAAATAATTGGATGACTGGTCGTTCGAATCGAGGATCGACCAACTGTAACGATGTCCGTTGAAAAACACGGGGAAACGAGGTTCGAAGGGGAACGAGGCGAGTTAAAAAGAAGAAAAATTGTATCGTAGATTGAGAAGGAGTAATGGAAATGGTCGTGGAAGACGAATAAAAGGTAGGAAACAAGGCGTGTTCTTCTTTATCGACGAGTGTTACCAATAGGAAAGTTTCGACGAGAATTAGGAAGCATGGATTATTGGAAGGTAGTGGGTACGGTCTCGATTTACCTGCTCGACCCGAATCCAGCGATGGAGAATTATTTGTATCGGGTTTCGTGCAGCTACAAAGACTTTAACGAGACCAAACGAGCCATAGTTAAATATATTGTATCGAATCTTTACAGCGTTGCAATAAAGCTTTGCTGTCGAAGCTACAATTGCGTGACAGATTTCTCTTTGAATATAAGTTTCTATATATATTATTAGATTGTGGTATAACGAATGTCTCCAGATAAATATAGCCTGTTTTAAAGCGGGAGTTTCTAAACGTAGAATTATCTGTGTCGATACATGTTTCCCGCGATTAGGATACTTTTCGTACAAAATTTTCTCCGAGTTTCATTCCGATATGACGACTGCGCGACTCTGGCTGGGAGTTTTATGTAAAAAAAGAAAAAAACAAAAGTCATCATGCTAAAATCAACAAATTTTCTGCCAATGAAGTCTAAAGATAAAGAATATAGTTTTTTCTTCCGGAAATGTCGGAGGATTCGCGTTAACGCGGCCACGAAGACGTTTAGACGGGGTTGGAAATTTTCCATCGCAACTTGGACGCTGGTGAAAAACTTCGCTCGGAAAGAAAAACGCGAGCAAGAACGTGAAAAGTGAAGGAAGAAGGGAGAGGAAGGGGGGCAAAGTTGCCAAAGTTAGCGACTGATAACTCACGGCCTCCATAAACCGGACGGAGTTACGACAAATATTTGTCTTCTCGCTTTTTTCCCCCCCCCCAACGCGTTCTACGCCACTCCACCCCGCCGACCTCGATGCTTTTCCCGGTTTCGCTTCGATACTTCTCGTTTTCCTTAAGCTTCCGTGGATTCTAGACGTTGAAGAAAAGTAAACCCTCGTCGACAACGAAGGAACCAGCCCGATTCGTACACTCGACAGATTTCTCTTGCCTCTAGAAACGTTTTTCTAAGTCTCGTCCTGCTGTTTGATATTTCATTGTGAGTTATGAGTAGACTGGCAACTTTCATGCGTCCGTACAAGCCCTGCAAGTGTAAAATTGCACAGAGTGCACCTAATACGAAAAAACAGAATAAAGTATCCAAAGTGTAGCGTCTCGTGTTATACTTGGTAGATGGAAACGACTATTTTCCGAGCGTCTACTTTCTTACACATATTTTTGAAAGTATGAATTTCCATTGAACTTTCCGAATGAACGGGTCTCAACGTAATTCGATTGTTTAGACGACGGTGGAGCAATGGTGAACGGGATATAGTTTGTGGATATTCAGAAACGAGGCTATAAATATTGGAAAATAACGGTTTAAGAGGAGGATCGTTTTACGATGAACTTTGGGTTTACGAACTTTAACATTTCTTCGTGAACTATCGTATCGATATTAAAAGAACGTGCTGGAAGAAATGAGACAGAGTAAAGGAAATACATAAATAAAGTTACCGGATTCCTTTGCTATCTTATTTATTTGGTTTATCGTGTAATCCTCGAGAAACTCTATGAATTCTGACGTGCTAAATACAAACGAGAAGTACCAAGAAATAACATGGAAAATGTGTAAAGTGTAGTCAAGAAGCGTGGTTCGGTTTCCCCGCGCTTGAACCGGCTGTGAATACGCTTTTGCGGTAGAGCCGAGCTGCGAATTTCAAAGTTTTAGCTTTCAACCGAGTTTAGCTAGTGCCTGAGAGTTAAAGAAGGAAAAGCAGCCGACGAATCGAAGGCTCGGATGCAGAATTCGAGTTAAACTGTTCCAGCAGGAAGTCTAGAATTCCTACGTTAACGCGCGAGTCGTCAAAATTTCGCGCAAATTCAATTCAACAGTTTCTTCCGAAATTTGAAATATTCCCTAAAAATTACGACGAATAAATAAACAAAAATAGAGAAAATCAAGGATCATAATAAGACATCAATCGGTAAAACACAAGACTTGGTGAGGTTGATTGATAGAAGAACGAGTGGATGAATTTGAGTAGAAAAATATATTGAAATAAGTATAGATATAAGTATAAGTATAAGTATAGTGTACTCTAAGCCAGAACTCTTACAGTGTTACAATACAATAGGAAGAATCTATGATAGGGAGCACGTTGATATATTTATAGCAAAGGACATTAGCAAAAAGTTAACCTTGTAGCTGTAGCTGAAGGCTACAAGAAACAGCAATAGAAATCTACTTATAACTGTTTTGTTTCTGGACCCTGTAATCCAAAATAAAATTTATATTCAAGGGTACAATAAGATGGACCTCTCGTTGTTTCGAATTTTCTTTTTCACTAAGTTCTATTCTCTTCGTAACAGCGGTCTGCAGGTCACGGATATACAAAAGAAAAGGTGTAGAGTTTTTCTTCAAGTAATTACTTCAACAAGATTAAGTCGTCTTGTACAGATTTCGCACAGACAAGAAATCAATAATTCGCCGAAAGAATTCACTTTCCTTTGTTCTTCTTCTTCTTTACTCCAATAGCTTCCCTCCGAAAATGCGGGCTAATTCCTCGCAGGAATCGCTTCTACACGTTAAAAGAATCAACGACTGTTGAAGAATGCAAACGCGTACGACTCTCAATCGGGGATAAGCTTCGATAAAAAAAAAGACGTAGTCGTTAATGCCTTCGAATCCACGAATCTACATTTTCGTTTGCCTGATCGCTTCCACCGCCTTCTATGTACGCTCTTCCCCTCTCGAATTAATCCGTTTTTCAACCATTCTCTTTCCTCGACCAAGGAAATTAACGCAAAAAAAAAACGAAGAGGATAAAAAAGAACTGGAGAGAAACGTGAGGAAAAAATAGCGGACTAAGCAGGAAATTGTTCCAATTAGGCGAAAGTTTTCATCCTCCGAACAGGATTCAAAATCCATTAATTAATTACACGAAGGCGTGTGCATACACGCGCGCGCCCGTGTGTGTTTGTGTGTGTGTGTGTGTGTTGGCGGAAAAATGCGATGCGAGAATTTCGAGACGGGTCCTTCGTTCGCACTTTTAATTAAACATCGCAACAGAGCGGGCTGTAATTAATTGGCGTGAGTCCACGCCGCGGCCGCCTCGATTTTTCCGTGGAGCAATTTTTCAAAAAGGAGCCATCCTGAAAAAAGAACCACTGCGAGAAAGAAAATTGATCGCAGCTCGCGCGGTTCGTAGCCATGAATTGCATAGTTTATTTCGTTGGATTTTTATGGGACGATAGGACTGGGAATTTCCAACTTGTATACTTTTACAAATACGTGTAAAACGTTTCGCGAGGAAACACAATTATGAGATGGTATTGCCAAGCGTACAATTCCGCGCCATTGCTAATAATTAGTTTTTCTAGCGCTCGAGAGTAGGCAGGTATATTATTTTCTAATAAAAATAAAATTTAATATCGCTCCAATACGATGATAATTATGAAAATTGATATTGCCTTGTAATAGAAAAATGAAAATTGCATTTATAACAAAAATGTAATAAATTGTCGTACGATATATACGCATTATTCCTAGTTCAATTTCAATTAATTTTACTTGTGTATGCTCGTGCAGTAAAATTATCGAGTCGAATAAACAATTCGTATCTATGAATCTTCAAGCTCACGATACGTTTCTTTCAGAATATAGCGCGAGTTTCATCGTTGACGAATTTCCATTCGGTAGAATCTTAATTCCATAATTTTAATTAATCCAATTTTAAACGACTAACCTCTTACTTTATCGAAGCAGCAAAGTTGGTTAAAACACAAAGTAAAGTTCGAACAGTTAAAACCTTAATCCCACTAATCCTCGAACTTTCATCCCTCCGCAAAATGGAGAACAAGTCTCGCTTCAGGATCCTCTCTTAACGTTTCGATATCAAGTGGAGATCTGTTTTACGTACTATATTACAAATTATAACGTACTTCGACGTTTTTAAGTTTTGCGTAACATTACAAAAACTCGTAATCTAGTAACAACAATCCTAAGATAGTTGTATGGAGAATAAGTAAATAAATTCGAAAATAAATTCTCTTTTCCACACGCAAACACGATTCCCCGAAATTTCGACGACGGATAAAAGTTATGCGGTGAAATAAAATAAAAAAACCACGTGGAAATGGTTCTCGGGTGACATAAATAATATCGACAATGAAAAGATTCGATTAAAGGAAATTTGATAATGGAGAACGACGATGAACGTTCGTTGACGCGCGAACTGACCATGATAAACACTCGAGAGCTCGCTTTCGGTACGTGGACGATGAACTATTTAGGAGAAAAAACGAAGGAAAGAAAAACATGGAAACGACGAGTGTAACGGGTTGGTTCGCGTAATTTATTATAAACCGCATCGAAGCGCGAAAGTGCGAGATTCGGTTCGGAATCGGTGTGTTAGTTTCGTGCGACGCCGCAGTAAATTGTGCAGCTGTTTGCTGGCTGGTCCCGAAATGTTTCTCGCGATTGTAAATGATCGCCGTGGATCCTGCTGCTTCTGGTTGCAGCGAGCATAGTCCGGGAAATAACCAATCCCATGGAGAAACATAATTTTCGTCCTTCAAAATATTGTTTCGCGATATACGGATGTAAATTGGTAATTTTGTAAAAACATTTGCGATATTTAAGTTCCAACTAGAACGTGTTCGTGAATTTATGATATTTATGCATTTATGGAAAATTTCAAGATGCAAAAGTTTGCGGAATGCGCACAACGTTCAGAAATATAGAAAATATGCAAAGTAAGCCACGCATCGCGATATTTATTACACGAAGGGAATTTCTATTTTTTGTTGTGAATTTGCATTAACATCCGCGATTTAGTTAGTTGTAGCCGAGTCGTGTGGCTCCTTTTCAAAGAAGAATTAAAAATCTATATCTCGCTTCGACTTCTAACTCTTTGGATCGAAAAAGCTTGCTATAAAATTTTCAACGACTATTTCTGATACGTATCAAGCTGTAAACCGATCCACTTTAGGCGACAGCAGAAAAATTGCACGACTTTAAACATCTCATCCTCCGAAACCGGACCGTTCGATGTCAGTTTACACGTGTTATCGTTAAACTTGCAAAAAGATAAAAGCGTGCAGAAAAATCGAGTCTCGACTACGCCCAGTCACGATCAGTTTTCCAAATAGACCGCATGCATTAATCATGCACGCTAGCGCAGCTCTACATGCTGCACATTCTATTTGAAGAATTTGCTGCCGTAGGGAATGGACACGGATTGGCTGCATAATTGATTCGTTGTACGTTTTCGTTGTTTCAACGTCGGAGCTAGTGAAAGTATCTTGGAAAATGTTCTTTAGTAATCACGGAATGAACGGAATCGTTAAACGTATTGATCGAAATTGATCTATTAAATTAGCAATCATCAACGAGTTTTGGAATTCTGGAATTGGAATAAAAGAATAAGAGTTTTTAAAAAATACATAAAATAGGCATTTGCGTAATTGTTTAAAAGCGATATACGGATATGTTGTGGATATTTATAGAAATTCATTTTTTTTTTAATTATTGCACGTGCTAAATATTATAATTATGTAATTCCAGGATTAATATCGTAGAAATTCAGAAGGTTAGGTAGGATTGCATACTGGTGGTGGATGGAAAAAAATTTTAAGAGAGAGACGTTTCAACGATGCGAGAAATAACCGGTAGCAATTGTTAATTAGTAAATGTCTATCTTAATTAGCAAGCTGTTCCAGTGTTAATTAGGAAAATTATTTCCCAACCACGCGGACCAGAGCTTCCGGCCGACGTTCACGAACAATCAGAGCCGGCCAGGCGCGGAAAAAACAGTAGTTTGTAACTTTTACCGTATCTACGTCGCGAGGACGTAAAAATTGTCGTCGCAAGTTTCGCCGGCTGGATGACAGAAAACTCGTTTTACCGACCGTTTCGCGGTTGATGGGCTCTCTCGACGTGCGCACTTCGAACTTCCAATTACGCGAATTCGGAATTTTTTTGATTACATTTGAATCTGGAAAATCTTTTTCATACGAACGAAAATTTCAAATTCCTATCCACCGAGCCGTCCAAACCCTAAAAATTGCAAATCTAACTAATTCAACGTCAAATCTTCGTCGCGCGCTCTAAATTCCTAAAATACAAAATCAATCCCATCGTCATCGAGCGTCCGAAATTCACCAACTTTCCAACGAGCTCGTTTCGCTATTCATTTAAAACCTAACCACGATCCAATCTCTGCGGTTTCAAATTTATAAACAGCGCCACCAATTACGACGATTAACCATTTACCCGACCAGGATTACACGAAACGTTAAAACTACCAGGAGAATAAAACTCGTAAAAATCACAATCTTTTCAGGACAATTTCAAACCAACCATGTTCGTACCATCCGGGTCATTCGTCGTTCTCTTTCGTGGTAATCCCATCGGTATAACGAAGTTGCAGGTTCGTATCCATGAGAGATGGTGGAATAATTTTCTGGCAACGAGAACGCTACAATATATCCAGGTGGCGGCGTGTAGGCCCACGGGGATGCGTTGATACGAGAACGATAAATGCTGGTGAAACCGTTCGCGGAATTGCTAGCCGGCTAACAGGACATTTCGGTATTAATGCGACGCTGATTCACAGCTGTGAAACACGTTCTGCGTTCACCGACCACAGCCTTCAATCACGGCTGATTACCTCCACTTCGTCTAACGAAGAATCCCTGATAAACAGATAGCGTTTCGATCAACTTCGCTGGTTTCGTTTTCGGAGTGGCGGACACACGTCTGATTGGGTTATTCGTGGTGGTTTGTTTCGTTCGTGCCAGATTGAGAGAGTCCCCTCGAGTGTCTACCGTTCAGATTTACTTGGTTTCTTTAATTTGATCGTTTATTTGGTTGGGGCCCTCTCATCGAGGTTGACTGATGTCGATCTATTTCTTTGTTAGACTCTTTGCAGTTGAATTTTGCGCATATTAACAATTCCCCGCTCAGATTCTATTCTTTTTCCTCTTTGTTGTTGCGTCCACAAATTTTTGAATCTGTATAAATATTTGTAATAAAAATTCTCGCATCCAATCTATTTAGATCGCTACAGAATAAAAATTCCTATCGCTCCTAATTAACCAATCAGTCGCTTTTTATCTTTCCAGGGAATCAGTCGCAGGAGATTTCGATTTCTCTCCTTGACATGGTTCGTCGAAACCAATTACAGCCGTGCGGAAACAGCGGAGGTTGCTAATAATTTGGAAGCGCCGTGCCATCTCACGGCGGACGCATAATACCTGAACTTAACCAAATGCATAAACTGACCGTTGCTTTCAGCGTCTCTTAACCAACGACAGGTCTCGATACGACCATCCCAATCTACTTGGAGGTCGTGGGCCCGAAAGCTCGTTCGTTTCGATCGAGCCTTGGAGACATTTAACGGCGAGCAGCAAACAAGACGGTGGTCTTACTCAGGTTAACGGTCCTCGTAATAACCGTTATCATTATCATTCCGTGCGGAGGACTATCTGAACAGGCAGTCACGGCCAGTTACGCGACGTGCACCAGGGAGCTTGGTATCGGCAATTAAAATTCATGCGGACGTTGTTAACCTTCGTCCAGCGGCAAGTATAGCGAAAACGTGACACCTACAGCATGGTTCATAATAACGACAGTGAGATGAGCATACGGCAGCCACTTTGTTCTTTGTGCTCTTCCACGAATGTGGTAATATTCTCGAGAGAGGATTAGAGTAGAAGATTAGAAGCGAATTTTTGGTACTCGCGAGTAGAATACCAAGCTTCTTCGAGGATACACTATAGAGGATGCAATAACATTTTGCAGTGTTTGCTGCGAATAACTTTGTCTTCTACCAACGCGTTTCAATCGTTTAATTTCACCGATGCATATACGTGTACCGAAACCGTCGACGAAAATGCGAAGGTTAATTTATGAAAAGCTTACAAACGAGCCGCTCTAAAAGACTACCTGGCGCAATCGCGTAACTAAAATTCGCGATCTTTAAACCGGCTGACGTATTAGTCGTAGACGAACTCTTTCAAAAAGAAGGGAGTAAAAAAGAAAGAAAAAATCTAGTCGGAGAAAAATAGAGGGGAAAAAAGAGAACGCGGTAGCGGAATATAACGGAATTCTAGTTTTCGATACTCCGCCAGGGGCAACATAAATTTGCCGTTGCGCATCGGCTGAGAGTGTGTCGGATGCATATGGTTCCGGCGCGATGCACGCCGCGCCCAATGCATCGAATTTATGGCGAACATATGATATGCTCGATCAACGTTTCATTAGCCCTTAATCGTGGTGATTATAATTCCAATCCAGGATAGAGTACCTAGAACGCTGCACAAAGGGCCTGTGGGTAGAGCTTTGAAAAAGATTCCCCTCGCCGGAGCGAGCAATTTCAATTGAAGTTGTCGCTCTCCTTTTCTTCTCCTCCTTTTTCCATCGGGAATCGCCAACCATTTTCATCGATTAAACGGTACCACCGTTGAACCACAGGATACAAGGAAAAAGAAACAGAAGAAGGAAATATACATATACAGTCGGTCGCAAAAGTATCTGTTCTGAATATTTTTGAAGATTCTCGAGTTTAATACTGTTGATAATTTTGGATCTTAATTGCCGAAATAATGGTAAAGGAACACTGAGTTTACATTTCGAATTTATATTAAAATAGTTATAGATTTATTTGATAAACGATTTCAAGGATATTCGTCGATACACATTTACACGCGTCTCAGCACTTTCTTTGTCTCACCTTCTTCCATACCAAACTGTTAACAGAACAGTTTACATTCCTTTGTTTTCGAGACGCCGCGGGCACACATACTTTCACACACTCATATTCACATACATGTATCACTACTACGCGGTCAATCTAGTCTAGTACACAAAATTATACATATCTCAATAAATACGTTCCTTTTTACCGACACGTACGGCTCGCCTATTCGCTCGTCCAATTCTACCGACGCACAGGATGCGTCCATTCCACGATATTTCCATAATACATCCATTCGGTAATTATCGCCTTCTCTTTCCTTTCGATCGGTTAGTTACACCCGTACGAATATAAAATTGCGTGAATACTCGCGATCTGGAAACGATATTTCATATTTATGGAGCGATGCGAACTTTTGCAACTGACTGTAGATGCAGGTAAATCTGACAAGGTGATCGAACGTAACAACGTATCGCGTCCCGTGATTATAATTGGTAGCTATAACGAGGGCGATCGACTGGCTGGCTGAAGGTAAACATGCCGAAGCACTTTCAAAGATAGCGCGAGATGCAGGGAATTTCAAAGTCTCTTGTTATCACTTTAATTATCTGCGAATCGAGCGAAGCCGAGGATGATCAATGGAGAGGTTAGGCGGGGCAGGTTGAAATACAGGTTGGGTAATTTGGAGATGAGGTAGTTAAGTAAGGCGAGTCTGCTTTGAATTTTCAATGCGATTACAGTTGGAAAGTTACTCAAGGGCTTGGTAGATTCATTTTCTTACGTAATTTCAGATTTAAAATAATGCTATCGACTGTTAAGGCACAAATTGAATTTAATTAAACGGAGTTAGAGGCTGGTTTGGATATGTTGAAATAGAGTTACCTTCTTAAGTTAATTCGAACTTGCGCCAAGCGCTCTTAGAATAGGTTTCTGTGTGTACGAAGCATAGGTTGAAGCGAGTTAGACGTAAGTTATACGTGCTATATAATCATCCCTAAATATACGAAGTACATGGATTCCGAGATGAAGCGGATGCTTGTGAAAACAATGACGTTAATACAGCAGCAAAAATCTAAATTGTCGCAAAGATCAGGCGCGTCTGATTTATACAAACATTAGTTTCAAAATAATCCATATAAAACACGTCTAATTTGTTACGAACTCGGATTGAACCAAAATCTCGTATTCGAACCGAAACTTTGCTTAAAATCCAAATTACAGGTAATATAATCGCCCCGTGTCGCGCATCAGTTGTGGAACAACCCATAGAGAATAGGCATGACGCGTGTGCGATCGCATACGGAAGCTGGATCGCGCGTACGTATGTATTATGCTGGCGCTTGTACGCGAGCACGTACGTTAATTGGCTATGGCGCAACGGTAATGCGCCGATTGATACGTAAATGGAGTGGGCAATTATGCGACGGAGTAAACAACAATCCGGTCCCACCGGTTCACGCCGTCGTTGATGCACCGTGTAAATCTGCATTCGACCAACGCGTATCCGCCCTCGCGGCGCGAAACCCTACGGCAACGCGGCGCGACAGATCCTCCCGCGATCATCGCCCGAAATCCCTCGCTAATTACGATCATCGGCTCGTCCTCCGATTGACAAGAAGTTACGCCAACCGAACGTTCCCAAGGTTTCACCGAAAATTGATAGACAAGCGACGCGACTCGACGATTAAGCCGATGTTGCGCGAAAGTTTCGAAATTGGTCGTTCTCGTCTTAATTTTTATACAAAGTAGAGAAGAAGACTATTTACGTTTCTACTCTTGCTCGTTGAAAAAATAACGACGCGGATAGCTGCGAACGTAGCTGCTTGAATTTTATTGCGGCAAGAGGCGGCAATATCGCGTCGAAGGCAAGTAAAAAGAAGGAAGGAAGGCGGATAAAGGAGATGGAAAAAAACCATTAATCTTGTCCTCGCAAATTCGACGATTCATCTTCACCGTGGACTACCGTTGCAGCGGTGAAAACAACGGTACGGAGCAACTAAAATTTTCGCTAACAATAGGACTACATGGTATTTTAGCAAGAAAGCGTGGTGAAAAAAAAGAGGAAGGAGAAATAAAAAAAGGAAAATTATCGGCAGCAGGGCAAAATGCGGTGCAAATTGAACATCGCCATTAAATAATTAGAGCGAGAGCCGCGGCGAAGAACGGAGCAAAGTATTTCATCACTCTCAACATAACTTTTTCCACCTTTTGTTATCGCTCTCCCTTTCTGTCTGCCTGTCTTCCTCTCTCCATCTCTCTTCGTACCATCATTTTCCTCTCGTTTCACCATTCTTCCTTCTTTTTCTCCTGTTTTTCGCGATTTCTCTCCTCCCTTTTTATTTTCCTTCTTTTTCCTTTTTTTCTTGTTTTTTGCTATTTCGATGGCCCCGTTAACATGAAATTATATTTCTATTACGCACGGCCGTATTTAAGCCATTATGCGTGGTCGTTGCTGCAATTTTCGCTGAAACGCGATTAACCCAAATTCGCCTGACGTTCTATACACGTATCCAGCACGATTAACGTTCCGCTTCTCAGACGCACTTTAAACGCGCTCCATAATGATAGTTCTCTCCTCCGCTTTTTCGCGTCGACCCCATTTTTTGCACTCGTTCTCGTCAGAAAACAATATTTTAGATCTTAGTCTATTATTCCTCTATTATTTAATTAATTATTGCTCGAAACAAAAATTGAAAGAATGTTCTACGTACATTTACAACGTCACAAAGTACAAGAAGAAATCGAAAGAATTGGAAAGAGGAAGACTGCTCGGAATACGATTTATTAAATTTCCCTATTAATATACTCGACTATTCTTTTACACTTATTTTTACGAGGAAACGATATTTCACTTTTCCTACTTCTTCCTTTTTCTTCATCTGTCGGTTCCTTTTTATGCGAGGAATAGGTCTCCACTATTTTTCCCTTGGATATCGAAACACGTCAACGAAATCAATTAACCGCGATAGAAATCTGTTCTTTCGTTTCTCTTTTTCGAACAAAAACTTTCGAAAAACCTCACGTCCGGCCACGTATTCGTTGGACAAAGCTGCACCAAAAACAACACGATCGTTTTACTCGTAGCGGTGATATTAAGCGTACCGAAATTATTCGATCGATTCTCCCTACGTACAAAAGAGAAATTAAAAGAGAAGAATTCCGGAAAAGAAAAGAAAAAAAGTTCCAGCGAAACGACTGGCGTCCGCGTTGTGAGATTTCCCAGCAAACCCCCAACCTTCCACCAAACGACAAATTACGCTCATACACAAAAAGTAATCGCGATCGTTGCAACCTCGAGCCGTGGAAAAACGAGTCATCTCCGGAAAGATAATTAACGCCGCTACTAATTGATGTTGCTCGCTTAATTACACCTGCAACACTCGTGAACCAACCACCTTCCGTTTGTTATTTTGGTTATTTCAGAACGAAGGGAACTTATCAGACTCGTTGGATCTTCCACTCGTTCCACTCGATCGAAAGAATATTCTTCGAGATTGCTAATAACCGAGCAAAATATTCCAACATCTTCAGAACGAGTATTACTTTCTTATTAAACACTCGTCTTCTGTGTCTTCTTTCTTTATGCCACACTCTTTTGTTTCAACAAGTATTTACGCGATTGGAGTTGCGAAAGAAACTTATGTTTTACTCTAATTTGCGGAACTAGAGCCAATCCAGCTACTCGTGCAAGGATCCACGACGCACCAGTTACGTTTGCACCAATCGACAAAAATAGTCGTTAATTAATCTTGGAACAGCAACGTGGCACACGGCTGGTTGAAACGATCGAAGGGCCGATTTTCATACGTGTTGCAAGAGCAAGGTAGAGAATGGAACGGCCGCCAGATATCGAGAAAGTTTACCCAGCGACGTTTATTGTAAACGTTCGCTCGCGAAAACATCGTCAGACAAATATTATGCGAGCACGCCCAACGTATATTTTGGAATTGTCGAAAAATATTGGTGTTCGTTCAATTATGCGCCACATGGCCCGGGCATATTCCTCCTTTGTAAATGCCGAATTTTAGTTTGTATAGGACTCAATATCGTGGATCTTCCGTACGGGCTGGGCTGTTGGCGCCTTTCATCGAGTCCGGCCGTTTCATTCGACGTTCTAAAGAGAAATTACAGCCGGATCGTTCTTTGTAGCCACGTGGAAAAATATTCGACCGATAGATTGTCCTAGTTGGATTTAACCGATGCTTTTTTCGGTACGGATGTATCTTTAAGCCACGGTTAATTAGCGTTTGCTAATTGCTGCTACTGAACGTGGATTTCTGGACGGTGGATAGTCAGATTTGTGAAACATGGGTTAATAATGACTGGTATTAAGTTTGCATCGGTGAATTGGCGATCGGAGAATTTTATATCGTACAGTTTCTATAGTAGATTCTGTTGGATCTATTATTAATTACCTGAAATTATGTAATCTATATTTCAATTAATCCCGCGTAATCTCTCCATTGATTACCATTTACATTCGTATTCATAAATTTTAGAACACTTACGAGAAATTAGATCGACTTTGTTACCGTATCGATAGTCGTAATCCTGCGAACGTAACGTTCCTGAAAGAGACCTGAAAACGCCGAATTTTCTAACAATCTCTTAACGAGAGAAACTTCGTAAATGCAGAAAACGAACCCAGTTTCCAGGCTACGGAGAAAAAAAGCAACGAGATAAAAATAAAATGGTATGAGAATACTAAAAATTTGGCGGAATGGTGGAAAAATCGCGGATCTTGGCGTACTTTTGGTAAGAAGCAGAGTTCCCTTGGCACGCTTGAATCGCGATCAAGAGTCGCGGGCAGAGTTCGGTGTGTTTGCAGAGACAACGGAGGCAACCGGAAATAAATAAGAGTACACGGTACTTGGACGACGCTTCGGCTTCCCCGCGGGCTCACAGTGGCTGCCATCCAAAAATATTCCGACGGCAGAACGCTTATTTCGACGTGGCGGCGCAGCGGTTGCATCGAAGGGAAAAGACAAACAGGCAAGAAGAGAGGACTCTTCCGGTACCAACTCTTTCTCTCTCTCTCTCTCTCTCTCTCTCTATCTATCTATCTCTATCTCTATCTGCGTTTCCCTCTCCAATTGTACACATACGTAAGTATGCAACGTACGTCCACGGAAGCGGGAAAATTTTCAGAAAATTTATTCAACGACCCCGAGGCAAGAAAGAACGTCTCGTCTCTCAATGCTAGGATGAACTCCTGGTGAGTGGAATACGGCTCATGATTTTAGAACGAGCGAAGAGGCAATAAATTTAGTTACAGTGATTCACGAAACTTGTAGGTTATTCGAAAAGTTCACGACCAAGTTACATTGTTGTTGGAATTCGCGTTCGCAGTTTTATATCTGTCACTGAAGATTAACAAAGTACATTGATAAACAATATTGATAAACAATAGTAATCGAACAAAGGATTAATAGTTGACGATTAACGGATGAAATCGGTAATATGGATCGCCTCGACGAAAAATGTAACGAAACAAGAAAGAAAAACGTTTCGACGGGGAAGAAATATCAAGGACGAGCAAAGGAAAAAGAAAGAAGAGGGAGGAAGAATTATGGAAATGCTGTTCGCTACAGAAGCTGTTAACGAGCAAGATTTCGTCCGGGAACCACGGAAAAGTTGCAGCGTGTCCAGACAGACGCGACTACTTGCTGATTTTTCGTCGGAACGATCTCGAGACTGGTCGAACCGCGAAGAAAACCGTGAGAAGAAGAACAAGGAATTAAGGGAAATTTATGCAAAGGCAGTTTGCTCGGACCGTCACCGCCGCTTAACATACCTTTTCTCTTCCTTAAAAACTGTATTTCATCTTTGGAACTGAAGGTTCTTTCAACGTATATAAGAAACTTAGCCAGATTTCCCTTACAAATCTGTCAAGCGAGCTGACGTCGTCGTCGTCGTCGTCGTCGTCGTCGAGAGAGAGAGAGAGAGAAAAAGAGAGAAAAATGTTAACTTGTTTAGAATTTTGTAAATCTCTATTTTATTTGGAAATCATCGAAAACGCTCAACGCGATATCAGACGAAGATCAAAGGAATCGGACAGAAATCTATTTAATGTCATTGACATTGGCCAGATAACTTTATAAATTTTACACAATTTGAACGTAGCAGATTCTACTGTTAAATACTTACTAATTGCTAATGATGAGTGACTTGCAATTACAGTTTTCCGGGTATGTCCTCGCTCATTAGAATTACATCAACGTCGTCCTGTAGAAACCGCGGTTATCACGCTGAAATGCGGTTACGGATTTCCGACAGACACTTTGCTGGTCCATTGCTAATCTACCGTATAAATACCAGTGGCAACGTAATAACGGTCGTAGCAAGTTCGTGTTGCCCTCTTGTTGTAATATACGGAAAATGGGAGATGCAAATTTCTGTTCTTTTTTTAATTGTTCGAAAATAAAGAAATTACCTCGAAACATACACGACGACAACCACATTTTCCATATCTAGCAATCAAATATCCAGCAGATCGAGAAATTCTTACGATACATTTGCAAAATCCTTCGTGCTATCAATCGCTTATTCTTACTGTTAATAGCTCGCAGTGAAAGCTGCCAAACCAGCACCCTATCCTGCTTATCGATAAAATCATTTCGATTTCGATTTACGCGAGGTCCATTTGCAGCTTCCTTTCGTCGACTTTTGCGATCGTTCGACTGCCTCCGACTCCTTCTTCGGCAAATTTCCAGACGTGTTCCTTTCGCGTCCATTTAAGCCGTCGTCGATCGTTGAAACCGAACCGACGCTACGTTTCTCGTTTCGCGAACGACGCGCATGCACGCGCGTCAAGGCTGAACGAAGCACGAATTAGAAACGACCAATCCAACGAAACTGCTTATACACACCTGCCAGAGTCGATACAATCTCGATCTTGCTCAATAGCTGCGCGCAATTCCAGCTCAATTCCATCGAATCTGATATTTCACGCGATACAATACGCGCGAGCTCTATCGAATTTGATATTTCTAATTCGCAGCTCGTGTTACCTATCGACGGAATTTAAGGAATTCGCGTGTGCTTCTCGGGAAATAGGCAAAGCGTATTTTTATTCGGGTCTAACTTCCGGCTGTCTTCGTAAATGTACGAATTTGCATAGACATCTGCTAGCGTCCAGTTGTTGATGTTTGATTCGTAGAAAAACTTGTAGCCCAATGATTCTGTTTTCTCCAAACTTTCTAACGTTCGATCTCTTCTTTGCGTGAGCAACTCTTAGTCGAAATTCTGGTTCACAGAGTATATTTGTCTAATTTCGTACCTTGCGTTCCTCTGTCGAATTATCATACACGAGTATTGCTTTCAACGTTCGATATTTAATTCCGAAAGTTTCGGTTCGATAAGGCGAAGCTGCTGTTCCCGAAAATTGCTGCTAGTTTACCCCACAAACCATTTACGAAACCGTTAATGAAGAGTTCCAGGCAACGTTTAACAGGCTACTGTCGGCCCTTCGATCCATCTCTGTCTCGTTTACGTGGTCGAACGCCAATGGAAGAGCGGAGAAGCCGTAACCACGATGAAAAATCTCCAGCATACCCTCGGGACAACCGTGCGAATACTTTGTCCGAAGTTATCGCACGAAAAAACATCTGTTCCACGAATATCAAGCACCGATCGATCGCACATTGGATAAAATCAACCGAACTGCGCGGAACATCAACGAGAATGGCGAGCACCGTTTCTGTTGAATTAATTTCCGAAACAGTAATTTAATATTTTCCTTAATTCACCGAAGACAGACGTGTTAATATTTCGTTCGTAAAACGCACGCAATATTTCGTAGGAAATAAAAAGGAGAATCGTAAAAGAAAATGATTTCGCGTTTCGATTTTTCGAAATCGAACTATTATACGAGTTCGGCGACATTTCGAGCGAGGATCACGACGGAAGCCCGCGAAGAGAAAGGAAGGATCTGACTTATACGGATAGAGGAGGCGTAATTGCGACGTCCAGTGAAACCATCGGCTTTCATACCTCGATAACTCGACGTCTCCGGTTTCAAAGGAAAGAGTTATCCTGCCTCGATATTGGATCAGAGGGAACAATAATTTCTCGGGTCTTTTCTGTCCAGGACCGTAGATCCAGAACGCGGCGATCCACGATGCCCAGCGGATTCCAATTCGCCATCGACCGAAACGATTCGAGTCTGCCAAACGACATTCAATTCGTTTACGAGGTTTTAACTAATTCGCGTCATATCTTTCCTAATCGTATTTGTATACTGTTGAGAATTTCGGATCTTTGAAGCCGAAATAATGTTATGGTAACACAAAATTTACACTTTTAATTAACGTTTAAATAGTTATACATTTATTTAATGGACGATCTCTATTATATTTATCGATACATATCTGCACGTGTCTCAGCACTTTCTTCTTTACCCGACTGTTAACCGCCGACTCTTCCAGATGCTTCTAACGACTGAACAGTTTACATTCATCCGTTTTTGAGACGCCGTGCACACACATACTCCCACACACTAATACTCGCATACAGGTATTCTTACTGCGCGTTTAACCCAGTCCAGCACAGAAATTATACTTATCTCAACATATACGTACACGTGTATAGAAATAAAATATCGGAAAATATAGTTTGTACATGTAACAGAAATACGTACACTCTATTTTCCAAATTTTCGTGAAACTCCTACGATGCCATTACACTATAAACCTATCAATGTTGCATTCTCTCCACCGATCGACGTTTCGACCATGAAAAAATACATACGATATCGATAATTAATTCTTAAACGCGATGTTTGTTGATAAAACGTTGAGAAAAATTCCCAACTGGAAACAGACATCGATCGGTCTAATGGTGCGCTGATCGTCTTATTACTTTTATCTAGCTAACGGACAAGCTATGGATAGGTTAACGATGAAAATACGTGGCTGTTTATCGCAGTTTGTTATTAACATTTTAATTAATACCACCTGTCGCGAGGAGGATATGTCTTCTTTTTTTCTGGCGTAGCATCGCTCGTATAAATGTAAATCGCGACATCCCTTTCATAAAGAGCGGCAACTCTGTATCCGATACAACAGCACCGTCGTAACTCCCGTGTTAGAGATACGAGATAATATAAAATCCGCTTGCACCGTAATTACGTATGCTGCTCGTTGCCGCGTTCGTAAATTGAACGCGGCCAAATCTGCCCCGGGATCGTGCGAATCGAGCGGAAACAACAACGTTCAGCCTCTCGAAGCCGTGTTCCAACGTCTTTTCAGATAATCGAGTTTTACTGGATATTCCGTGCTGATCTGCCGTTTACAAATATTCCTCCGTTTGTTTACCTTCTCGGCTTATTTGTTTATCTATACATTATCGGTAGCCTCTTTTTATCTATCGTTTATTACGATATTATAGGCATCCTGTTCCTTTTTGGATGTTGAGGATCCTCGATTAATTTGTTTATTTATAATTCAAAATTATCGACACAGTCGATGTATAAAATGAGACCGCGATAACGGTGATAAAACGACAAGATGGAATAAAATCGGGCAGGGCAAATCATCTGGAAACCGAGTAATCAGAGATGGATCGATCGACGAATAATTAGCAGAGCTAGGAACGGGAAAATCGCATTACGATCTCTTCCATCTGGGAAGGAAGCAAATCGACAGGACTTCAGGCCGAATTACCTGGTTAGCCGTTAACCGTCGCGTAAATCTGATTCGACCTCGAAAGTGTACGCAGCCCGCAAGTTCGTCGGAAAGGGGTTGGACAACCTAGTTACTCGTCTGTTAGAGAATTAGGTTACGTCAAAATCTATCGTTCATCGTTTAATATCAACCGAACGTCTTGATTTTCCTTCGATCGTCACCTCTTCTTCTTCTTCTTTTTCTTCTTCTTATTCTTCTTCTTCTTCTACCTCATTCTTCGTCAGACGCGACCTATCGCTCTGGTTTCCACGACCGAGAGTGGCACGAAGCTTTATGCCTTCCATCCAGTCTGGCTGCCGCCATAAAATTCTGCTTCTTTTAGCCGACTGACAAGAATTGCGATCGAAGCAGAAAGAGAAAATGTGTGAAATCTAAATAGGCTGGACCGAGGATCGATCAATGGAACTCGACTTTGCAACGTGTCAAAGCGTGAACGGAAAGTCGCTGCTTTCCTTGCAAAAGCGCTGCTACGAGCCTCGTAACATAGTGACAAAATGGAGACAAAACGTTCGATGAACAATGAAATAGACAAACCGAGTTCGCGCGGATTTTACTCGTACAACTGACATTTTACTTGCACGTATACAGCTTGTTTGTAAATTTTCACGAATCACCGAGATAATTATCGATCAGGCGGTAATCAATGAGATTGGATGCAATCGCTATAATATACGTATATAATGTATGTTGTTTCTATGATTTTCATACTGTACCAAACAAGCATGTGCTTTTTATATTCAGAAGTTCCAATGAAACAATAATTCTTCAAAGTTTTTATAATTCCCAAAATACTATAAATGCGTGCGAAATACGGATGTATACATACGTAATATATGAAAACGTTTGTCTATTTACTTGAGAATTTTTAGCATGGCAGACCACGTTTGGATAATATCATACAGCAACGCGGAGAGACGACGTGCTTCAAACTTAATTCCATAATGATACGTTGCTGCGGCCGGGCTTATTTACTTTGCACGTTCAACGCGCAGCCAGCGACAAATCCTGACGAAACTGAGAAAAAAAATTCATTGCTACGAGGGGGAAAAGGAGGCCGGCAATTAGCCTAACTGCAATTTTCGTTCGCGCGGAGGAACGGCCGAAACGAAGTTAAGGACGAGGAAAAGACGCAACCGGAAATTCTACGTTGAATTTAACCATCTGACGTATTCATAAATTCCTCGAGGACTGCTGAAGAAGAAAACGAGCAACGCGAAATAAAAAATGTGGTAATAAGAGAATTTTTAAACGACGATACGCATCTTCCGGCGATGCAAATTTAAATATGAATTTTACCTGACAATTCTTTCTTATTCTTTGCGCTTCGATATATTTGAAATCTAAAAATTTATTCTACAAAATTGCCTATTATATAAATAGAAAAGAAGTTTGATAAAAATCCAAAGGACACAGATAACTTAGCTCAAAGATAACTAACCTTAATTCTAGTATTATGTTTTAAAGTTTAGCTTTCGTGCAAAGTGCGAATATTTCCTTAGGGTAAAATCGTATTCGATCGAATTTCCATGACAGACAGGAAGTTTCATTCCGCGAGACGCGCAATTTCCAACAAAGACCGTTCCTGAAACCAATTGTCGATAAAATCATCTTCGCCGAAAGCTGAAGACGCATCGTGCCGTTGGCTGTACATTAACCGGTATCAACGTATTTACGCGTGTACATAGTCACGCGCCTATATTACGCATATGTCTGTGTATTTATCTATCTTCGATCGGTGCATCTGCATCTGCATACTGCAAGCCTGTATCCTTCCCTCTGCGATACCTTCAGTTCTGTTCTCTACAGGGTGATGCCTCAAATATAGAATCCTTTGAATCGTATCTTCCATAAAATACATACCATCCTTTTCCTCTATTCATTTCCGCGAAAGAATATTTGACGCGTTCTTTTGTAGCTTCGATGGTGAGAGCGCCAACTAAACGAGCTATTTTCGATAAATCAACCTGTACATTGATAAAGCCAGTCCTTCGACTGGCTCATATTTGTACAATGCTCAGGTTCTTCTATTATTCTCATAAATTCTGTTTCTTTTAACGGTAACGAAAATTCGAGTATTAGTAAAAGGTGTAAACGCGGAAAGCAGCTTAAAATTCCTTTCCCTGTAGCAATGCGTAAGGACATTTTATTTAAATACATTTACCTACATTCTACTAAGAGATCAATAAATGGTTCGACAGTAAATGGTTCAAAAGTTTTGCGCGATACTGTACACTGTACCTACGAACATCCTTCACGGCCAACGAACAATGTCAGAAAGAAAAAAGACTTCCCAGGAATTTTCCATCAAAAGAAAAATTACCCATAAAGATGTACGAGTGACCAAGAGCTTCTGAATCGCAGCGTTCGTGTCATACGGATGTAACGGCCTTTCCATTCGCGATTAATTTACCGTGCCATCGGTCGATTTATATTTCGCCGGAAATCTATTGCGTCGGCAAAAAACCAATAGCCCTGGGCGTTCGGTTATCCCAGCTGATGTATTATTATCGCGGACCATGACTCAGGTTGCTCGCGAGATCTCCAAACCGATTTATCCTGCGATTCCTCTGTATATTCTAAACTCAACCGCATTAGATCGGCAATAGCGGACTCGCGAAACGAACAGAAGAAAACCGAAGATATGTGAAAGCTATTAAACGCTTTCTGACAGTTCAGAAATATTGGAGATAAAGAACGCGAGAAGATAACGCGGATCGAAAGAAAAATCGAGACAAACTACGGAAGAATGGGAAGGTAATCGAGCTTGTGTTTCGCTAAATGCATGCAAAGACTAACTAAAGTCGTAGGAGATAGCGTAAAGATAAAAAAGAAGTTTAGAAATATCGGATGGTTGAAAAATAAAAGAAAATCAAAGAATAGTTAACGCGAGATCAACAATGGCGAAGTCGCGAAATTTTTCCATCCTCTGCGATCCGAGTCGTTTTGTCTCCGACTTACGGGACGACGGCTCGGTCCAGGATTAACCAGAATACCGAAACGACGTTGCAAGAGCATGAAACGACGGAAGACCATCTCTGGCCCGGAATCGACTATTCGAGAAACTTATTGCAGTGTAGAATGACGTGGCCTATTGTCGTCAGGCGAAAGCGAGGCTGCCTCTCGTTTGTCAGCTCTATCTTTTGATAGCCACTCGAACAATGGATCGGTCTTGCTCCTGGTTTTTAACAGTACTTTGGCTTTTTCGCGTTATTGTTCGGTAAGACGGTCGTTGATGGGCATTATGCGTGGATAGCGAGTTGTTCTGGCTGCGCTCGGTTTTATGGATGATCACGTGACACTTCCTCGAGGTTATGCGGAGGTTCAGGACATGCCGCGTTCTTGGAATCTTGATTTCTGACGTGAGAAAATTGTCAAGAATATTAATTGGCAAACAAACGAAACGTATTATACGGTAAACGTAAGAGATCTCTTCCCTCTCGTTCCAACTTCTTTCGTAAAGAAGAACTTGATAAATTGTACCTGCGACTTTCGTCCTAATCTCAAACCTTGCAGTTCCAATTCTCAGAATCTTCATAATTAAAGAAAATTCTTCAAAAAGAAAATTCCAAAGGTACAAATCCCTTTATTCCGTCACCAGCAAGAATCTTGCTCCCTCGAATCTGCCATAAAACAGCAGCCACGACAATGTTTCAAGGACCAGTGCTTGGATTCCTCGACTCGTTTCGATCGTTGTCATAGCCTTCGCGAAATTAGGAGACCGCAGAAGACGTCCGATGGTGGCACGCCGCTAATTGTCGCTCGACTCTCCGAATCGGACAGTTGGCATTCCCTGGGTTGGCGTTCGTGAGTATCTTTGGGAGGGGAGAGAGATGGTTGGGCACGGGGAATTCCAGGAGAGTCTGGTTTGACCGGGCACGTCGACTTTGCGACGGCAACGAAGTCTCGATAATCCGTCCCGAGAGCGTTCGAGGTCGATCGAGACTGACGTTCCCGCGCTGGCATCCGTCGCCTGACTTTCCACCCCGGGGACACAATGCCGCTTTAATATCTTACGGGAGAGCCGGGTCCGCGTGTGACACTGACGCGAGTCGACTCAGGGATCTCGAGAACGCCCCGTCGGTCGAAAGAGCTGCTCGGAAATGAAATTTAAAGGCGGCTCTCTCGGCTGATTCGCTGAACCGATTTTCTCCGACGGTAGAACGTGTCGTGGTGAATTTCGCCATTTCTGACTGACGGCTGATTTATTAATCATTGACAGGGTCTTTGCGATCTTTTAATAGGAACCATCGTTCGTCTTTGCAGACATTTGGTTATTTCATAGTGAATTTTGCTTCGTTTCGGGCTACCTTATTATTGGTCGTGATGATCGTTAGGTTCTTCAATCGTACAGAACTTTTCGGTATAAGATCTATCGGTTTTATATTTTGAGCTGCAATTAATGGGCATGTACGACATCGTTCGTTCTGTAATATCGCTTGCGATCCTCCATCTGTCAAAGTCGTGTATCACCCTGAAGCAAATGCAAATCGCTTACCGGCGCGATTGAAGCAAAGAAGGAGCCGCTCTCTTCGAAAATCGCTTACTCCAGAAACGAACCCATATCCTTATTCTGTGGACACCCAGTATGAATATGCCGGATAATCCGCAGTACCCGCGCAAACACTGCCGCCTATAATCTCTGCACACGTGAGCATTACACGCGTATGCATACCGGTAGCACGTGCACGCATAGCATGTTAATGCATCTAAATATTGGGACAGCCGAATCCTGGACCCATCGACCCGAACAAACGACGCGACAGGATTCGAACGCTCATTGCCAAGGTATCGCGATTTAGATCGCATTTTTATATTATCTCAAGTTAGGTCAAGTAGCGTTACAACGAGAGGATACGAATTGGAAAAGAGACGAATTTCTAGATAGACGATAATGGAAGTTAGATCGGAGAATTTTTTCTTTTTCTTTCTTTTTAGAATGCTATAAAAACTGTATTTTTTCAGCAACTACGCTTCGGCTTTGCTTCGTTCTTCAGCGAAGATAGTGAAGCGTGATGGGGAATGTCACTGCATCCGATTTATGCTTTAATTTTCTCGCTGTATGACGAAGTCCATTATAGCAGCAAGAAAGAAGGATAAAAGATCGAGACTATCTATATGTAGATGAAGAAGGAAAGTCGAGCAGTCGGAAACGGACTCGGTAACCATGCTGATAGAAGTTTACGACACGGCTGATCAATGGAGTTTACTGGTGGAATAAATCGACGAGAAAAGAACGAAGTGGGAGGTAAAGTTACGATCGGACTCTCCATATGCGAGCCGTTTGTCATTCGATGGCTGGTTGATATCGATTACGAAAGTTTCCATTGGAACGAACAAGTCGATTTCCTGATACCTTGCTTCTAAGATGATTTTCCTATCCGAGGGTTGGTAAAGCGCGAGAAAGAGTCTTTGTCTACGAATCTTTAAACAAGAGATCCCTAGGATGGACAGTGAAATTGAAGTGAAAAGGGCAAACCGTTCAGCATTTCACAGAGCATGAAAATATTATTAGAAGAAATTCGTTAAATCTTCCAAGTTATATAAACGTCTCCTCTCTTGAACTTAATTAATAATGCAATTAAAAAGATGATATTTTTAAAAACCGAAATACACGATCGGATCAAAATTCATAAAATTTTCAGTCGGCCAATTAAAAGGCCACGGAAAAACTAATGTTTTCTTTCGAAACTTACTTCTATCGCAATTTTGGATAGTATCAACAGCGATTCTGATAAAGCAGGAGCGATATGCAGTATTTATGAGCTTGCACTCGATACTATGATGAGTCACGGGCGATCGAGCATGGAAGCCGAGTCAGCTTTACAAATTTCCCGTATACTCGTTGAGTTTTCAATTCCTCTTTGCACGTGATCGGCCACAAATCTCGATGACTCGCCGATGCGTATAGCTTGATGAATGCACTCTTTTTCCGCCATTATTTCACAACGCTCGCGTCCATTGTTATCACGGTTATGTATATAGAACGGACAAAAATGCGTGGTAATTCGTGGCCGAAGCTATCAATGAGACAACGAGGACTTTCGGCCCGGCTCAAAAATTCATTTCGATCGGTTTGATCGCGCCATTTATCCTTCTTTTATCGCCTCGTCATCCCGTCACCTCGCGGCTTCGTCACGATACATGGACGTACGTCGAAGCGTAGTGATCGCGTTCGACGTACGATTGATTTCAGAACAAATTTTACAGCGCGGCCCCGCGAGTTTAACGTTCAACGATGAATATTTACAATATTTTATCTATCTGTGAAACCATAAAGCAAGTAATAACAGTTGATCGAAAATAAAAATGAAAATCGTAAGCGCGTGCGATCGACGTTGTTCAAAGATTACGAGCATTGTAAAGGTAGCGTCGCCGACGATGCAGTCGTTTGAAAATCATACGAATCTCTCGCAAGCTAAACTAATCAAATCCGCTTTTTCTTCTACGGTCCTTTTTTCTAAATTACGATCCGATTTAAAAATCACGGGGATACAACAGCTTGAAATATACATCCGCCTAATTCTTCGAACATATTTCTTTCTGAAATTAAGCCGATTAACTCACTATCCTAAACCGATCAACTTTCCAGGCTCGTAATCGTTTCAAAACCGGAACGATGGCTGAAAACATAATTTTGCTTGGTATCGATCTCGCACAAAGGTAGGGTAATGTAATCTGTTCGATGCGTCGCCGAGTCTGAATTGAATGCGAATAGAGAGAACGAAATGTATTCCGCACGGTTCGCCCCACGCGGATTTCGCGGGATAATGGTATCAAGACGAATTCAATGAAGAAAGCCTACCGTCTCCGTTATTAAGAAACCCACAGGATCCCCTCGGCACAACAAATATCTAAACCCGAGGATTGCCTGGTTGACGATACGCGTTTCACGGATCGATGGAACGTGAAAAATAGATGTTCCGTGTAACCTTTTCACTGCTTCCATATCCAACGCTGAACCAAGTCCGTGTCGAATGCACCAAGATTTTCGTCGACAATGAATTAGGATTATCGAGGGTCGTAATGGAAATAAATACAAGGCACTGCTTGGATATCTCGAGATGTACAATAGGATCGAGGCTGGGAAACATGGACCGCTACGTGGGAGGATGATGATCTTTGTTGTGGCAAGGAATATTGAAATTTCCGATAATTTTGTACTCGATTATTAGGAACCGACGATACGGCTGTTAATCGAGATTTTTCCTTTCGACCAAACAGTTTTACGATCAACACACTTTCCGTGAAAATATCTAGAAGACAAAACGGTTTTTTTCCGAATTTTGTTCCTTTTATTTTTACGAAGCGTAACGTCCTCCTTTCTTTTGTTTTCATCTTATTTATTCGGTTTTGTCCCGACGTGACATAAAACTGTCCGGAACAGAACGTCGGTGGTCCGTTATGTTTAATCGCATATTTATGCGTGCTACGTTTCACAAGGAAGAAGCGGAATTAATTTCAACGGGCGGTGGCCGGTGTTGAAGAAGAGCCGACGTGAAAAATAATTATTAAGGGAGCGGAACGTGGTTGAAATCTGTTTTGGACTCTCTATCTGAATTACAACGAACGATGTTTCCCTCGTCGTAACCCTGCAACCTCTCCCTTTTCCTTCTTTCCCTCTTTTCTTCCATTCGCTGTGATGCTGCTTACGCGCTGAATATAATTTTCATACCGGTAAACGTTTACTTGTAGCACCGTTTGGCGAATATCGACAAGGTGAAACGAGCGTTTGAAGAAACCGAATAATTAACGAGAAAAGTTCGCGTGCCTCTCGCGAGGAGACTTCTACGTCGAGTACTAAGTGTTTCTTTCCGAGGATTATAAATAAAGTTGTTCGTATTTGTTCGATACTACATCTCGGATTTCCGAGGTTTAAGATAAACTTGGATATCGCGTAAAACTCGTATACCTATCCTAAACCCATCTGCGATTCTAACTGCGATACTAATTTAACCCGCAGCCCAACCTAAATCTATTAAACCGAGATATCCACGTTAGTTTCGCAGTCACCTGATAAAAAGGAGCAAAGGAACAAACACCGTTGGCGTCGTGTCGAGTCTCGTTCTCCCTTTCGTGGCATAAAACAAGGAATTACGTCATATGCATAAAGCGGAAGATTAAATCGAATTGATGGAAAATCGATATTACAAACGGGTGAAAAAGGGAAAAGAATGCAGCTATGTCGAAACTGTTATCGTACAATGCCGCTTGTGTAGGGGAACAAGAGAAGCGGAAGCGCGATTCAATCGACCATCGAATATGAAGAGAAATGTATCGTGTCCTTTTAGTAAACCGAATTAACTAGATTTTTGCGGTAGTTTTAGCGCGCCGAATGGATTATACGGGTGTTTCGCGTGTATTTCGTTTCGAGCCAACGACGAAGGATATAAAAGGAAACGGTGGATGGCTTCTGCTGACGCTGACAAATTCATTGGATGCGTGTGCATACGTGTTTATTCTAGTCGGGGAACGGGTATTTCTCAAACAACAGCTAGACAGATTTGTTTGTCGAGATATTTGTCTGAGATATCCTACTGTTTTCTTTTCGGGCTACTGATATCCTTCATAGGTTACTCAACGGTGAGACATCTGGATTTACGAGCTTGCAAAAGATGAATAATTGTCGGTAACTTATCGAATTAGCGAATAAGTAATAACAAGTAGAAACTACAAACGTTGCTTATAAATTACTTATTCAGCGAATGAAACTTTTGACGCAGTTGTTGAAATAATACGTAACACGTTCTCCTCTACAACTGAGAGTGGACAACCTTCAAGGATAACACAACGAAGCAAAAGCGCGATTACGCTACTACGACGAAAATCTCTGCGTAATAAATACGTAAGAAAATAATGAGAAGTAGGTGGTCGAACGAACGACTGAATTCCGTATCAACCGTCATAACAGATAATACTCCGTACTTTGCTATGTATTTAAATTTCTCTCAAACAACCTGCCGATATACGAAGACCAAACCTCTCGAGCACGAAATAAAAAAAAAGGAGCAAAGGCGATATAATCGAATGGAAACGCAAGCATCGAACCGGAAATTCAAGCAGAAAGAAGAGTGTCGCGTCGGATAAAACGTAACTAATTAATTAACGTAGCAGCTCGGCGTGACGATCAATTATATAACTGCCGATTCAGGAGCAAGCAGCGTGACTTTTCGTGGCGGACAATAAGCCGGTGGATACATCCCCGAGCCATGGGGACAAAAGCCAACGACAAAAGAAGACGGTCTATCCGCTCGCGACTTCCGCTATTTTCCAAGTGCAAATCCGAGAAAGGTAACGCGACGAACGAGCACGGATATAACGAAGAAAAATTAAACAATGAAATACAAGAACGCCGGTAAGTCTGACAGAAGCGGTCGTTGAAAAAAAAGGGCTTGAGAAAAGGCAAAGGGAAGGAAAGAAAAGAAAATAACCGGAGGATAAAAGGAAGAAAGGAAGAAACTAGGATCATCCGGGACAGGAAAATAGAACGGGAGATGAAAAGACAATGGATGGGTTAGTCGGCAGGACTGTGATAAGAGAGATAGAAAGGGGTAAAAGAACAGCTAGGTCAGACCGCTTACAATTAACGTTAGTTTATTCGGAAACCATGCCGTTACGACAATGACCACGGAACTCGATAAACTCCTGCTGCGATTGTTTAACGAAGAATTTCGACGAACGGAGCTCGAGTTTCCACGCACCGGGAAGAACGTTAAATATTTTTGGGCTGGATATGCATAGAGGCGCTTGAGAAAATCTAACGATATCTTTCCGATTCACAACTTGAACGTCCCATGTACGTTCGTGAGAAAAGAATAAAATATGAAATAAAGCGGCTACTCGACGAGCAATCGAGAAAAACTTAGACGATAGAAAATGAAGTTATAAATTGCGCGATAATTTTAAAAGTTAAAAAGCACGACTAACTTGGATTATCAAAATTTTGGCTTACGTTTGTTTCGACCGATGTTCCCCGTTACAAGGTACAAAACGTGTATGACTGTAGACGGACCGTTATCACTAGCGCGCCTATCCCATTTTCTCCATTCGCACGACCAATCCTATCTCGTTACATTTACCAGCTGTTATCGGGTGTTGTTTACGAACGTACAAATAACAACAGTGTATCCTTTTACAAAACTAGTATCCGCTACAAAAATCGTTCTTTTTTTTTGTATTCGAAAGGAAACTTCACAAATTTTACCAAAAATACAGCTCACATTTCGAACTTTACCTCACAAATATTTACTTACGATCGTTCGCGTGTTCGAAGAATCAACGTACATTAACTCGAAAAATTACACCGACGCTATCGCATTTATTAATCATTCCTATAAAAATATCGATGACAAGGAATTCGACCTTCCCGATCTTTCGTATCAACGAGTGTTGTGCCCCTAGCGAAACGAAACGAGGGGACGAAAACCCGTGACAAGGAAAGAATCTCTGTGAACCGACAGGAGGAAAGAAATACTCGACGAAGGAGGGGTTACTTGAGGGCCGTTAGGGGATTGTCAAGCATCCTGGATATTGGCCCTAATAATGAGACATTCTACTAAACGCTCGTTCGCTCTCGCCCAGAAAAGCCACCACAGCGATTCTCTCCTTCTTTCCTTTGGTCCCTTCTTCCACCGTCTAACACGGACATCATTCTTAACCCGTCCCGTTAGATGCATGACAGGAGATGAAGATATCTCATGCTGACACAATTAAAGCAACACCTGTAGGCCGCAATTTCCACGCGTGTCCACGGTTCGACGTGGAAAACAAGACAATTGCCGAGCGTATATGTTACAACGTTATACCATATAACGTAATATGTTATGACGTTATACCATATAACGTAATATGTTATAACGTTATACTATGTAACGTTACACGCTATAACGTTATACTATATAACGTTACACGCTATAACGTTATAGGCTTAATGTTATACTATATAACGTAATACGCTACTACGTTATACGTTACAACGTTATACTATATAACGTAATATGTTATAACGATATACTACATAACGAAATACGTTACAACGTGATACGCTATAATGTTATACGTCATAACGTTATACTATATAACGTTACACGCCATAACGTTATACTATATAACAGTACACGCTATAACGTTATACTATATAACGGTACACGCTATAACGTTATACGCTTAATGTTATACTATATAACGTAAAATGTTATAACGTTATACTATATAACGTAATACGCTACTACGTTGTACGTTACAACGTTATACTATATAATGTAACATGTTATAACGATATACTATATAACGAAATACGTTGCAACGTGATACGCTATAACGTTATACGTCATAACGTTATACTATATAACGTTGTATTATATAACATAATAAGCTAGAACGTTATACTGTATAACGTAATATGCTATAACGTTGTATGTTATAACGTTAAACTATATAACGTAATATGCTATAACGATATACGCTATAACGTTATACTATATAACGTTACACGCTATAAAGTTATACGCTTAACGTTATACTATATAATGTAATACGTTACAACGTTATACTATATAACGAAATACGTTACAACATAATACGTTATAACGTTATGCTATATAACGTAATACGCTATAACGTTATACTATATAAAGAAATACGTTACAACGTGATACGCTATAACGATATACGTCATAACATTATACCATATAACGTTGTATTATATAACATAATAAGCTAGAACGTTATACTATATAACGTTACACGCTATAACGTTATACGCTTAACGTTATACTATATAACGTAATACGCTACAACGTTATACGTTATAACGTTATACTATATAACGCAATATGTTATAACGTTATACTATATAAAGAAATACGTTACAACGTGATACGCTATAACGATATACGTCATAACGTTATACTATATAACGTTGTATTATATAACATAATAAGCTAGAACGTTATACTATATAACGTTACACGATATAAAGTTATACGCTTAACGTTATACTATATAATGTAATACGTTACAACGTTATACTATATAACGAAATACGTTACAACATAATACGTTATAACGTTATGCTATATAACGTAATACGCTATAACGATATACGATATAACGTTATACTATATAACGTTACACGCTATAACGTTATATGCTTAACGTTATACTATATAACGTAATACGCTACAACGTTATACGTTATAATGTTATACTATATAACGTAATATGTTATAACGTTATACTATATAAAGAAATACGTTACAACGTGATACGCTATAACGATATACGTCATAACGTTATACTATATAACGTTGTATTATATAACATAATAAGCTAGAACGTTATACTATATAACGTAATATGCTATAACGTTGTATGTTATAACATTAAACTATATAACGTAATACGCTGTAACCATATATGTTATAACGTTGTATTACATAACGTAATACGTTATAACGGTATACTACATAACGTAATACGCTATAACATTATACGTCATAATGTTATACTATATAAAGTTGTAATATATAACGTAATAGCGTTATAACGTTATACCATATAACGTAATACGTTAAAACGTTATACTATATAACGTAATACGTTATAACGTTATACTATATAACGTAATATGTTATAACGTTATACTATATAACGCAACATATTATAACCTTATTCAATGTAAAGTAATACGCTATAACGTAATACATTTTAACATTATACTATATAACGTAATATACTATAACGTTACACGCTCTGACGTTGTACTATATAACGTAATACCTTATAACGTTATACTATAGAACGTAATACGCTACAACGTTATACGTTATAACGTTATACCATATACCGTAATACGGTATAACGTTATACTATATAACATTGTATTATATAACATAATAAGCTAGAACGTTATACTATATAACGTAATGAATTATAACGTTATACTTTATAACGTAATACGTTATAACGTTATACTATATAATATTATACTTTATAACGTTATACCTGTGTGACTTACGCATAGAGATGGCCAATATCTACATTGCCTGATGCATTGTCACTTATTAAATGTTCACAGAAACACATAGAAGTTCCATTTGATGGAAATTGTGTAGAAGTTGCTCGCAGCCTCGTCACACGCTAGCCAGGGAGTATTAATTTTACTTACCTGGTGCGGTTTGCGTTACGTTGGTGAATCGAACGACGAACTTTAACTAACAGAACATGATTGATATTGTGTTGTAGAACAAGTCCAGGTCCGTAATCCTGGCTTACGAGCCGCGGTTGCATTGTCGTTGCAACCGGTAAGCGACGGAAGTACGCGTGTTAGCCTAAGACACGCTTGATTTTCAAATTAGACTTCCTGTAAGCGACGAACTTGAAATTGAATGGAAACATGTTGGAATACGAATTGGAATGGATGGGTTTGGCTAGATTATGCGCGGTCAATAGATCCGTATGCGAGTTGTGCCATACCGTGTTTTGAATCAATTAAATTCCCCGGATCCAATAATCCTCGTTGGTGTTTGTTCCTACGGTAATTCGTAATTTGTAATCTTCTTGTTCGAAATGATTGATACCTGCATCGACGTCTAACTTCTAAGGGGGACTTTCAATTTTTCTTCTTCTTTAATCTATACGATTAAATAATGTAGTCTTTCGTGCGTTATCGATGTCTCATGGACACAGCAGTTGTCTTTAACGAGCGTAACGTTTTTTTATTTTCACAAACAGTTGGAGATTTCCTAATTCAAAGCGATTGCTTGTTTCGTTCGGCGACGTTCGCTGGACCCACCTTCTCCAGTTGCAAACATTTCCGGTAAATAAGGGGGTAATGTCGGTGTCCGTGGCGCTTTCTTCCGTCGCACTTGTATCTCGTTCGAGTCTTATCTTTTTCTCGGGTAGTCGTCTCGCGTGCGCCATAAATCTTGGCAAACTTACGTATGCGGGACGACCACTTTTCCGGTCGTTCTCTGTCTAGCGCACGAAGCTATCGTTCGAAACTTCCTCACACACACCAAATACAGCCGCCACGAACATTAGAAAGCGGCTCTCGAGCGAGTTCCGCACTCTGCTTCACGATATAGACATAGAACTTCTCGAATCCGATTCGAGAGAGGTTTCCAGTTTTCCGCTAGTACGTACACACGGCCAAACAGCGCTGGACAATAATCGTGGCGACCAAGCAGTGCAAACATCGTGCATGCATGCATAGGTCGCACAATGCATGCCACGAACAGTGGACTAGTTCGAATTCGTCGTCAGACGCGGATGTTCTACACTGGCTCGTCAAAGCAAATCCCAGAACTACGGTTAGAGATTCTAAATAGTTAAGCCGGCGTTGATCGAACTTGGGTATGGATGAACTCGATAACTCGCAACGGAGCTGCAGATTATGTCACGTGGACGGTCCGAGTATGCTTCAGACTCGGGTAAATAGATTGTTGGACCGCGTGCGTAAACGATTGCATTCCACGTTGTCGATACTGTCGATACGACGGACGCGATGTGAGCTCGCCTCGCTACAGGATATTTGCTTTAAGTTTCAAAACTTCGTGTTTAAGGATTCGAGGAATCGTTTTGTACAACGAAAAACGTCCGCAGACGTAATGGTATTATTTATAATGTGCGTGGATAAGTTGGTTTCAATGGCTAGTAGCTCGAGGATAGAGATCGATCAGCATGTTATTTGTATCTTTCATGGCAGAAAGTTGAATTAGTTTGTGGTGGACGATTAAACGTGTTGGTGTATATAGCGATAAGACGAGTTAATACTTTGTATAGTCAAATGTATTTAAACTTATTCGCAGTATAGAGTTAATCGTCGTTCGCTCAGTGTTGCTCAATATGCGTGTAGTATCGAGGACATAAGGCCTAGGAGTTAGTGGGTGAACCACATACAATGTCGCGAGAGCCGAGGCGTTTTTAAACCATAAACAATGTCCCGAGAGCCGAGGTGCCAATGGGTCCGTAAATGTGTCATCGGTCCTTCAAATGAATAGTTTCATAGAAAAGGTCTACGTGGCTTTGGCCACGAGCGGTTGCAGGACACGTATGTGGTGGGTCTACGGGAAGACAAAAGACATGCGAGAGGAGTGCAGTTTTTTGGTTGAGAAGTCGAAGACGGTGAATCGAGAAGTCAGAGAGCGTGCGAGTTGCGTTGTCGATATAGTGCTGTAGCGTTGTCGAAAGAGTGTGGTCCGCGTGAGAGAGAACGTTGGATCCGTTGTGTCGAGAGTTGTCTAGATTGTAGCGTGTTATTGCGATTAGTTCATATTAAACTATCATCGTTTTCCTGTCTATATTTGTACAATCCATTCATTGTAAATAAATTACAAATATTAGGATATAATAACAATATATTCCATTGAAGATACTACATGCGTATACAAGGTAATGCTTACGTTCGCTCGATACTCATTCGCTATAAGAATGCTCGATACTGATTGTCCTGAAGATCGTGTTCGTTTATTTATACTGGTCGAGGGAGTAAGAAAGTTTAAATTCGACTTCGGTTGACGACGGTTGCACGTAGCGGCGATATTGTTTTGTCCGAAGTTTGTTTATCGTTACGTTTCGTGCGTTAAGACGGTGTCAATGTCCCGAGGCAAAACAATATGAGTCGCTCTCGATTCGCATCGTCCTCTGACTCATGTGCCGCTACAAATTCGAGACACAAAATCGGAAAGAATTACGAGCGACTTACGTTGTAATAATTTATTTAACTCGATACACGATACGATGAAATGAAATTAATTTATCATACTCAAGCTAAACCTAATAATTTACCTCTTCCAATCTCGAATCCTTTTCTACGGCCATCAAATTAACAAGCAGATACGATCTAGTCACAGTTGGTAAACTGTTTATTCAACCACTTATCTTCATCTCGAAAATTTGCAAAGCGTATCATAAGAAAAACAGGGTTGAACTCGCAAAGTTTTTCTCGCGGATAACGCTAATTGGCTGGCTGGCCAACAGTGTGTAGAAAAGAGCAGCGAGAGAAGATTGGGAAGGGGTACGCGTCGGTCCTGCATAAGAAACGAGTCGAGATTAACCGACACTGTAATTTAGCTAGCATTCACTTTTTAGGAATCAGGATAGACTGATTCAGGAAGCGAAGGCGAACCACCCATCGACGACTGTTCGTTTCTGCTTTGATAGGTCGAATGAATTTTTTCACTTCGCGTGTAGTTCGATTCACCGCACCACGAAGAACACTTTCAGAACGTGACTGTGCTGTTGGAATAAACGAGTTCCTTGATTACTTGGATCCTTTCAAAAATCTACGTATATAACGCATTTATGTGCAGCAACGGTTATATCGAGATTAGCTGAATTTAAATGGATATTCACCTGTTGGTTTATGTAACCTTTAAATCCTTCACGAGATTGTTGAACCTTTAGTACATGGAACTTACCGAAGAAATCGATTTTGTAAGAGGATTTTCTCGTATCCTTTCTTTAAAATATTAGCTTGTTGCATAATAAATGGCATCTTCGAACTACTATTTTCTTTTCTTATCACGATAGCCAGCCTTTTAACTGCCATTATCCAGCAACATTTATCCCAAAAAGGTCATTTAAGAAGTTTATCGAAGGTAATTCTAGGGTTAAGAAGAAACAAGTAAGAAAAATCCCGATTCTCGTAAACTCTCGCCGCAACCTGGTCGCTGCGAATCTTTTTCACCCTCGTCTCGTTCGTTATCAATCACAAAAGTCGGAACAGGAACCGGTGTAGTCCGATGGCGAATCGAATGAATGCGTTACTCTCTATCATTGCAACTCGCAGCGAGCGTTTCTATTCAACTCGTCTAGCGTATAAACTCACCGCTCATTCCAACCACCCCTTTCTCTCTCTTTCTCCTTGTCAGCGATATGCGAAGTTTCGATGCGGCCATGGCACATGGAATAATTTTGCAACTGGTAGCAACGTTACCCTCGATATCGGCATATATACCAGTGGGTGCAATATCAGGTAGGGTGCCGTGGGAAAACGTTTGCCTCTTGCGCGTTTGCACCTATCCTGGTGCGCACTAGACTGTTCATTTAATGCATACGAGCCAGAGGGAGTGTGCATTCGAATATATGCCGCTAATGGTCCGCATCGTGGACAGTGTTATATGGTTCCATTGTGCTACCCTTCTCGAGCTTGGAACCAGCTTTTCTTCTTGCTTTTGCATTCTTTCTCTATCTTTTTCTTCGTTAGTTCGCTATTTCTTTCGCTAGTTTTACTCGTCCTGCGTTCTTTCGACTTTTCCCCTATTTATTCTCTGTCCCGTTTGCACGTTTGTTCGCTACCATCTCGTTTCCACCGAGCGTTGCAATTTTCTCTTGGCGGGTGACGACAACGGGCGGACGAAGACAACCGTGAACGCGCCTTTGACACGTGCTTCCCTTTCCGAGTCAACGATGATCGTTGGTCGGCTTACAAAAGCTTCCACGCGCCACTCTTTAACGAAGAAAGCACGGCGGATACGCCTTCCGCGCGTTGCAGTTTCGTCGACCTGTTTGGCCTGATTCTCCATTTTTGTTCCTTTCTTTAAGTGCTTGTACGATGGTGGCCGTTGAAAGCGAGTTTGACAATAGCGACGTTAGGATAGCGTAGCGCGAACCTCACGCTGTATCAACGAAAATCGTTGTAATAATCGAACTCGGCTGTTAAACCAATCGATTCTAGTTTTTGAATTTTTCTAATTTTAGAAACCGAATACACAAGTACCAACGCGAATCTTCTCCATACACTTTCTTTTTTGTGTCAACGATATCTGTTCATGGAAACAGCATATTAAATCAATAATAGACAAAATACAGGAGACAAATGCATTGGCTAACAAGTCGGAAATCCAAACTAAGCATAGAAAATAAATTAAAAATATACAATATAATCATAAAACCAATCTGGACATACGGAATACCACTATGGGGGACAGCAGCAATGAGCCATATAAACAAAATAGAGACATTACAAGCAAAAATTCTTAGAACAATAGTAAACACCTCATGGTACGTTAGAAATGAGGATATTCGGAAGGACCTGGGAATACCAACGGTCAAGGAGGAGATTAGCAGATGCGCGGAAAGGTACAGAGAAAGAATAGCAACACACCCAAACCGGCTGGCTGCGGAAACGATCAACACAAGCATAGAAAGAAGACTGAAAAAGAAACACCCAGCAGATCTCACAAAGGATATAACTTAACAAACACGAAGATGGTACCCTGCTGGGGGTAACCATCCACATGCTATGTATATTTAAGCTATAATATTTTACCAAATGTCCTACTGGACAAATTGTAAAATTTAAATAAATAATAAAAAAGAAACGATATCTGTTATTATTTAACCTCTTCGATGCCTCGAACGCAATAAAGAACTAACTCGGAGAAGAATTTTTACCGAGGATCTGTTAAACTTTCAAATATTAAATTCCTATTTAACACCTTGCTGATAATTTAGCGACTGCGTAACGAGTCGTTCTTAGGAGGCCACGGCGAAGCTTCGTTACATCCAGCTGCTGGTATTCCTTTCGTTGCATACGAACGAGTTCGATATTAATTTCGAGGAATCTCCTGTATCTCTAACCGGGCCTCTATCCCCTGATATTGAAATCGAGCCTCCTGCACAGCACGAACGCGTCTTCCGAGCACGTGTTAGATAAATACGATATCCTCGCGATACGTTTGCGCTGCCGTAACGAGCTCTCAAACCCTCGCAACGAATGCAAATCGACGAACACAAATAAGCATGGTTGGCATCGTTTTCGTCGATGCAATTTTTCAACTCTTTATAGGTCACGTAGCGCGAAAGGTGCCGTTGCATCAGTTTACAATGCATCGTGGTTGATTTTAATGACAAATTATGAGATAAAAATTAATACTACTTAGAAATTTATTTTATATATTTTAAATATCAAGTTCGCGTTCAAATATATTAGATCGTTGCAAAAGTTTCTCTCGTTTTATAAGGAAATGATAGACGCGCGACGTTTCTTGTTTTACATTATTTTATTGAATTACGTTTGATCTGTTCTATTAAGACAAAGAACACAACGTTTCACAGATCGTATTTCGTGTTTGTATAAAGACGCATCGTTGCAAAAGACGTGTTTGTAAAAAATAAAGACACTTTTACGACAATCTGTTATATTATTCGAATACTTTTATAAACGCGATATTCATCAACGTTTAAAGACTTACAAGTTTTGAATATACTGTGCATCTTTCGTCTTACGATGCGTCGATCGAAGGGTTTCTGCGATAATCAATAACGTTCAAACCACGGTTACATGTCTCATCACGTTGATAAGATATCCGATGTCCCTTCGTGGACTAGTTACAACATGGGTGGCAACTAATCCGATTAGAATCCGATCTCCGCGACGGACAAGGAAAACGATGGCTACCTCGAGTCACCTCTATCCACAGGTGGCCAATTAATTTACAAGCGCACACACTTTGCGTGACATCGATTGATATCCCTAGCGTGGCACCAAGTCGAGCCCTTCCGTCTATCTACGACGAACCACGCTTTTCGAGTGTACCTACAAGGGTTTGAGGATAGTCGACGATGGTAGACGATGTACCGGGACCGAATTACCTGCTATCGGCCCCGTGTACGGCAAATGCGTCCATTGTTTCTTCGTCGAACAGAATTTTCATGTTGAAAGGAACGAAAAGGTCTTGTCCTCGTTTTCGCAGTTTGATTTATTGAAACTTTGTCCGGCTACTCCGAAGAAAACGGTATTAAGTGGAAGCTGATTTTCGGAAGTTTGGAAGTTCCCTGAGATACGAGGAGTGTTTTATAAATTACTCGAATACAAATTCACTCTCTCTCTCTCTATCTATTTATCTATTTTTATATACAGATTAAATAATTCCAAAGAATGGAACGAATATGTATCGTTCTATACCGTTTCAATTATCGCACGACATGTGCATGATTATCAACGATCGTTTAACGATTATACCGATACACTTTGATATGCGAGATTAAGAAATTACGTATTCTTATTTCTAGGTGTCAAAGTATCTCAGTTTTTATATTTGTACATATTCGAGGAATCTTTTAGTCGGACCTAAATTTGCAATTTTAACGTTAAAAATTTCTATCACGCTGTTATAATTTTAATCGATATAACGAAAAAGAGTTTTATTTCTTGTCGGATTACGTTCGCAAAGTCGTACGATCACACGTGAAGATTGATCGTAATACGTAAAACGGAAACAAGGAGAGACTCGAGTATCTATATAACGTTAAAGCGATGAAAGTAGTTAAGAGAATATATTTTCGGTATTGGCGTGTCTTCGACTCTCTCGGTTGGAGAAGTCTGCCGGAAAATCGTCGAATTTCGAGCAGACAAGCACGGAACAAAGCGCTTGGAAGGTGCGTTTTGCGAGTCTCTCCCTACTATTCTCTCTTTTTTTTCCTCTTGCCCCTTTATTTTGCCCTTCGCCTATTCCTATCCTCTTTGAACACTTGTTGCACGCGGCATCGTGGGCGTGAAATCGATTTCGTTGCAGCCGATATCCGGTGACAAGAGGTCCCTGCGATTTTCCACGACGCGTGTGCTCGTTTTTCACTGTACCGATGGGCTTCGTTACAGACAATCCTCTCTCGCCCTCTTTCATCCCCTGCCCGAAAACCATACCACGACCTCGAACTTCCGAGCCGTTTCCGCTTTTTCGGATTATCTCCGGCGAGTTGGCCGCGGGGTCGACGAGAATTCCGCTGAAATTGCATCCCCGAAGCCGGACAACGCGATAATCCTCGCCAGTCCTCTGCTTCGCATGAAAAGAAGCGGAATCGAACTACCGCAGCTCGTGAAGCGACCAACAAGTCCGCGAAAGCGATGTCCAACCAGTTCCTACGTTTAGATTTCTGCCTAAAGGGGTGCGACATTTTTTTCAGGCAGGATTAAACTATAGCGTTAAAGAATTTTAATTCTTTTCCAATGTAATTGCGGTACGATGTATTTTGTAGATACTTTGAGACATCCTAAGGGAAGATTTGCCAGGATTTTACTTCGTACGAGTTTCTATGTTCAGATTTCGTAAGTTTTGTTGGCTTGGGTCGAATCTTTTTCCAGATAGACTAACGCGTAGAGTTAAGATCTAATTCTTCGTCGATATTTTTAGGATTTCATAAAATTTCTAGACAGTTTCAGGCGTTTTGGCGAAAGATCTGCCAGGATTTTATTCCATAGAACGAATTTCTCTGGTTATATTTCTAAGAAAGTTGCAACTCTTTTGAGAATAGTTTAACATGTTTATGAAAATTTAATTCTTGTTTGTTATTTGTGGTTCGTTGAAGTTTATAGATAATTTGAGAAATGTTATTGTTGGAAGAGCGGGTTAACTATAATAAAATTTCGTTCGCAAACGCATTTAATTTATAGCCGAATAACGTATTTAATTTTGTAATTTGCTTCAACTTTGCAGCGAGTCGA